>NC_045449.1:45076086-45165752 GCF_002776525.5 Piliocolobus tephrosceles | reverse complement strand
TTTTTGAGACAGAGTCTCACTCTGTCACCCAGGCTGGAGTACGATGGTGTAATCTCAGCTCTCTGCAACCTCTGCCTCCCGAGTTCAAGGGATTCTCCTGCCTCAGCCTCCTGAGTTGCTGGGATTACAGGTGCACGCTACTACACCCAGCTAGTTTTTCTATTTTTTTTTTAGTAGAGATGGAGTTTCACCATGTTGGATCACGAGGTCAGGAGTATGAGACCAGCCCACCTCAGGCTCCCAAAATGCTGGGATTATAGGCGTGAGCCACCACGCCCAGCCCCAGTCTACTTTTCTTAATGTTTTTTTTTTTTTTTTTTTAAGTACATAAGTCACAGGTTGAGTGAAATAAAATCTGGTAACAATGCCACAACTGTTGAATTTTAACATAACTTGTTAAAATTAAAGGTGACCAGACATGGTGGCTCATGCCTGTAATCCCAGCACTGGGAGCTGAGGTGGGAGGATCACTTGAGGTTGGGAGTTTGAGATCAGCCTGGGCAACATGGCGAGACCCCATCTCTATAAAAAAATTTTTAAACTTAGCCAGGTGTGGTGGTGCATGCCTACAATCTTAGTTATTCAAGAGGGTGAGGTGGGAGGATCACTGGAGCCCAAGAGCTCCAGGCTATAGTGAGCTATGATCATGCTGCTGCCCTCCAGCACAGGCAACAGACCAATACCCTCTCTCTTAAAAAAAAAAAAAAAAAAAATTAAAGGCAAAAATGCCCAACAACTCTGTAGGTAGCTTATTACTTAGAACAAAATTTAACTCAATAGTGGTTTTCTACACTGGAGGTTGGCAAACTGATCCAATGGATCCTTCCTCCCTTTTGGGAGGTACAGTTGAACACAGAGAAGAGACTGATTACTGGGGTTTGAGTTGTTACCCTAAATATACTGAGTTATGCTTTATGAATCTTCCCGAGACATCCAGTATATCACTCTTAGAAGTAATGGGACTCTGTGTTACTAAAACTGCTGTTACTCAAACAAGGGATTTATTTTTTATCTAGAGGTAAATAAAAAACAAGGAGCCCATGTCTCTTTTTCCCTGAACGCAGAAATTCCTTTTTCTTTTCTAATTAAAATGTGAAGTTTATAGGTCTCATGGGTTTACACACTAAGCACTGTCTGTCCAATTCCTACATTCTATTCATGCATTCACAAGCTTTGACTATTATCTACATGCAAAGTACCAAGAGGCTAATATAAAGAGAAAATATTTATTCTTTAAAATAATCATTGTATTGACCCTCACATTCACAAGCTTAAAGTTAGGTTGAGAAGCAAGACCTATGCACAAAAAATAAGTCATGATTGCCAAATACAACAACTTTTTATTTTTGAGACAGGGTCTTGCTCCATCATTCAGGCTGGAGTATAGTGGCACAATCATGGCTCACTTCAGCTTCAACCTCCCAGGTTCAAGTAATCCTCGCACCTCATCCTCCTGAGTAGCTGGCACACGCCACCATGCCTAGCTATTTTTTTGTTTTTTTCCAGTAGAGACAGGGTCTTACTGTGTTGGTCTGCCCAGGTTGGTCTTAAACTCCTTGCCTCAAGCGATCCTCCTGCCTCAGCCTCCCAAAGTCCTGGGATTACAGCATGAGCCACTGCACTCCACCAGTTTCAAAACTCTTAAAAAGCTAAGAACGAGAATCAACACCTTCTGCTAGATGTCACCTTGCCTGGATGTGATGCATGGAACTGTGGTACCCATCTTGCATCTATAATGTGTGCTAGCCAAAAGACAAGGCAGACATGTTCAAGCTGGCAGAGCAGAAGGGTGAGAAGAATAGGGGTCTTGGCTGATGTCACTAAACCACAGATTTAAACCAACCCTAGACTGAGGCATCTTGTTACTTGTAAGGATATATTTTCCTTATTTGTGAATTATTTTGAATAGAATTTTCTATTACTTGAAGTCTACAGCATCCTAATAATGTACACAGTCATGTTTGAGATGCAAATTAGACAACTAAGTAGAGTTGTCCAATAGCCAACTGGATAGAAGCACCTGATCAAAGGAAAAGTCAACACTGTAGCTATATATTTAGGAGGTATCAGCAAACAGAAAGAATTTACATTTAGGGGCTGAGGACGCAGGATAAACAGAAAAGAAGGGGCTAAGCACCAAGCCTTAGGGCACCCCAAGGACAAAAAAGAAAAGGATAACAATGAAGAAAGAAGAAATTAACAGTGAGGTAAAACAAAAACACTAAAGTGCAGTGCACAGAAGCCAAGAGGTTAAAAAAGACAAAGAAAAATCACCACCGAATTTAGTGACTCAATAATTCCTTAACATGAAGGTCCCCTTGTCCTTCCACCAGCCTCCTCCTCTCTGAAAAAACACCAGACTTCATTAGCATAATGGTTAAGGGCTCAGACTTGGGCTGACTTCTGGAGCTATCACTCACTAGCTGTGCGTGATACTTAACCAGTCACACTAGCTAAAAGTGTGATCAGGAGGGAATGGAAGCTGAGGAACAGAGCTGGAGTAGAACTCAAAACAAATAAAAGGTCTGAATTTGCGATTTTTTTTCTTTTTGAGACGGAGTCTCACTCACTCAAGGCCCAACCTTGAGTTTGGACTTTTAAAGATGGGAGAAACAGCATGTTTAACTGCTGAAGGGAAAGATCACCTCTGATTACAAAACTCTATTACAGAAATAACATTTTGGGGCTGCGTGCAGTGGCTCATGCCTGTAATCCCAATACTTTAGGAGGCCGAGGTGGGCGGATTACTTGAGGCCAGGATTTTGAGACCAGCCTGGCCAACATGGCAAAGCCCTATCTCTACCAAAGATAGAAAAATTAATCCCAGCTGGGCGCGGTGGCTCACACCTGTAATCCCAGCACTTTGGGAGGCCCAGGTGGGTGGATCACCGGAGGGCAGGAGTTCGAGACCAGCCTGACCAACATGGCAAAACCCTGTCTCTACTAAAATACAAAAATTAGCCGGGCGTGGTAGCACGTGCCTGTAATCCCAGCTACTCCAGAGGCTGAGAGAGAAGAATCTCTTGAAATTGGGAGGCAGAGGTTGCAGTGAACCGAGATCATGCTACTGCACTCTAGCCTGGGTGACAGAGCATGACTTTGTCTCAAAAAAAAAAGAAAAGAAAAGGAAGGAAGGAAGGAAGGAAGGAAGGAAGGAAGGAAGGAAGGAAGGAAGGAAAGAAAAAAAAAGAAAGAAAAGAAAGACAGACAGACATTTTGGAATTTATTATAGGAGGTTAGTTCATTAAGCTTTCAAAAATTGGTTGGCATGGTGCCTCACACCTATACTCCCAACACTTTGGGAAGCTGAAGCAGGCAGATAGGTTGAGCTGAGGAGTTCAGCCTGAGAAGCCTGGCAAAACCCCATCTCTACAAGAAATACAAAAAATTAGCCAGGTAGGGTAGTGTACCTGTAGTCTCAGCTACTTGGAAAGCTGAGGCAGGAGGATAGCTTGAGCCCAGGAGGCTGGGGCTGCAGTGGAATGGAACTCTTGGGGCCTGGGCCACAGAGTGAGACCCTGTCTCAACAACAACAAAATTATATATAGAACAAAAAGTATGCCAGGTGCAGTGGCTCACACCTGTAATCCCAGCACTTTGAGAAGCTGAGGTGGGCAGATCACTTGAAGCCAGGAGTTCGAGCTAGTCTGACCAACATGGTGAAACCCTACTAAAAATATAAAAAATTGGCCGGGCGCGGTGGCTCAAGCCTGTAATCCCAGCACTTTGGGAGGCCGAGACGGGCGGATCACAAGGTCAGGAGATCGAGACCATCCTGGCTAATACGGTGAAACCCCGTCTCTACTAAAGAATACAAAAAACTAGCCGGGCGACGAGGCTGGCGCCTGTAGTCCCAGCTACTTGGGAGGCGGAGGCAGGAGAATGGTGTGAGCCTGGGAGGCGGAGCTTGCAGTGAGCTGAGATCCGGCCACTGCACTCCAGCCTGGGCGACAGAGCCAGACTCCATCTCAAAAAAAAAAATAAATATATATATATATATATAAAGTTAGCTGGGTATGGTGGCAGGCATTTGTAATCCCAGCTACTCGGGAAGCTAAAGCAGGAGAATCGTTTGAACCCAGGAGGTGGAGGCTGCAGTGAGCTGAGAGCCAATATCAGGCCACTACACTGCAGACTGGGTGACAGAGCAAGACTGTCTCAAAAAGAAAAGAAAAGAAAAACTATGACAAAGTCACAATCTTAAACTCTGCTTCATTTCAGAGCACATCGACTAAAAAGAAAAAAAGATGGATGGCCTGGCAAGGAAAAGAAAAAAGACGGATGGCTGGGCAAGGAGGCTCATGGCTGTAATCCCAGCACTGTGGGAGATGGAGGTGGAAAGATCACTTGAGCCTAGGAGTTTGAGACCAGCCTAGGCAACATAGTACGATCTCATCTCTACAAAAAAAAAAAAAAAAAAAAATTAGCCAGGTGTGGTGGTGCATGCCAATAGTCCCAGCTACTCAGGAGACTGAGGCGGGAGGATCGCTTGAGCAAGGGAGGTCAAGGCTGCAGTGAGCTGTGACCACACCACTACACTCCAGCCTGGGCAACGAGACTGTCCGAGACTGTCTCAAAAAAGAAAAAAAGAAAAAGGATGCCTTTTTAAAAAGTAGTAAAAGAAAATAGTAAAGGAAAAGTGTCTAATTTTCTCTTGGTTATATTACAAAGATCATTCCATAATTAAAACACAAACTCAAAGTACTAAAGCACAAAAGCCCAGGTACTTTAAGAGCTAAGAAAATCTATAATACAACTACATGAAACCATTTGGAATATCCCCTTAAAACACTTTCAGTCTTCAAAACTTTCTCAAATCTGGCCAGGCGCGGTGGCTCACGCCTGTAATCCCAGCACTTTGGGAGGCCGAGGCAGGCAGATCACCTGAGATCGGGAGCTCAAGACCAGCCTGACCAATATGGCAAAACCTCATCTCCACAAAAAGTAGCTGGGCATGGTGGCAGGCGCCTGTAATCCCAGCTACTCAGGAGTCTGAGGCAGGAGAATCGCTTTAACCCGGGAAGCGGAAGTTGCAGTGAGCCAAGATTGTGCCACTGCACTCCAGCCTGGATGACAAGAGCAAGACTCGGTCTCCAAAAAAAAATAAAAGAATTTCTCAAATCTGAAGTATTTTTTCGCTTTGGTCTTATTGAAGAAGTATGTTGTCTTGAGATAAGCTTTCTATAAACTTCTGTACAAGAACCACATAAGAAAATATTTAAAATTTTTTATGTTAAATTCAGGAAATTCTAAAATGTAAAACCACTCCAAATTAAAATATGACCACTTCAAAGAAAACGGGATAATGTTGAAGTTAAGACCAGAACAGCTTTTGACACAAACCACTGCATGCTGCAGAAACGGTAACCTAGTTTCATTCTGAGTATAGTGTTTGTTGCCCTCAAGGGATCTGCAACTTTCGAGCAAGATTTTTTTTCATTAAATGCCAGATAACAGATAAAGGAGTGGGGGGGAATCAATACATTTTCATGCTACAACATATCTTAACTCTTCAGTTTAAAAGAAGAAAAGCATAGTCCGTAGGAACACACACGTGTATCATATTGACAAACCTCAGTTACTGGTGATCACACGAAGATTTCAACTCAAGGCTGAACTATAAAACGTGACAATTTAATGATCTGCTTGTGAGGAGAGAACCCCCCTTAGTATCACATAAAATTCTTAGCTATTTGCTCACTGGCACAACAACTGATCGGTAATAACACGAGTTGGGAAAGCTTATGGAAGATGTTCAAATATATGAAGGTTTTCTCCACATAGAATTCTTTTTTTTTTTTTTGGTCGAGTCTCATTCTGTCACCCAGGCTGGAGTGCACTGGCACGATCTCAGCTCACTGCAACCTCCGCCTATCGGGTTTGAGTGATTCTCCTGCCTCAGCCTCCCAAGTAGCTGGGATTACAGGTGCACACCACCACAGTCGGCTGATTTTTGTATTTTTAGTAGAGACGGAATTTCACTACGTTGGCCACGTTGGTCTCAAGCTCCTGACCTCGAGATCTACCCGTCTCAGCCTCCCAAAGTGCTGGGATTACAGGCATGGGCCACTGCATCCAGCCCACATGTAATTCTTTTTTTTTTTTTTTGAGACGGAGTTTCGCTCTGTCGCCCAGGCTGGAGTGCAGTGGCCGGATCTCAGCTCACTGCAAGCTCCACCTCCCAGGTTTACGCCATCCTCCTGCCTCAGCCTCCCGAGTAGCTGGGACTACAGGTGCCCGCCACCTCACTCGGCTAGTTTTTTTGTATTTTTTAGTAGAGACGGGGTTTCACCGTGTTAGCCAGGATGGTCTCGATCTCCTGACCTCGTGATCCGCCCGTCTCGGCCTCCCAAAGTGCTGGGATTACAGGCTTGAGCCACCGCACCCGGCCGCACATGTAATTCTTAACTATCTTTTCCCAAAATACTGTTCTCTATAATGTACAACGAATGACTGACTACATATTTCAGTAAGACAAAAGTCCCAAACATCCACATTTCTGAATGAACAACCTGTTCAAGACACTATCTCCCTATAAACTCGAGAAGTTACTTTTAGGATATAAGATAAATCCATTAGTAACATTACACACCATAGACATTTACATTCTAACTGCACTGGAATGTCTAAAAATTAGCCTATGAACACCAAAGTGACAGAGCCCAAGAGGAAGTGAACAGACTCCTGGCTTGCAGACAAATGAGTAGGCGGTGGAAACATTTATGTGGGGAGATGATTTTTATACAATATCTTTCTTAATCTAAAGGAAACCACAGCTCTTCACAATGTATGTGCTACAAATAGATGTCATCAGTCGAAAACCTTAATAAACGTTTTGTTTTTGCTTGCTTGCCTTTAAAAAAAATAACTTTTTTTTTTTTTTAAATAACCCAAATCCAATGTGTGGTCAAGATAACCAAACCAATGGATGTAACCAAACAGGTTGTCCAGAGCCGTGGGTACACATAACTATAATTCCCACCTGGGCACAGTGGCTCATGCTTGCAATCCCAACATTTAGGGAGGCCAAAGTGCGAGGACTACTTGAGGCCCAGAGTTCAAGACCAGCCTGGCAACACGGTGAAACTCAATCTCTACAAAAAACTTAAAAATCAGCTAGGTATGGTGATGCATGCCTACAGTCCTAGCTACTTGAGAAGCTGAGGCAGGAGGATCACTGGAGCCCAGGAATACAAAGTTGCAACGAGCTGTGATTACACCACTGCACTCTAGCCTGGGCAACAGAGTGAGACCCTGTCTCAAAAGACAAGAAAAAAAATGTATTCCCCTTCATTGATTTATGCTGAAGAAAATATTTCAATTAACAATGCTTTTTAATATATGTAATATTCTTCAAATATACTTCCCTTACCAAAATCAAAGAATTTTCACATTAGCTCACATCAAGGCAAATTTTTATTTTTTATTTTTATTTTTTGTGACAGAGTCTCCCCCTGTCGCCCAGGCTGGAATGCAGTGGCGTGATCTCGGCTCACTGCAACCTCTGCCTCCCGGGTTCAAGCGATTCTCCTGCCTCAGCCTCCCAAGTAGCTGGGACTACAGGCACACGCCACCATGCCTGGATAATGTTTTGTATTTTAGTAGAGACGGGGTTTCCCTGTATTGCCCAGGCTGGTCGCGAACTCCTGAGCTCAGGCAATCTGCCGGCTTCCGCCTCCCAAAGTGCTAGGATTACAGGCTTGAGCCACCGTGCCTGGCCCATCAAAGCAAATTTTCTATCACTACTTTTGCTAACATCTTCAAAGAATGTGGCTAGGGCAATCAAAGACAGTTTTGATCACAGAAACATTGTTCAAGTTAGCATTCCCTCCTTCCCCAACTCCCACCTAATCCCCCCTCAAAAAAAGCACATATATCTAAGAATCAAAAAGTTCTTGTCGGCCGGGCGCAGTGGCTCAAGCCTGTAGTCCCAGCACTTTGGGAGGCCGAGACGGGCGGATCACGAGGTCAGGAGATCGAGACCATCCTGGCTAACACGGTGAAACCCCGTCTCTACTAAAAAAAATACAAAAAACCAGCGGGGCGGATGGCGGGCACCTGTAGTCCCAGCTACTCGGGAGGCTGAGCCAGGAGAATGGCGTAAACCCAGGAGGCGGAGCTTGCAGTGAGTTGAGATCCGGCCACTGCACTCCTGCCTGGGCAACCAAGCGAGACTCCGTCTCAAAAAAAAAAAAAAAAAAAAAAGTTCTTGTCAAATAATTATTAGTCTCTTTTATAAATGCAGGAAACTAAGGCCCACTGGCTAAAAGATGAGTCAGAGTGGCCCTGAGAGTAAGAATTAGCCAAATTTATGACTGCTATGCTCTCTTCTCCCTTAAGATAAAATCCATTCAGATGATTTGTGACTTTTTAGAAGGGGCAGTGAGGGGTGGTAGTAAGGAAGTTATCTAGACTTTTCTTTTTTTCTTTGAGACAGAGTGTTGCTCTGTCACCCAGGCTGGAGGGCCAGTGGTGCAATCTCGGCTCACAGTAACCTCCTCCTCCCGGGTTCAAGCAATTCCCCTGCCTCAGGCTCACAAGTAGCTGGGATTATAGGCATGTGCCACCAGCCCAGCTAATTTTTGTATTTTTAGTAGAAATGGGGTTTCACCATGTTGGCCAGGCTAGTTGTGAAATCCTGACCTAAAGTGATCCGCCCACCTCGGCCTCCCAAAGTGCTGGATTACAGGCATGAGCCACCGCGCCTGGCCACCTTATTTCTTTAACAAACAAAACAACTAATCCTAAACTATAAAAAGAAATGAAGTAATCAAACCCATTTAAATGCAATGCCTAAGATCATTTAGATGCCAAGTGTTAACAAAAGGATGTTGAAAAAAGCACAAATATAATGTAAGCATAAGAAACACTTAAAATCAACATCAAGCCTCAAAATATTAGACTCTTATTAAATTCACAAAATATTTATTGAGCACCTACTATGTGCCAAGTGCCGCAGCCACAACTACAAGTGTAGTACAACAGACAGGATTCCTGGTCTCAGGAGGCTTACAGTCTCACAATTCATTTATAAATAGATTGTAAGCATTTGTCCTAGTTTACTGGGAAAAGTCCTAGTTTATCATCGTTTTCTCCTAGAATAATGCTAATGATGCCCCCTCACAGGTCTCCCAGTCTGGACAAGTGACATGGTTACTTTATCTATAAACAAACAAACAGGTTGGGCTCAGTGGCTAACGCCTGTAATTCCAGCACTTTGGGAGGCTGAGGCGGGCAGATCACCTGCGGTCAGGAGCTCGAGACCAACCTGGTCAACACGGTGAAACGCTGTCTCTACTAAAAATACAAAAAATTAGCTGGGCATGGTGGTGTGCACGTGTAATCCCAGCTACTTGGGAGACTGAGGCAGAAGAATTGCTTGAACCTGAGAGGCAGAGGTTGCACTGAGCTGAGATCACACCACTGCACTCCAGCCTGGGTGACAAGAGCAAAACTCTGTCTCAAACAAGCAAAAAAAATTACTATACCTATAGGGCCACGTGTTTATAAAATGTATATTAAGATTTTAATCTTTAGCTTCAAACTTTAGACATTCTTATTTTGATATGTACGTGTTACATAATGAAAGCAAACATTTGCTTCAGTTTAAAAAGAGGAAATCAACTCTGATTTTATCACATCAAAATGTATACAAAGTAAATCAAATGAATTTAAAAAATCAAAATGTCAAAGACCAAGTCCCTTGAAGGCAGGTAGCTCTTTCTAAAATTCTACTTTAGGCCGGGCGCGGTGGCTCACACCTGTAATCCCAGCACTTTGGGAGGCCGAGACGGGTGGATCACGAGGTCAGGAGATCAAGACCATCCTGGCTAATATGGTGAAACCCCGTCTCTACTAAAAAATACAAAAAACTAGCCGGGCGAGGTGGCGGCCGCCTATAGTCCCAGCTACTCGGGAGGCTGAGGCAGGAGAACGGCATGAACCCGGGAGGCGGAGCTTGCAGTGAGCTGAGATCCAGCCACTGCACTCCAGCCTGGGCCACAGAGCGAGACTCCGTCTCAAAAAAATAAAATAAAATAAAATAAATTAAATTAAAATAAAATAAATAAAATAAAATACTACTTTAGCATTCCAGCTTGTGCCTATCTTAGTACTGAGAACATATTATAGTTTCTAGATACTTCCCTCTAAAAGGAAACAGGGCAGGAAATGTATGAGTTTGGAATATCTTGTCATAAGGGAAAGAAAGGAAGCTATCAAAAACTATCAGGATTGCGTCAAAAAGAGTGAGGAACCAGCCTGATAAATGCCTATCTGGCAAAGATAGGACAATTGAGTATCAAAGGATTAATAAGAGTCGTGGATTGAAACACGCCAAATATGCTTAAATCCACTGGTCACCTTTAGAGGATGCTAAGACAGCCAACTCATTCTTTTGAAAATAGGTAAATGAAGGGCAAAAATCATTCCTATCAGATCTCTACCCTAAGAAAACTAAACAGTTGAGGGAAAATTTTATATAAGTATTCCAGCTAATAACGGAAAAACAAATTATAGAATTAAATATTATTTTGCGGTCAGGCGTGGTAGCTCATGCCTGTAATCCTGGCACTTTGGAAGGCCAAGATGTATGGATTGCTTGAACTCAGGAGTTTGAGACCAGCCTGGGCAACATGATGAAACCTGGTCTCTACCAAAAATACAAAAACTAGCTGGGCATGGTGGCACGTGCCTGTGGTCCCAGCTACTCCAGAAGCTGAGGGGGGAGGACCGCTGGAGCCTGGGAGGTAGAGGCTGCAGTGAGCCGTGATCATGCCTCTGCACTCCAGCCTGGGTGACAAAACCAGACTCTGTCTTTAAATACATATAAAATTTTGCAACCCCTAATGAATGGATATAGGCAAAAAGATCATCAATGACTCATAACAATATCCAAAAAGAAGCAACCAGCTTTTATATCTCCTAGAATTATACACCACTACCTATTAAGTAATCTTGCCCCATGTCTGCAAGAAAAACTGAACCTCAGTTTTTGTTTTGTTTTGTTTTGAGACACAGTCTTTTTGTCACTGAGGCTGGAAATGCAGTGGCATGATCACAGCTTACTAGAGCCTCAACCTCCTAGGCTCAATCACTCCTCCCACCTCAGCTTCCCGAATAGCTGGGACTATAGGTGTGCGCCACCACACACAGCTAATTTTTGTATTTTTTGTAGAGATGGGGATCTCACTATGTCACCCAGGCTGTTCTCAAACTCCTGGGCTCAAACGTTTAATCCACCCGCCTCGGCCTCCCAATGTGCTAGGATTACAGGCGTGAGCCACCACACCCTACCAAACCTTAATCTTATCAAGCCTATAGATCTAAAAACCAATTTACTGGAAATAAAAGGGATTGAGGAACATATCAAATGACACCATGTGGATATAATTAGCAAAATTCAGACTATAGAAAACTATACAACAAATGACTTGGATTCCTCAACAAAAAACTGCAAGGAGGCTGCTCATGGTGGCTCATGTCTAATCCCAGCACTTTGGGAGGGCAAGGTGAGAAAATCTCTTGAAATCAAGAGTTCCAGACCAGCCTGGGAAACACAGTGAGACCCCCTACCGCCATCTCTACAAAATATTTAGCTGGACATGGTGGTGTGTGTGTGCCTGTGGTCCCAGCTACTTCGGAGGCTGAAGCGAGAGGATCACTTGAGCCCCGGAGATTAAGGTTACATTGAGCCAAGACTGAGCCTCAGGCTCAGAGCAAGACCCTGCCCAAAAACAAACAAACAAACAAACAACAACAACAACAAAAAAAACCCTGAAAGGAGAGGAATGGAGAGGCAAAGCAGGAGGGGAGAGAAAGAAAACAAACCTACCCAATCACTTCTTGGGACACTAATTCAAGCAAACTGAAAAAACAATTATGAGTCAACTGGGACATATACAGACTGACTGAATACTTAATGATGCTCAGGAAGTTTTTATAAATAATATGGTATGTTGTCTGGAGCTTCTTTAAAATGAGAGGGGGCAGGTAGGGAAGTGTAGTGAGTGTAGCAATCCTCCTGCCACAGCCTCCCAAAGTTCTGAGATTACAGGTATGCACACTGTACTCATCCTAGTGTTTTTTCTTATGGAACTGCCAAGTTATCGCTATGCATTTTTGTTTCCTAGAATGCTTAAGGGGAGTTTTTCTTTTTTTCTAAAAAGTGGTATGCTTCTGAATGAAACTGCTGAATGAAAAACAAAACAGAACAAAATAAGAATTTAAAAAGTGATTTGCTAATGGAAGGAATACTTAAGAGTTCTTAAGCTGTGAGAAAAAGCGATTTTTAAAAAATCTGTATCTACCTCATATTGCCAATTCCTTCCTCCTCTGCCATAAACTAAACTGTTTCAAGGAATTATTCAATTTAATGCAGTGGCCAGGTGCGGTGGCTTACACCTGTAATCCCAGCACTTTGGGAGGCCGAGGCAGGTGGATCACCTGAGGTCACGAGTTCGAGACGACACTGGCCAATATGGTGAAACTTTGCCTCTGCTAAAAATACAAAAATTTGCTAGGCCAGCTATTCGGGAGGCTGAGACAGCAGAATTGTTTGAATCCGGGAGGCAGACGCTGCAGTGAGTCGAGATCACACCACTGCACTCCAGCCAGGGAAATAGTGCAAAACTCCATCTCAAAAAAGAAAAAAAAAAAAAAATGCAATGCAGTGAGTTTGGATGCCACGGTTTGCCACGGCAGGGATTCTTTGCATTAGTAAGTGTGGAGTGAAAGATACCTAGTACTACCCTATCTACAATGGTATTCTGCCTCAAGATCAGTAGCTTTTTCTCCTTCAAGAATCACTAAATACTTAAATTTTCTCAGAGCAAGACGTGAAATCATCCTCCACGAAGACTCCTGACTACTACTCTCAGTTAATTTCCTAGTAAACAAAAGTTGGCTGTTTTCCATATGCTAATGGACTTAGGGGCTTATAACTATACTGAAAAGGCCACTATTGTGCAAGAACTATACTCACAGAAGTGATAAATCATGTTTCTGCACGGAATACAAGAAGGGTGGGGAAAATTCTGCCCTACCTTAAAATGGCCTTGGGCAGAACTATCTGTGAATGTCAAAAGATAACTCCTAAAGATATTAATGTCAAAGATAACTTATATTTGTTTAACAAATACAGAGATCCAGCTACATTATATATAGTACATATATATGTACAATCTATGTTATAACCAAAGCGAATCCATGAACAGATATTCAGGCTTCAGAATAGAGTTTAAAAGCTTAAGATGTTTCCAAATAGAAAAGGATATTAGTTGAAAATCAAATGAAATCTGAATTAAATATAAAGTGTAGTTAATAGTAATATACCAATGTCAGTTTCTTAGTTTTGAGAAACACACCGTGGTTATGACTTTAACAAAAGAAACCATGAGGAGTTTACAGGTACAGAGTTGCACTCTACTTGTAACTTTTCTGTAAATTTAAGATTATTCCAAAAATTAAAAAAAAATTATTTGTAAGCTGGACATGGTAGCTCATGCCTGTAATCCCAGCACTCTGGGAGGCCAAGGTGGGTGGATCACCTGAGATCAGGAGTTCGAGATCAGCCTGGCCAACATGGTGAAACGCTGTCTCTACTAAAAATACAAAAATTATCCAGGTGTGGTGGTGCATGCCTGTAATCCCAGCTACTCAGGAGACCGAGACAGCAGAATTGCTTGAACCCGGGAGGCAGAGGTGGCAGTGAGCTGAGATCGCGCCACTGCACTCCAGCCCAGGTGACAGAGATGAAAGACTCCGTCTAAAAAAAAAAAAAAAATTGTAAAGAGAACTTATGGCAACAGCATAAAGTGAGTTATAATCACTTCAATTAACAGATTTCTTTGATTTAAAAAGGCGGGCTGCTTTATCACCTTACTTTTCTCAAAAGTGAGACTTTTAAAAAATGGCTGGGTGCAGTGGCTCACACTTGTAATCTCAGCACTTTGGGAGGCCAAGGCGGGCGGATCACCTGAGGTCAGGAGTTTCAAGACCAGCCTGGTCAACATGGTGAAACCCTGCCTCTACTAAAAATACAAAAATTAGCTAGGCATGTTGGCAGGCTCCTATAATCCCAGCTACTCAGGAGGCTGGGGCAGGAGAATTGCTTGAACCCAGGAGGCAGAGGTTGCAGTGAGCTGAGATCACACCACTGCATTCCAGTCTGGGTGACAGAGCAAGACTGTGTCTAAAAAAATATATATACACACATACATATACACACATATATATTTACATATATAAATATATTTTTTAAAGACTTTGATGTTTTAAGACATTATTAGGATTCTTTGGTAAAGACTACCAATTAGCAAATGGACTTGGTTTTTTCACCAGAATCCATGTACAAACATATGTAAGTATTCTTTATGGCACAAATCCCAAACTGGCTAATGCCAAGAAAACCTGACTGACTTCTGACATTAACTGGCATGGCTGCTTACAGATCATAACATATGGGAATTCAGCACTATTTTCCTAACTGTGAAAGGTGCATATTTTGGGATGTAGCCATTGAAGAATTCACCACCAGAAGATGGTAAGTATAAAAAGAGTGTATACAAGAGCATTCATTATAGCATTATTTATTATAACATAAATAATGGCACCTACAGACACAGGCATACTGCACAGCCATCGGAATTATGATGCAGATTTATAATAACTAACATAGAAATACATCTATATAAAAAAGATTAAAGAACATGTGAGGATGGCGTCATGCAATTTCACTACTTAAAACCATGGACGTACATACATATATGCGCACTCATATTGAGAGATGTCTCAGGGTAGAAGTACAGGCAGAGAAGGCCATACTTTTTTTTCTTCATATTTTTCTGGAATCCTTAGTTTTAACATAAGCACGTAGTCTGATGTAGTGACTCACGCCTGTAATCCCAGCACTTTGGGAGGCTGAGGTGGGAGGATTGCTCGAGCTCAGGAGTTTGAGGCCAGCCTGGGCAACATAGTGAGACCCCACCTATACAGGAAAAAGTACAAAAAATAGCCAGGTGCCATGGCACACATCTGTAAGCCCAGCTTATTCAGGAGGCTGAGGCGGGAGGATCACTTGAGCCCAGGAGTTCAAGGCTGCAGTGAGTTAGGATCACACCACTGCGATCACACCACTCTAGCCTGGGTGACAGTGCAAGACTGTCTCAAAACCAAAAAATAAACAAAAAGCCAACAGCCAAAAGACCCTAAGTTCACAGGTTGTCAATGTTAACGGCAACATTAGCTACATAATTTTAGCTTACGGATATAACATACACCACCACAATACTGTTTAATGCCAATGGACAAACTGTAATCTAAAATATCAAGTTATTTCATATAAATTCCATTTGTAAATATATATGCTACTAATAGTGTTTGTACTTTAGTTGAGAAGATCAGTCATAGTTGTTTTTTTTTTTTTTTTTTTTTTGTGCAAGCAGACAAATCTCTCTTCTTCTTGCCAAGGACTAACTTTTCCAAATCAATGAATTTGGGAGCTGAGAGAACTTATAATGTATCCAAGATAAAACTATTATATGAGAGATGAGGAAACAAGAGGTTCAGAAAAGTTAAATGGCTCCTCTAAAGTCAGCAGCTAGCTGATAGCAGAGCTGAGCCTAATACCCAGATTTTTCTCATAAGGCTCAAAATGAAGTATTCCTACATAAAAATATTAATAATATCAGTTGCTGACAAAGATGTGGAACAAGTAGAATTTTTCATGTCTTTCCAGTAGGGATGGAGAAACAGCTTGGTAATTTTTTGTAAGCTAAAGATACATACCATATGACCTAGCAGTCCCACTCCTAGGTATTTACCCATGAGAAATGAAAACTTATATTCACCCCAAAACCTGCCATGAACATTTACAGTGGCTCTGTTCATAATCACCCGAAATTGGAAGCCAAATGTCCCTCAAATGGTTAAGGATATAAGTGATCTGTGGTATATCCACACAAAGGAATATTACCTGGCAATAAAAAGGAACAAACTGTTGATAAACCCAAATACTTGGACAAATCTCAGCGGCATTACTATGAGTAAAAGAAGCCAGTCTCTAAAGGTTACATACTATATGAGTCCATGTCACATCCTGCAAAAGACAAAACTATAGTGACAACAGATCGATAGTTGCCCAGGGTGAGGGGAGGGTATGAGTGCAATGGGACAGTGGGAGGGAGTTATCTGGAGTGATGGAACTGTTCCGTGTCCTGGCTGTGGTGGTGGTGGTGGTGGTGGTGGTTACACAAACTGATATTCCCAGAACTGTATGAATATCAAAATGTCAATTTTACTGTATATTAATTTAAAAATTAAAATAAATTATTTACTCAGTCTCCGGTTTCTAAAAGCCAGAAATACCTATACATTTCAAATTCTTTTTTTGCGGGGGGCAGGCAGGGTCTCACCCTGTCACCAGGTTGGCAAGCAGTGGCATGATTCTGGCTCACTGCAGCCTTCACATCCTGGGCTCAGGTGATCCTCCCATCTCAGCCTCCTGCGTAGCTGGGACTACACCACACCTGGCTAATTTTTTGATTTTTTTGTAGAGACAGGTCTTACTATGTTGCCCAGGCTAGTTTCAAGCTCCTACCCTCAATTGATCCTTCCGCCTCGGCTTCCCAAAGTGATGGGATTACAGGTGTGAGACACTGTACCCAGCCAAATTCTTTAAATTAATTTTTTGTTTTTTGTTTTTTGAGACAGAGTCTTGCTCTGTCACCTGGACTGGAGTGCAGTGATGTGATTTTGGCTTACTACAACCTCCACCTCCTGGGAAAATATATTTTGTTAAGCACTATACAGGGCAGTGCTTTTTTCAAAGTGCCCGTACCAACCCAATTTTTCTAAATGAAATAAAACAGAATAAAAATTCTAACAGATTGCCTCACAGTTAGTAAAAGTAAGTACTGTCTCCAAGTTTTTGTTTCAGTTGTGGGTGTAGGTATGAATGTGAATATGTGTGGGCACGCATGCACTGCTTCTTACTGTGGATCACAGTCAAAAAGTTTGAGAAATACTGCTAGAGGGAATTAAATAAACAACAGTTCTAGATTTAGAACAGTCCAGCCCTGCAAGAGTTGGCTTCTGTGGATATGTCTTTAGTACACAGTGCACCACCTGGCCTTACAGACATAAATCATCTGTAAAGAAACAAAAAATATCTAAAAAACAAATCTAACTTTCCATACGAGGTGATGAAAGGATTGAGGAGACTGGAAGGCAGAACAAACTACCTTTTGGATATTAAGTATAATAATACCTGACAAATTAGAATAGATGCAGAAGTGTTTATTTGTTTACCATAATCCAACAAGAAGAAATTAGTCATATGAAATTCTATAATTTCTACTATGCATATCATTTCCAAATTTTAGTTTAAACATTTTCTCACTTAGCAATGGTTTCTTAACTTATTATATCATACAAGCTTTAAATATATCTCAGAGAACCAAATTATATTCTATTAGAGCAGGGTAAGACACACATTAATATCACAAAAATAAAAATTATAAAAAAGAGGGAAAAAAGGTAAATGTATCTGCTTTTAAGAAAATTATACTGCTAAGTCTCTGCTGTGTAATATATAAAAAGGCTTTTTCCCTTTGTGAATAACCTTTCAGATAAAAGCTATATTTCAAGATAATTTGGCTTTAGCCACCAGCAGACTATAAATAACTTATTTTTAAAAAGATTCACGCCTGTAGTCCCAGCTACTCGGGAGGCCAAGGCAGGAGAATCACTTGAACCTGGCAGGTAGAGGTTGCAGTGAGCCGAGATCACACCACTGCACCTCAACCTGGGCATGGAAGCAATACTCCGTCTCCAAAAAAAAAAAAAAACCTGTCCACTAAAACTTATTCTAAAATCTTCATATCTAAAACATCATTATTATTCTGAAAGTTACCTGGCTTGCTTTATTTATTTATTTATTTATTTGAGATGGAGTCTCAACTGTCACCCAGGCTGGAATGCAGTGGTGCAAATGTAAAAGTTACATTAAATAAAAAAGTTTTAATAATTAATTCATGAGGGATTGTGATTTCAATATTATGAAATGAGACAGTAAAAGAAAAAATTTTCCTGGGCATGGTGGCTCATGCCTATCTTCCCAGCACCTTGGGAGGCCGAGGCGACAGAATCACTTGAGCCCAGCAGGAGTTTGAGATCAGCCAAGGCAACAGAGTGAGGCAAAAAATACAAAAATAAGCCAGGCATAGTGGTGCACACCTATAGTCCTAGCTGCTCAGGAGGCTGAGGTGAGATGATCTCTTGAGTCTGGGAGGTGAAAGTTGCAGTGAGCCAAGATGGCACCACTGCACTCCAGCCTGGGTGACAGGGAAACCCTGTCTCAAAATAAAAAATAAAAAATAAAAATAATTAGTAGTGTCTGGGCGTGGTGGCTCAAGCCTGTAATCCCAGCACTTTGGGAGGCTGAGGCGGGCAGATCATGAGGTCAGGAGTTCGAGATCAGCCTGGCCAAGAGACCAGCCTGGCCAATATGGTGAAACCCCGTCTCTATTAAAAATACAAAAATTAGCCGGGCGTGGTGGTGGGCACCTGTAATCCCAGCTACTCAGGAGGCTAAGGCAGGAGAATTGCTTGAACCCGGGAGGCAGAGGTTGCAGTGAGCTGAGACCACGCCATTGTACTGAAGCCTGAGCAACAGAGCAAGACTCCAACTCAAAAAAAAAAAAAAAAAAAAAAAAAAACAGTATCTCTCAAGTGTAATAATCATTTTAAAGTCATTTTCCATCATTTTAGCCCCTCTTTATTTAAGGATAAAGGAATACAGGGTTTGTTCTTAGGTTGACTGGGAATTCTCTTAATATTGTGAAAATCCAAGCTAGGTCTTTGAGAATATATTAAAAAGTGGTTTGAAATTATTTTCCCTCACTAAACACTTCATTATTTTGTTTAAAATACGATATTACAGGGCTGGGCGCAGTGGCTCACACCTGTAATCCCAGCACTTTGGGAGGCTGAGGCAGGCGGATCATAAGGACAGGAGTTCAAGACCAGCCTGGCTAACATGGCAAAATCTCGTCTCTACTAAAAAATACAAAAATAAGCCAGGCACAGTGGCAGATGCCTGTAGTCCCAGCTACTAGGGAGGCTGAGGCAGGAGAACTGCCTGAACCCAGGAGGTGGAGGATGCAGTGAGCTGAGATCCTGCCACTGCACTCCATCCTGGGCAACAGAGCGAGACTCCGCCTTGGAAAAAAAAAAAAAAGAAAAAAATAGGATATCACAATCTTCCTATGGATCAGTGGGGGGTATATTTTAAATTAAAAAAATTAATAGGTATACATTCACATACATCAAAATTTTAAGTATAAAAGAATATATAGAGATTACAGTAGCATTATTCATGATAGTCAAAAGCCAGAAACAACCTAAATTTCCATCAATGATACAATGGACAAATAAATTATAATATATACATACAAAGTATATATTATAATTGTGGTTTATATGAGGACAAATTATTGTTACATACAACAATATGGACAAATCTCATAAACACAATTTTAAGCTAAGGAAGCCAGACACAAACAAGTTTATATGTATTCCACCTATATAAAGTTCAAAAAAACAGGCAAAACTACTCTATGATTGCAGAACTCAGGATGGTGAAAACCTTTGGGAGAGAAGTAATTGGGAAAGGGCATGAGAGGCTACCAGGACATTAATCTTAATTCCTTATTCTTGGTACTGATTATACAGAGAAAATTCATCAAACTGTACACCTATGGTTTCTCTACTTTTCTGTAAGAAGTTAGGTTTCCTTGAGTCCCCAAAAACAGAATCAAAATTCCAAAGCTGAAAAGTATAAATGTATTAAAGACTATATTCTGCACTAGCATTAAAAGACAAAATGTATAACCCAACACTATGTATCTTTATTTAACCCAGCTAAGAGTCATAACCCTCTGATGCCACATGCACAGTAAAGACCAAGAAATCAGGCTGTGTAGCCATTCTTTCCCGTTTTTGTTCTCTCCCAAAAATCCCATCTCGCCACACACTCACTGGTTTATCAAGGAACTAACAGAAGAAACCAACTATCTGCTAGGCCATTTGACTTCAGTGAACCTGGGAAAAATAACAGTAAAAAAACAAAACACAGGCCGGGGGGTAGTGGCTCACGCCTGTAATCCCAGTACTTTGGGAGGCCAAGGCAGGCAGATCACCTGAGGTCAGGAGTTTGAGACCAGCCTGGCCAACATGGCGAAACCCCGTCTCTGCTAAAAATACAAAAATTAGCCAGGTGTGGTGGCACATGCCTATAATCCCGCCTACGTGGAGGAGGCTGAGGCATGAGAATCGCTTGAACCTGGGAGGCAGAGGCTGCAATGAGCCGAGATCACACTACTGCACTTCAGCCTGGAGGACAGAGCAAGACTCTGCCTCCAAAAAACAAACAAACAAACAAACAAACAAACAAACCACCCCTCCTCACAAAAAGTTTACTTAGCAAAATGTATGATAGTAAATCAATCACCTAAATTTTGTTTGTTTAGTCATTCTGGGTTCACACAGCATTAGGGCTGTTATTACATTCTGGTCAAATTAAGTTGTTTTCAGTATACTGCAAAATCTAAGGTGAGTCCAAGACCACCATATGCCAATCCCTTTTTATCAGCAATTCAATACTAGTGACTGAGTCCACTGATGGGCAAGCCTGCAGGTGGCTCAATAATAAAAGAAAATAAGGATTAGCAGATTCTCCTGAGGTAAATCCTACTGTATTACTGATGTGTCTACCTTATCTGAAAAGTCTCTAGGTAACTCTTATGGGCTCACGGACTTATCACAATGCTATCCTGCAAAAAATTACAGAATAATTTAATTCTATAGTAACCTAAGAAATCCTACTTTTAAAGCTGTATTCAGGTAATAAAACTGTATACACGGCCTTAATTGAATTTACTTTTCAAGGTAATCAATCACTTGAACTATGTTTAAAAAAAAAAAAAAAAGAGGCTGGGTGCAGTGACTCACACCTGCGATCCCAGCACTTTGGGAGGCTGAGGTGGGCAGATCACAAGGTCAGGAGTTCGAGACCAGCCTGATCAATATGGTGAAACCTTGTCTCTACTAAAAATACAAAAAAATTAGCCAGGCACGATGGTGCGTGCCTGTAATCCCAGCTACTTGGGAGGCTGAGGCAGAATTGCTTGAACCCGGGAGAAGGAGGTTGCAGTGAGCTGAGATCATGTCACTGCACTCCAGCCTCTGGGCGACAGAGCAAGACTCCGTCTCAAAAAAAAAAAAAAAAAGATAATGTCATCTTTACCATAAAGCTGCCTTTTTGCTAAAAAAACAAGAGAAGGATGGCTGGGCGCGGTGGCTCACGCCTGTAATCCCAGCACTTTGGGAGGCCGAGGCAGGCGGATCATGAGGTCAGGAGATCGTAGCCATCCTGGCTAACATGGTGAAACCCCGTCTCTACTAAAAATACAAAAATTAGCCAGGCGAGGTGGCGGGCGCCTGTAGTCCCAGCTACTCGGGAGGCTGAGGCAGGAGAATGGCGTGAACCCAGAAGGCAGAGCTTGCAGTGAGCCGAGATCGCACCACTGCATTCTAGCCTGGGGGACAGAGCGAGACTCCGTCTCAAAAAAAAAAAAAAAAAAAAAAAAACAAGAGAAGGAACTACACATATAATCTACAGGCCTAAAGCAGAGTTCATAAAATCTGATAGGTAAAGAAAAGAGACCTTACTTTTCTTTGCTTCCCTTGCCAAAGTAAAAATTCATAAAGCACTCAAATCTATAGCCCCAACAGCAGTTTATAATCAAAATCTCAGAAGAGCAATGGAAATTGTATTAGATAAAATGTTCATAAGTATTTTTAAAAATCAAACATAACTACTATATAAACAAACAGATTAAAATAAACAACTGATATTGCCACTGATTCTACAAAGCACTTCATGGCTTGCATTAACCATGAAAATTTATACAAGGCTTTGCACGTGATTCAACTCTGGACACAGAACCCATTGAGATACGTTAATGTCCTAAAACACCCCTTTCACTACATAAGCTCTGAATAGGCTTAAAACAAGCACAGCCTGTGGGTAGCACTGTAGAATTTGGAGCTAGATTTTACTGTCCCCACCAAGTTCGGCCAGCCATAGAGCAACAAATCAAAGTTCCCATAAGCACATTGCACCTGCAAGACTTAGGTATACTCCAAGTCAAATATTTGCAATTTTTTCATCCTAAATCTGCACAAATGAAAAAATGCAGATCGCAGTGCCAGACTTCTAAATCTTCTCATAAGACAAAATGATCTGTAGTTTTACTCCAACATGCTCCATATCCTACCATGTATTGAGTCTCTAACATGATCATATGCCATGAACTGCTAGGAGTTTGCATACATTATCTCTAATCCTCATAACAAATCCCATTCTGCTGATGAGGAAACTGAGGCCAGAGAGGTCAAAGTGCCTTGTTCAATATCATAAGACCAGTAAATGGTGGAGCTGGGGTTTTAAATCTAGTCATGCCTGGCTCCAAAGCATCATCTCCATGAGCCTTCTTCAGCTAACGTCACTAACCGCAGCACCAGTTCACCTCTATCGAAGTAAATTCAAGTGCTGATCGTCTGAAATGATGACAACACCTGAGAAAAATATCACACCTAAAATGGTAGCACAAGACCCAAGACTTCACAACAAGGAGGTACAGTTATGTCCTTTAGAATAACTAGTTTTAAAGGCTATGGTTCAAAATACAAGACAATCCACTTTTCTTTTTCTGTTGTCTATCAACTGACTTTTTATAACAAGGGAAATGAAACTCAAGAGTATATTCACATTTTTTTTTAGTAAAATTATCTAAAACCCCTGAGAAAAGGGTGACTTCAAAAGTTCACATTCTAGTTTACCTCTTCGTTAGGCTTCAGACACTCAAAAACAAAATCACATCAGTAGCATTACTAATCAACTTTTTTTTCCTACAGACTTGAAAAGTATTTTCTTACCACACTATGAGATTACTTCCCATACTTAGAACAGAAATGGAAGCAGCTCTGGGTGTCACAAATCAGATCTTGAGACCACAGTTGCAGAAAGTAGGTGCTGTTTTCCCTTGAGTAGGAGCTGCTGATCTGAAACCTCCTAAGGGAAGGGTGTCTGAAGAAGAGTGTTGGAGAAACTAAAGCAAGCTGTTTGCAATAATGAGAGTGAACTGCTGGCACCACTACTCCTTAAGTGTTTCACTGCTATGCAATTGTTTTCCAGCTTCCAAGTTCTGAATCTGGCAGGGAGAGAATGCTGTTCTCACAACCGTATGTGTTATATGATCAGCTGCTCTATGATGTGTGGGTGTTTAACTAGGTAAGTGACTGGTTTAGAAGAGGTTCTGCAATACTAAATCAAGGAAGCACCCTGTCCCGAGATTTTAATGGTCTGTCAGTATACTACAAAGTATATACAAAGAAAAGTAACCTATTTGCAACTCTGAAATGGTTTAGGTTTAGAATAGCCAAATGATTTCAGACAGTAAAACTTCAGGCATGACATGAACAAAAAATATAACTTGTAATATAAGGCACTGGCAGCATATTTATGAGATAATAAAAGCGGCAATATTTGCAACTTCAGCATGCTTTCAAACTTTTGGATATGCTGCATAATTATTAGAATAAATGCTATTCTTCAGGTGTATGGAACAGGTTCTATAGGCAAGATTCCAAGGCTTCCTTGCCTACCAAAGTGCCAGTTAACATCATAAACTCCTTAGCTTCTCAGAACCCCGCCCCCCGCCAAATGCAAAAAATATGAAGGTCTCAAAGGATTCTTTAAGTGAAAAATGTCAGAATCGTAAGCTCCTAGAGAACCGGTACTGTGCTTAAAGTTACTACCCAGTCCAACACTATCACAAGCTGGAATAAATCTCTCTTGATTGCAATACGACCAAAAGGCAAAAGCTGGGTGCAGAGTAATTTAAACAAAAATAGCTGATATTTATCACCTGCTTATTGATAGCTGTGCAAAGTTCATCCTAGGTTCCAGATTCTAAATATGGAGGCTGAATTCCGTAACCACAATTAAAATCCTTCCATTAAAACAAAATTTCCAGATGAATTATTTTGATGGCACCATCACCATTAAGACATGAAATCACAGTTAACAAAGTTGAAAAAAAAATCCTTTTTATGGAGCAGGTACACCGCTATGAGAATGATACAGCCTTCTTTTAAGAGATCAGATCAACTTCAGCCAACACATAAAGATTCAGTATAGGCATTATAAAACAGACCTTGGACTTTGCTGTTGAAATGTGCTACATTTAGAATCTGGTGCCAGGAACATACATCACCAATTGGTCAAGTCTAAGCAAATTATTTGGACTCTAGCTTTAACTATTTCTGAAAGACTCTCACATACATTTCCTTTTTACAGTAAGACAAGGAAATGATAATTTACAAGTACCTAACTCATCCTAATCAAAGAACAAAACACAAGGTTACATGCATAAGCTACTTTGTTGTTCATTGCTCAGGGCCAATGTAACTCTAATCCTTAAAAGAAAAAAGAAAAACAACTAACCAACTAAACAAAACACACAACCCAAGTTCCTTTCACTTTTGCGTAACATAGATCTTAAACCTGAAGTCCCAGGACCAGCTTCGATTTGACTGTAGTGGCACACAAAATGTGTCTATTTAATGGAGAAGACGGTTCTAAAGACTTCCATGACCCCAAAGATTACTAACCACTGAAGACAGTTCCAGGATCACTAAAACTTAGTGAACAGTTTAAACAAAATTATACTAAAGATATTATCTATCTGAATACTGTGCACTGTCCTGATATAAACAACCAAGCTGCCTGCCACCACTGATAATCAGTGTCAAGCCCCACCCACAAAACAGCCTCACTCGGCAACATCACCTGTATTCAGCTTAGACACCACACATCCCAGCAACAGCAGCTCCTCAATCCCTAAGCACACACGTTGTCAACAAAGCATGTGCTAGTTGCCATTCCCAGAACAATACGGGCCTGGCCATCCTCTGGAAAAAAAAAAAAATTCCCATTCTTTCTTGACTACCCTACTAATACACTATGCCTTCATCATAGATCCCAAACATTACAACAAAATAGGAGAAACTTGCACACACCATATCTAATTAACTGGGAAAAAAGCATCACTCAGGTGTTCCTGAGGGTCCACGGGAGATGCACGTAAGGGAAACATTATGATAATGATGCTTGAACACGGGGACAATCTGGGGGCAAAGGCAGACTCACGCAGGAACACCCCGAGAACGTGGATGTGGAAAGCACCCTTCTCCAAAGGCACAAGCACATTCCTTTGATTGGCACAAGCCATTTCTGACAATGGATCCCGGTGACAGGGGCTGCTCAGCAATCAGGAAGTGAGTGTATGAGTGTCTGTGTGTTGTGGGGGAGGGATGCTCTAGTTGTGATCAAAGCTGGACCTTTTCAGAAAAGGTCTCGAATCCTGAAGACAGACTTCGAGGTGAGGGAGGAGCATTGATCATTTCTACTGGAGACATCCCTCGACAATGAACATGTTACGTGGAGATGAACGGGGGTGTCACTACCTTCGGTGTCTCCGATCTAAGAATCTTCAGCAGAGTCTGATTGGAGGGGAGGAGGAGGTGGGGGTGGAGAAAGGTCTGCATTACCCACTGGTGTGAGCGTGGGGCGGCCGGTGGCGGGTGTACATCAGACGCATTTTATCTGCTAGCGGCACAATACTCCTGGGGGGTTGGAGGTTTGGGTGCAACCGCAGGGCGGGGGAGGTAGTGGGTGCAAGCCACCAGCTGCAGGGTAGGAGAACGCTCGCGGGAGGACCGGTGCAAATCTCCCCTCGGCCCGCTAACCCGTGCCGCCCCAGCCTCCCCTCAGGCCTCGGGGCGAGCGGACCAGCTGCAAAACTGCAGCCAAGCCCGGGTCCAGGAGGGAGGGGGCGAAAGGGCAGGAGCAGGGCACCCCCCAGCCCAAGCTGGGTGCCCGAGGAGCTCAGTGCCCGGGGCCTCCCAGCCGGATGGAGGCTGCTCCGGCCTAGCGCACGCAGCTGCCTCGGCGAAGGGTTACGCCGGCCCCCGGAGCCCGGGGCGGCCCGGCGGGCGGCCGAGAGGAAGGGCTGCCGGGGGCGCCGCTGCGACGGTGGCGAGTGCGTGGGGGAAGGGGCCCTTACTCACCCGGGCCGGCCGCCTCCGCCTCCGCCGCCCCGGCCGCCGCCTCGGCGGTCCATCCTTGCGGCGGGGGCCTGCAGCCGCGGCGCTCGAGTCACAACCGCCGGCTGGGCCGGCCCCTCCCCCCTGCCCAACGTCTGTCCTCAGGGCCGCTCCTCAAGACCCGGCCTCGGCCGCTGCCGCTGCCGCCGCCGCCGCAGCGCTACGTGGCCGCCGCTCCGACGTCTCGCGACTCCCTTCCCAGCGCGCGAGGGCGAGCTGGGCCGGCGGGGCGGGCAGCACGGGGCGGGCAGCAGGGGAGGGGGTGTGCGTGTGTGGATGTGTGTGCCGGAGGGGGCAGGGAGGGAGGCGAGCGGCTGCGAGGGCGCGCGCGCGCGCGCCCGCGGCCCCTTCCCTCGCCGGCCCCCCCGCCCAACAGGGATCCCGACACCTCCCTCCGCCCGCCCCCTCGGCATCCCGGCCTCTGGGAGCGGCGGCGCGCATGCGCAGCCCTCGGGCCGGCCCGGGCGCACCTTTTCTGCCTCCTGCCACATTGTGAGCGCTCCGCCACCCAGATAACCGCCGGCTCTCCGCGCCACCCCCGCCCTTTCCCACTCCGCCCACTCCCGGCGCCCAGGTAAAGGCGAGAGGTGCGCATGCGCGGTGCTTTCCGTGGGTCGGGGGGCGTGGTTGCTGAAAGGAAGCCAAAGCGAACAGTTCGGGGGGTTGTAGCAGTGGCTACTGTGGGATTCCACAAAATAGGCGCGGGTTAGGATGGGGGAAGGTAAAGTGAAGAGAGGGGCCAAAGTAGAAAAGTGGGTCGATGTGAGATTTGGAAGTAAGAGACTTTGAATAAAAATTTAACGACTGCTGACCGCCTTGTTCCTGGAGGGCAGTGGGAGTGACAGGGGACAGAAATCAGCTTGGCAGCATGCAAGCAGTAGTGGTCATTCGCCATATGAATGGTACTGCTAAAAACTGGAACAGTTTCGAGATTGCCAGGGTGCTCAAAAACAGATTTAGAGCCTCGCCTGTCCTGTGGCCAGGAATAAGGAAGGGGATGTGTGTGCTTGAGACCTACAGCTGATGCGGTAAAGGAAGCCTCCATTGTATTACAGTATTATGACTAATTAGCTATTAATCATTAATATACTAAATGGTACTATTAGCTAACAAGGTAGCATTTATCCGAGTTCAGAGCCAAGAGAGAGTGTCCGTAATTGAAAGTGTTTAGGGTACAGGGAGAGGAAATGTACCTGGCAAGGTGAAGATCTGTGATGGAAGAGACCCAAGACAGCAACTCTGAGGTCAGAGTTCCCTTTCCCACCGTAAACCAAACTTCCCTGAACTTGTCCAAATCCTATCTTAATTGGAACTCCTTCCATTATTAAAAGCACACTTAACTAATGTTCTTGCGCTAAGGCTGACCCCAATAGCACATAAACATTTTCTTTTTCTTTCTTATTTGAGACAGGGTCTCACTCTGTCACCGAGGCTGGAGCGCAGTAGCATGATCACGGCTCACTGCAGCCTCCTCCTCCCACGCTCACATGAGCCTCCCATCTCAGCCTCTGGAGTAGCTGGGACTACAGAAGTGTGCTGCCTCACCTGGATAATTTTTAAATTTTTGTAGAGACAGGTCTCCCTATGTTCCCCAGGTTGGTCTCAAACTCTTGGGCTCAAGCAATCCTCCCACGCCAGCCTCCCAAAGTAATGGGATTACAGGTGTGGGCCACCATACCTAGCTGACATTTTCAATACACATGCAACTACTTTTCCCTAAAATAGCACTGCTGTGATTTGAATGTGTCCCCCAAAGTTGACATGTCGGAAACTTAATAATCCCAATGCAAAAGTGTTGGAAGCTGGGGCCTAATAAGAGGTTATTAGGTCATGAGGGCTCTGCCCTCATGAATGGATTAATATCATAAACAGTGGGTTAGTTATCTCCAGGCCGGGCATAGTGGCTCATGCCTGTAATCCCAGCATTTGGGAGGCCAAGGCAGGTGGATCAGCCTGGCCAACATGGTGAAGCCCATCTCTACTAAAAATACAAAAAAAAAATTAGCTGGGCGTGGTGGCATGCACCTGTTATTCTAGCTACTCAGGAGGCTGAGGCATGAGAATCGCTTGAACCTGGAAGGCGGAGGTTGCAGTGAGCTGAGATCGCGCCACTGCACTCCAGCCTGGGTGACAGAGCGAGGCTCTGTCTCAAAAAATAATAATTAATTAATTAATTTTAAAAATAAACAGTGGGTTAGTTATCTCAAAAGTGGACCTGTTATAAAATCAAGTTTGGACCCCTTTGCTCTGTTGCTCTCTCATGCACTCTTTTGCCTTCCTGCCTTCTGCTAGGGGATGATGCGTCAAGAAGACCCACACCAGATGAGGGTACCTTGATATTGGATTTCTCAGCCTCCAGAACTGTAAGAAATAAATTTCTATTCTTTTTAAATTACCCAGTCTGTGGTATTCTGTTACAGCAACACAAAGTAGACTCCAACAAGCACCCCACTCCCATGACTCAAAATCCTGCAGGGAGTAAGATGACCTGAGTCTGGGACAAGGTTAGGGAAAAGATTGAAACTTTCTAAGCAAAGGGGTCCAAGAGCTGACTCTGTCCTTGACCCCTTCCCAGAACAGATGCTTGACTTTTATTACATTTGGTCTCTGGACTCCAGGGATAATTTTGGCAACTTTGGGTCATGTTTTTCAATAATGAGTTTTTTTCAGTGAATAAACACTAAAAACGATACCATATTTCAGCAGGTAGAGAGAAAATCTTCAGGTCGAACAGGAGGAAATAAGCAGAAGTAATAAAAGGAGAGAGAGATTCAATGTGAGAAAGAACATGGTATCCATAGGGGCTGCTGAGCCTGGGACATCTCAGTGAGATCGATGTCTCGCTTTGCCTTCTTAGACATTTGATCCATTCCCCACCCTCTGTTAGTCAGAGCTATCCAGCTTGGAAGAGGGGTGTGCAGAGTGATGGCTAATGAATAAGGTGACTTTCCCAGTGTTTATGACTCTTCAACTCTCTGAAGGGTTCCTAGTAACTAGGTATGGTTTTTGCAGGGAGGTTATGTCCATTATCTCTTTTTCTTTTTCTTTCTTTCTTTCTTTTTTTGTTTTGTTTTGTTTTGTTTTGTTTTGTTTTTTGATGAAGTCTTGCTCTTGTTGTCCAGGCTGGAGTGGTGCTATCTCAGCTCACTGAAACCTCTGCCTCCTGGGTTCAAGTGATTCTCCTGCCTCAGGCTCCTGAGTAGCTGAGATTACAGATGTGCACCACCATGCCCAGCTAATTTTTGTATTTTTAGCACAGACAGGGTTTCACCATGTTGGCCAGGCTGGTCTTGAACTCCTGACCTCAGGCAATCCACCCGCATCAGCCTCCCAAAGTGCTGGGGTTACAGGCATGAGCCACCACATCCGGACTTATGTCCATTATCTTATCAGACCTTCCAACAACCCTGCAAGGCAGACAGGACAGGTATTATTCCCAATGAAGGAAATTCAGGCCAAGGAATGTTTAATGGCTCAAGCAAAGTCATCCAGCTCAGTAAACAGTGGAGCAGTGCCAAAGCAGGCCCCAGCCTCCCTGACTCCCAGCCTGCTGGTCTTTCAGAGGCTTTGACAGGCCCACTCTGAGAATCTGCCATTTATTCCCATGGAGTGAAAACAGGTGCCCTTAGCATGTGATGGAGAATAATTCTAACATTCAGTTCTCCTTCTCCATCTCCTTTATTCAATGTTTTTTCCTTCTTCTTCTTTCTTTCTCTCCCCAGAAACCTGGGACTTGCCTCTGTGATCTGGTGCTTTGGAGGGCCTTGGGCCTCAGGGCTAGCAAGGTCCCTTTCTGGAGATTTCAGTTCCTCTGCCCGCCCTCCTTTACCTCTTTCTCCTCACACATCTGTCCCAGATAGAGGGCGAGGGCTGCCAACCAATGTTACCACTTGACAGACCACAAGAGGGCTCGTTCCAGTGCCTCCCTTGTTCAGCTGCTGACACTGCAGCTTGGCAGTCATTGAAGGCAACATTTAACTCCCACATCTGACCTGATTGGAAGATCAGGCTTCTGTCATCCTGGTTTCCTGGCCTTGGATAGTTCTTCACTAACTTTTAAGGCAGTGGGCAGAAAGCAGCAGAACCCTGTTTTTTCTTTTTTGGATTTTTTTGTTTTGTTTTGTTTTGTTTTTTGAGATAGGGTCTCCCTTTGTCACCCATGCTGGAGTGCAGAGGCACCGTCATAACTCACTACAGCCTCGACCTCCTGGGCTCAAGCAATCTTCCCACCTCAGCCTCCTGAGTAGCTGGGGACCACAGGTGCTTGCCACTGCACGTAACTAATTTTTGTATTTTTTCGTAGAGATGGGGTTTTGCCATGTTGCCCATGCTGGTTTTGAACTCCAGAACTCAAGCAATCCACTGGCCTCAGCCTCCCAAAGTGCTGGGATTATAGGTGTGAGCCACTGAGCCTGGCCAGAACCTGTTTTTTTGTTTTGTTTTTGTTTTGCTTTGTTTTGAGGCGGAGTTTTGCTCTTGCTGCCCAGGCTGGAGTGCAATGGCATGATCTCAGCTCACTGCAACCTCTGCCTCCTGGGTTCAAGTGATTTTCCTGCCTCAGCCTCCCAACCAGCTGGGATTACAGGCATGCGCTACCACACCCAGCTAATTTTGTATTTTTAGTAGAGATGGGGTTTCACCATGTAGGTCAAGCTGGTCTCGAACTCCCAACCTCAGGTGATCCGCCCGCTTCGGCCTCCCCACGTGCTGGGATTACAGACATGAGCCACCACGCCCAGCCCAGAACCTGTTTTTTAATTTAAAATTCTTATTTAAAAGTTCTGTACATTTTGAGAATTCTTAAAACCTTCATGGCATTTAATTTAAACAGCAGCAGAGATATCTGGTTCCTGGTAAAGAACAAGATGTTGTGGTTCAAGCTCCCTGCTCACTACATTTCCTCACTTCCTAAATTCCTAGGGATGTACCTCCAGTGAATAATAGTTTTTACCACCGGTACATATACAGGGTCAGTGGCCATGGCTCCTTGCTTGCCCATTAACTAATATCACATCCTACAGCACCAGACTTAGAGCCAGAGCCCTGGTCATGGCCTCCTAGGTTCTCATACTTGACCTTTACTCAATCATTTCACCATTTAGTCTTTATAAAAAGGGGAGACTGGTCAGGCGTGGAGGCTCATGCCTGTAATCCCAGCACTTTGGGAGGCCGAGGGGGGTGAATGACCTGAGGTCAGGAGTTTGAGACCAGCCTGGCCAACATGGTGAAACCCTGTCTCTACTTAAAATACAAAAATTAGCCAGGTGTGGTGGCGTGCGCCTGTAGTCCCAGCTACTCTGAGGCAGCTGAGGCAGGAGAATCGCTTGAACCTGGGAGGCGGAGGTTGCAGCGAGCTGAGATCATGCCACTGCACTCCAGCCTGGGTGACACAGTGAAACTCCATCTCAAATGAATGAATGAATGAATGAATGAATGAATAAATAAATAAAAATGGGGGAGTTATATGGCTATGAGGGTCCTCCAGATCTGATACCCAGGATTGTAACCTAAAGACTTGATTATGTTCATTAATACATTGCAATTTCATTCCTTTCCTAAGAATTACTATCCAAAGATCATGCCTAAGCCCTTCCTACAAGAAACTACCCCTTTTACAGAATGAATAAAGTTGTCCTAGATTCCTGTTTTTTCCTCACTTTTTCTCATATCTCTAAGTGACAGTATCCGGAGACGGCTCAGAAAGCTGGAGTCTTGGTTTTTTGTCATAGGGCTTGTGTGTGTATACGCATGCATGCACAAGTGTATGTATATGTTCATTCTTAAATGGATATGGGTCATGGGCACCTTCACTCTGTGGCTTCCCACCTCCCACCAGCCCTACCTGAATTTTAGTAAATAGTAAAATAAATGCCAGGACCAGGCACAGTGGCTCATGCCTGTAATCTCAGCACTTTGGGAGGCCAAGGTGGGTGGATGACCTGAGGTCAGGAGTTCGAGACCAGCCTGGCCAACATGGCAAACCCCATCTCTACTAAAAATACAAAAATTAGCTGGGTGTGGTGGCACACACCTGTAATCCCAGCTACTTGGGTGGCTGAGGCAGGAGAATTGCTTGAACCCGAGAGACGATGTTGCAGTGAGCCAAGATCGTACCACTGCACTCCAGCCTGGGCGACACAGCAAGACTCCATCTCAAATAAATAAATAAAGAGAGAGAGAGAGAGAGAAAGAAAGAAAGGAAGGAAGGAAGGAAGGAAGGAAAGAAGGAAGGAAGGAAGGAAGGAAGGAAGGAAGGAAGGAAGGAAGGAAAAGAAAGAAAAGAAAGAAACCCCATCTCTACTAAAAATACAAAAAAATTAGACAGGCCTGGTGGCGGGCACCTGTAATTTCAGCTACTTCAGGAGGCTGAGACAGGAGAATTACTTGAACCTGGGAGGCCTTTGCAGTGAGCTGAGATTATGCCACTGTACTCCAGCGTGGGCAACGAGAGTGAAACTCCACCTCAATAAAAAATAAAATAAAATAAAATAAAATAAAATAAAATAAAATAAAATAAAATAAAATAATAATAAAATAAAATTAAAAAATAAAATAAAATAAAATAAAAAAGTCAGGATGCCTGGAAGAACAAAAGAGTATATACTAAGAGGCTAGATATGTAAGTGCAGTTGTAGTGATAAGGAGGCCATTGGGATAGCCAGTGTCACATAGGTCTAAAGTTTGGTTTTAGCTAGAGTTTTCTTCTACCCTAATACCGCCCCCATGTCCTGAAAGCGAGCATTGCAGCAATCCTGGACTACAGCCAGAAGCTCTGGTCTCTGTACATCAGCTTCTCCATTTGAAACATCTCAGAATTTGAATTTTGACTACTCTGGTGTTAACATCAAAATGCATTGTATGGGCCAGGCGCGGTGGCTTACACCTGTAATCCAGTGCTTTGGGAGGCCAAGGCAGGCAGATCACGAGTTCAGGAGATCAAGACCATCCTGGCCCACGCGGTAAAACCCTGTCTCTACTAAAAATACAAAAAATTGGCCGGGCGTGGTGGCTCAAGCCTGTAATCCCAGCACTTTGGGAGGTCAAGACGGGCGGATCATGAGGTCAGGAGATCGAGACCATCCTGGCTAACACGGTGAAACCCCGTCTCTACTAAAAAATACAAAAAACTAGCCAGGCGAGGTGGCTGGCGCCTGTAGTCCCAGCTACTCGGGAGGCTGAGGCAGGAGAATGGCGTAAACCCGGGAGGCGGAGCTTGCAGTGAGCTGAGATCCGTCCACTGCGCTCCAGCCTGGGCGACAGAGCAAGACTCCGTCTCCAAAAAAAAAAAAAAAAAAAAAAAATACAAAAAATTAGCCAGCATGGTGGCAGGCGCCTGTAGTCCCAGCTACTCAGGAGGCCTCGGCAGGAGAATCAATTGAACCCGGGAGGTGGAGGTTGCAGTGAGCTGAGATCGCGCCACTGCACTCCATCCTGGGCGAGAGAGTGAGACTCCATCTCAAAACAAACAAACAAAAAGCCCACAAAAATGCATTTTATAGTGTTAAAAATACATATTTATGTGGCAATTACTACACATCTTTCTTCTGCATTGCTTCATTTAATCCTTCTCTCAATCCTGAGAAGGAAGAAGGACAGAAAATGTTGTTCCCACTGCTTTCCACTGTTTGGTTTTGGTTTGTTTCCCTTCTATTTTTTTTCTTTGAGACAGGGTCTTGCTCTGTCACTCAAGCTGGAATGCAGTGGCATGATCGTAGCTCACTGTAGCCTTGACCTCTTGGGCTCAGGTGATCCCACCTCAGCCTCCCAAGTAGCTGGAACTACGGGCACATACCACCATGTCTGGCTAATTCTTTTTATTTTTAGTATAGGTCTAAAATAGAGGTCTCACTATGTGACCAGGCTGGTCTCCAACTCCTGAGCTGAAGCTATCCTCCTGCCTCAGCCTCCCAAAGTGCTGGGAGATCTGGCCCCTGTTTTTTTTTTTTTTTTAATGAGATGGGATCTCATTCTGTTGCCCAGACTGGAGTCCCGTGACACGATCACAGCTCACTGCAGCCTCGACTTCCCCAGGCTCAGGTGATCCTCCCACTTCAATTTTTTTTTTTTTTTTTTTATTTTAGTTGGGACAGAGTTTTGCCATGTTGCCCAAGCTGGTCTCAAATTCCTGGGCTCAAGGGATCTGCCTGCCTCAGCCTCCCAAAGTGCTAGGATTACAGGCAGGAGTGAGCCACTGCACCTGGCCCCTTGCTGTGTTTTGTTTTGTTTTTAACAGCAAATAAAAATGCAGTCTGGATTTTAAGGGCCACACAGCAAGAACTAAAACGTGGGTCTCCAAGGTCCAAGTCCAACACTTCTCTATGACACCCTACTGCAGCCCTTTGCTGGATACCATACAAAGCAAACTGAGCAGATGTGGTCTCTGCCCTCTGAAAGTTTGGACTCAAATGGACAGCCACGATTCTGGCAAACATAAAAGGACAAAGTGATTTAGTGTCAACTCACATACGCAATAAATAACTGAGTTAAATAGATAAGGAAAGGCATGTTTACCTGGTCTACTGATATTTTTTAAATTCCAGTTGAGTAGAGAGCAATGTTAATAAGACTAAGGTTTTGGGCCAGTCCCATTTCTGCCTACTTGCTTTGCACCTGGAAAAATATTTGTAACTGCATGCAAACTCTTTCCCCTCCTCGTCTTCAACAATCTGTAAACTTTCCCTGAGCAGCTACCAAGTGTAACACAAAGTGGGAATGAAGGACCATTAAGAAATCATCTCTGGCCGGGCACGGTGGCTCAAGCCTATAATCCCAGCACTTTGGGAGGCCGAGACGGGCGGATCACGAGGTCAGGAGATCAAGACCATCCTGGCTAACACGGTGAAACCCCGTCTCTACTAAAAATACAAAAAACTAGCTGGGCGAGGTGGCGGGCGCCTGTAGTCCCAGCTACTCGGGAGGCTGAGGCAGGAGAATGGCGTAAACCCGGGAGGCGGAGCTTGCAGTGAGCTGACATCCGGCCACTGCACTCCAGCCCGGGTGACAGAGCAAGACTCCATCTCAAAAAAAAAAAAAAAAAAAAAAGGAAAGAAATCATCTCTGTGCTGTGCGCGGTGGCCCATGCCTATAATCCCAGCACTTTGGGAGGCCAAGGTGGGTGGATCACCTGAGCTCAGAAGTTTGAGGCCAGCCTGGTCAACATGGTGAAACCCCCGTCTCTACAAAAAATACAAAAAACAAAACAAAACAAAGCAAAAAACTAGCTGGGTATGGTGGCACGCACCTGTAGTCCCAGCTCCTCAGGAGGCTGAGGCAGAAGAATTGCTTGAACCCAGGAGGCAGAGGTTGCAGTGAGCTGAGATTACGCTATTGCACTCCAGCCTTGGAAACAAAAGCAAAACTCCATCTAAAAAAAAAAAAAAAAAAAGTCATCTGTGCCCTTGAGCAACATCTTCAACCATTTGCCTAATTCAAACCACTGGGATGAAAATGTAGATTCTGTATATACCATCTCTACTGCTGGAAAAAAGGACACGTCAACTCAATACCCATCCTATTTTTAGAGGGCCTGAGATTCATCCTTATCCATGCAGGACAGTCGGGTAGGACAATGAAGAGGTGGACTTCTGAATTTTAGAGAAATTGGTCTTATCCTAGAGAAGTGAGGCCACCACCCACCTGCAATAGCTTCGCTTCCTGGATCCCTAAGCAAAGGTAGAAGGGAACCCTGGGGTTAGGTAGTGTGGGCAAAGACCAGCAGCCAGAGAATTCTCTGTCCTCCTATCTCAGAGCAGACTGTTGCAGCCCTCAATTCATCCTTTGGGGGTTCTGCCTCAGGCTCTGTCTCCAGTAGAGTGATCTAAGGATCTAAGGCAGCGAGGCCCGAATGGTGTTTGAGTCTTTAAAGAGACTCACAAATCCTTTTAAGCAGCAAGCTTAATTGTTGTCTGTAATTGATGTGACATATGCCCCAGAGGCACGCACTGAGGTTCAATTGAGATGGTTTTTTTTAAAAAATTGGAATTAATTAATTAAAGAAGGCAGCTGCACGGGCCTGGTAGTTAGTGCCAAGCTCTGTAACCCTAAATCAGCCAACCAACCCAACTGGCCTCACCACCTGAGGAACAATCCCTGCAGCTCTCATGGAGATGAGATGGGATGGAAGTGCTGGGAAACAGTGCAGGGAAGAGGGGCTTGCAAGGGGGAACGGCGGGGCTCAAAGGACCCACTCTTCACTTTCATGATCCCCCAAAGACTTAGCTCGTGAGAACTGTCTGGGGGGAGTAGGTAACTGGGGAAAGGGGATGGGAAATTCAAATGGAAGTATGTGAGGGGCAGGTGAGATTTTGGGGGAGGGGAAGCCATGGGGCTGGAATGGGAGGGGAAGGGGTTGGCAGGTGTGAGAACGATATAGCAGCTCAGGTAGGGAATGGCAGGATCCGGGGGTGGAGAGACCTATGGGCGGAGCTCAGAGGAGGTGGAGCCTGGGTGTGGGGGCGGTAACATGGTGCCTGAGGCCTCAGCACTCAGAGGAAGTGTTAATTAAACCCCTTATGTGAGGTCGTTAACAAAGCTGTGGCAGCTTTTCCTAGGAGTTGGGTTAATAACAATAATAATAACAATTAACGATAATGAGACCTTATCTGGAGAAAGTTGTTCCTAGAGATTGTAGGCATTAACTCATTAATTCCCCTGGCCCCTGAGGGCCACCTTTTCCTAAAAAGTAAATGATACAAGCAGACACAGACAATCCTTGTGCACCTGAGGACTGAACTGGTGTCATGTGGCCAGTCCACTAGGCCTGCTGCCCTTGGCTGGCTGGGTTAGTTCATTTACACAGGAGTAACATCCGGAGTTCCATTAGGGCATCATAAACTGTTTTAATTTTTTGCATTATCTAAAGTCTCTGAAACGATGCTTAAATGAAATGAGTGCAGAAATCGCCACCTACACAAGTTGTGTAGATGCCTACACAACTTTGATGTTGAAAACTCAGCCAGGAGCGGTAGCTCATCCCTATAATCTCAGCACTTTGGGAAGCCAAGGCGGATGGATCACTTGAGGCCAGGAGTTCGAGATCAGCCTGGTCAACATGATGAAACCCCGTCTCTACTAAAAATACAAAAATTAGCCAGGTGTGGTGGTTCATGCCTGTAGTCCCAGCTACTCAGGAGGCTGAGGCATGAGAATCGAGAATCACTTGAACCTGGAAGGTGGAGATTGCAGTGAGCCGAGATCGCGCCACTGCACTCTAGCCTGGGTGACAGAGCGAGTCTCTGTCAAAAAAAGAAAAAAAGAAAGAAAAGAAAAGAAAAAAGAAGGAAGGAAGGAAGGAAACTCAACTCAAGCCCCACCTGAGAGCACCAGCCTGAACAATATGCTGCTGTGAAGAATGGCCTGGAAATGCCCCTGATACTGCATGGCGGGGCCCTAATTGGCTGCGCCTCCGCTAGAGATGGAGCAAGACTTCAGGCATCTGCCCCGGCGGACCAAGAAGGGAAATTTAGAGCAAAGGCTTGAGGGGAGTAAAAAAACGAGTTTTCTTAGATTAGGGGAATCACACGGGATAGAGGTTGCTCCAAAAGCCTTGAGCAAACCTTAGTGCCAATAGTGGCTGGCCTTGCAGAGTTAAACATAGCAGCAATTACTACAAATTATTATATATGCGCCAATCCAAAGACAGACTTTGTATTCACATCTGGTAGATGGGAAGGTCGTCATCATTATTCCAGTCAAATATCAAACGCAGCAATATACACTATGCATTGTATAGTACCTTTATTTATTTTTTATTTTATTTTAGACAGAGTCTTGCTCTGTCACTCAGGCTGGAGTACAGAGGCGCAATCACGGTTCACTGCAGCCTCGACCTCCCAGGCTCAAGTGATCCTCCTGCTGTAGCCTCCTGAGTAGCTGGGACTACAGGCTTGTGCCACCATGTCCGGGTAATTTTTAAATTTTCTTTTCTCTCTCTCTCTCTGTTTTTCTGTCTCTCTCTTTTGTCTTTCTGAGACAGAGACTTGCTCTGTCACCCAGGCTGGAGTACAGTGTTGTGATCTCGGCTCACTGCAACCTCCGTCTCCCAGATTCAAGCAATTCTCCTGCCTCAGCCTGCCGAGTAGCTGGGACTACAGGCACGCACCATGGTGACCAGCTAAATTTCGTTTTGTTTTTTTTTTTTTTAGTAGAGTTGGGGTTTCACCATGTTGGCCAGGTTAGTCTTGAACTCCTGACCTCAAGTGAATTTTTTTTTTTTTTTTTTTTGAGATGGAGTCTTGCTCTGTCACCCAGGCTGGAGTGCAGTGGCTGGATCTCAGCTCACTGCAAGCTCCTCCTCTCGAGTTCATGCCATTCTCCTGCCTCAGCCTCCCGAGTAGCTGGGACTACAGGCGCCAGCCACCTCGCCCGGCTAGTTTTTTGTATTTTTTTAGTAGAGACGGGGTTTCACCGTGTTAGCCAGGATGGTCTCGATCTCCTGACCTCGTGATCCGCCCGTCTCAGCCTCCCAAAGTGCCGGGATTACAGGCTTGAGCCACCGCGCCCGGCCTCAAGTGAATTTTTAAATTTTCTGTAGGAATGGCGGTCTCACTATGTTCCCCAGGCTGGTCTTGAACTCCTGGGCTCAAGCAATTGTCCCACCTTGGCTTCCCAAAGTGTTGGGATTACAGGCATGAGACCCTGCACCTGGGCAGCACGTTTTTTTAAATAACAATGAAAACAAAACCTTAATGTACTTAAACAGAATGGGTCTCCTGGTGGTCCTTAGGTCATGGGGCGGGGGCATGATGCTGTCCATTAATGAAAGGGCAGGTGAGATCTAGAGCAGGAGCTAAGCCTATCTGAATCTCAGAGCTGGGCAGCAGAAGAATCTATGTTACGAAATAAGAGGGACCAGTCTCCACTCTTCTGACCTTAGGCCCCTCCCCTATTCCTTTAGAATCATAGCCTTTCTTCTCTTACCTGTATTACTACAAAGTCATCTGTAAGAAGGTACTGGAACTTTCAGGGCTTGAATAACAATCTGCCTTATAGGTTGCATCAGAGAACATACAGTAAAGTATTATTTGGTGAAGTTAGGGAGTGGAGTGTTCTCGTTAATCAAATAATCTGGTTAACAAAGTAGCGCTCAACATTTAGTAATATTTGGGATATACTTATACAGGTTGAATATCCCTAACAAAATAATCTGAAATCCAAGACACTTCTGGTTCCAACCATTTGGATAAGGGATACTCAGCCTGTACTAAAATTATTTGCTGTTTGTCTGAAATTCAGATTTAACAAGGTGTTCTGTATTTTGTCTGCAAACCTTACTGATATAGTTTAGACGTCCTCTCCAAATCTCATGTTCAGCTATAATCCCCAGTATTGGAAGTGGAGCCTGATGGGAGGTATTGGGGTCATGGCATGGGAGCAGATCCCTCATGGCTTGGTGCTGTCCTCACCATAGTGAGTTCTCTCGATCCGGTTGTTTCAAAGTATGTGGCACCGCACCCCCCCCCAACCCCTACCCCCGTCACTCGCTGTCTTGCTCTTACTTTTGCCATGTGACAAGCCTGCTCTCACTTCACCTTCTACAATGAGTAAAAGCTCCCTGAGGCCTCCCTAGAAGAGGAGCAGATGCTGTTGCCTTGCTTCCTGTACAGCCTGCAGAACTGTGAACCAATTAAACTCTTTTCTTTATACGTTATCCAGTCTCGGGTATTTCTTTATAGCAATGTAAGAACAGCCTAATGTCTGGGCACAGTGGCTTATGCCTGCAATCCCAGCACTTTGGGAGGCTGAGGCAAATGGATTGCTTGAGCCCAGAAGTTCAAGACCAGTCTGGGCAACATGACAAGACCCCATCTCTAAAAAAAAAAAAAAAAAAAAAAAAAGGAAAGAAAAAAAAAAAAAGATGTTGCAAAGTCTTTGACTGGCCTCCACGTCAAATTAAACAGCTCTGGCCGGGCGCGGCGGCTCAAGTCTGTAATCCCAGTACTTTGGGAGGCCAAGACGGGTGGATCACAAGGTCAGGAGATCGAGACCATCCTGGCTAACACGGTGAAACCCCGTCTCTACTAAAAAATACAAAAAACTAGCCGGGCGAGGTGGCGGGCGCCTGTAGTCCCAGCTACTCAGGAGGCTGAGGCAGGAGAATGGCGGGAACCCGGCAGGCGGAGCTTGCAGTGAGCTAAGATCCGGCCACTGCACTCCAGCCTGGGCGACAGAGCAAGACTCCGCCTCAAAAAAAAAAAAAAAAAGAAAAAAAAAAATTAAACAGTTTTTTCAGAGACCTCAGGAAAGAAAGCCTAAAACAAAATATCATCTACTCTTTAATGTTATCCAACACCTAGACAGAATCCCACCGTAAAGTGAGAACAGATGGGCAGCTTCTAGACCTCATTTCTCTATGCCAACAGAGAGGAAGCAGGGTCTGAGCACAGTGCTCATGCCTGTAATCCTACCACTTTGGAAGGCTGAGGCAGGAAGATTGCTTGAGTCCAGGAGTTTGAGAACAGCCTGGGCAACATAGCAAGACCCCATCCCTACAACAACAACAACAACAACAACAACAACAAAAAGGCCAGCATGGTGTACACACCTGTAGTACCAGCTAGTCTGGAGGGTGAGGTGGGAATATCACCTGAGCCTGGGAGATGGAGGCTGTGGTGAGCTGTGATCACACCACTGCACTCTAGCATGGGTGACAAAGTGAGACTCCATCTTTTTTTTTTTTTTTTTATCATACTTTAAGTTCTAGGGTACATGTGCACAACGTGCAGGTTTGTTACATATGTATACATGTGCCATGTTGGTGTGCTGCACCCATTAACTCGTCATTTACATTAGGTGTATCTCCTAATGCTATCCCTCCCCACTCCTCTGTCCCCACAATAGGCCCCAATGTGTGATGATCCCCTTCCTGTGTCCAACTGATCTCATTGTTCAATTCCCACCTATGAGTGAGAACATGCAGTGTTTGGTTTTCTATTCTTGCGATAGTTTGCTGAGAATGATGGTTTCCAGCTGCATCCATGTCCCTACAAAGGACACGAACTCATCCTTTTTTATGGCTGCATAGTATTCCATGGTGTATATGTGCCACATTTTCTTAATCCAGTCTGTCACTGATGGACATTTGGGTTGATTCCAAGTCTTTGCTATTGTGAATAGCACCACAATAAACATACGTGTGCAGGTGTCTTTATAGCAGCATGATTTATAGTCCTTTGGGTATATACCCAGTAATGGGATGGCTGGGTCAAATGGTATTTCTAATTCTAGATCCTTGAGGAATCACCACACTGTTTTCCACAATGGTTGAACTAGTTTACAGTTCCACCAACAGTGTAAAAGTGTTCCTATTTCTCCACATCCTCTCCAACACCTGTTGTTTCCTAACTTTTTAATGATTGCCATTCTAACTGGTGTGAGATGGTATCTCATTGTGGTTTTGATTTGCATTTTTCTGATGGCCAGTGATGATGAGCATTTTTTCATGTGTCTGTTGGCTGTATAAATGTCTTCTTTTGAGAAGTGTCTGTTCATATCCTTTGCCCACTTTTTGATGGGGTTGTTTGTTTTTTTCTTGTAAATTTGTTTGAGTTCTTTATAGGTTCTGGATATTAGCCCTTTGTCAGATGAGTAGATTGCAAAAATTTTCTCCCATTCTGTAGGTTGCCTGTTCACTCTGAAGGTAGTTTCTTTTGCTGTGCAGAAGCTCTTTAGTTTAATTAGATCCCATTTGTCAATTTTGGCTTTTGTTGCCGTTGCTTTTGGTGTTTGAGACATGAAGTCCTTGCCCATGCCTATGTCCTGAATGGTATTACCTAGGTTTTCTTCTAGGGTTTTTATGGTTTTAGGTCTAACATTTAAGTCTCTAATCCGTAATCTGTCTTGAATTAATTTTCGTATAAGGAGTAAGGAAAGGACCCAGTTTCAGCTTTCTACTTATGGCTAGCCAGTTTTCCCAGCACCATTTATTAAATAGGGAATCCTTTCCCCATTTGTTGTTTTTGTCAGGTTTGTCAAAGATCAGATGGCTGTAGATGTGTGTATTATTTCTGAGAGCTCTTTGTTTTTTTTCTTGAGACAGTTTTTTGTTGTTGTTGTTGTTGTTTTTGAGACGGAGTCTCGCTCTGTCGCCCAGGCTGGAGTGCAGTGGCCAGATCTCAGCTCACTGCAAGCTCCGCCTCCCGGGTTTACGCCATTCTCCTGCCTCAGCCTCCCGAGTAGCTGGGACTACAGGCGCCCACCACCTCGCCTGGCTAGTTTTTTTTGTATTTTTTAGTAGAGACGGGGTTTCACCATGTTAGCCAGGATGGTCTCGATCTCCTGACCTTGTGATCCGCTCGTCTCGGCCTCCCAAAGTGCTGGGATTACAGGCTTGAGCCACCGCGCCCGGCCATTTTTTTTTTGTTTTTGAGGCAGTTTCGCTCTTGTTGCCTAGGCTGGAGTGCAATGGTGCGATCTCAGCTCACTACAACCTCCACCTCCCAGGTTCAAGCAATTCTCCTGTCTCAGCCTCCCAAGTAGCTGGGATTACAGGCGCCCACGACCACGCCCAGCTAATTTTTTGTATTTTCACCATGTTGGTCAGGGTGGTCTCAAACTCCTGACCTCAGGTGATCCACCCGCTTCCCAAAGTGCTGGGATTACCACTGTGAGCAGAACAAAGGCCCCCCAAGGATGTCCATATCCTAATCTCTGGAACCTGTGAATGTTACTTTACATGACAAAAGGGACTTTGCAGATGTGATTAAAGATCTTGAGATGCAGAAATTATCCTGGATTATCTGATGGGACCAGTGTAACCACAAGAGTCCTTAGAAGAGGGAGGCAGGAGCTTCAGAGTGTGTGACTATGGAAGCAGAGATTAGAGTGATGTGACTGCTGACTTTGAAAGTGGGAGAAAGACAGGAGTCAAGAAATGCGAGCAGCCCTAGAAGGAACACAACCCTGCTGAAAGGTTGACTTAAGCCCAGAACTGTAAGGTAATGGATTTGGGTTGTTTTAAGCCGCTACATTTATAGTAGTTTATTATAGCAGCTGTAGGAAATAAATTTGGTTCCCCATTGTTTACAGGGAAGTCTGAACTGCTTTGCAAGGCACTCGAGGGCCTCATGCTATCTGGCCCTTGCCTACCCGCCTGGCCAGCCTGGTCTCTCCACTCACTCCCCCGGGGTTTGCATATGGAACTTCTCTAGCATCCTTAATAGGCCATGCTGTTTCTTACATCGATGCCCTTGCCTGTGCTGTTTCTTCCACCTGGAACACCCTCTCCTTATTTGTTTATCTGGCAAAATCCTCATCCTTTACATCTCGGCTCAAACAGTACCTCCTCTGTGAGGCCTTTCCTATTTCCCCCAAAGGGACTTAGGCCTCCTTTTCCTGTGCCTCCGCTGTGTTTTACATCCACTCCATTTAAAGCAGCTCCTATACTTTAAGGAGCTATTCATTTGCTCACTGGACTGTAAGCCACATGAGGGGATAGGACATCCCTTTTCACCTTTGGTCTCCCTTAGCACCTGGCATGGTCCTCAGCTCATCATATAAAGGTCCCCAGGGATAAGAGTTCTTACCCTGCCTACCAGGATGCCCTGGACTGGAATATGCAACCCCTCCATCTCCACCTCTCCATCAGTAACATGCATTAGGTCAGCCATCCCTTCTCTTCTCTAGTAAGAGATAGGGACAAAGGAAATCAGAAATGGAAGTGCTTCAGGTTCAAAAAAGAAAAAGGTGCTTATCAAAGTTTTGTAATCTTTCTTTTATTTTCTCAAAAGAAAATTTTTGAGACAGGGTCTCCCTCTGTTGCCCAGGCTGGAGCGCAGTGGCACAATTTCAGCTCATTGCAACCCCTCCCTCCCAGGTTCAAGCGATTCTTGTGCCTCAGCCACCCGAAATACCATGCCTGGCTAAGTTTTGTATTTTTAGTAGAGACAGCGTTTCACCATGTTGGCGAGGCTGGTCTTGAGCTCCTGACCTCAAGAAGTCTGCCCACCTCAGCCTCCCAAAGTGCTGGGATTACGGGTGTGAGCCACCATGCCTGGCCAAAGTTTTGTAATATTCCCTTCCCTTCCCTCTCCCTCCTTCCCTATAATGTTTCCTCTCCAAGTATCAATCCCTTTGGGAAATGGATCTAGAGACAAGCTTCATGAAGACAGGAATTGTGCCTGCTTTGTACCCCATTGTATCCCCAGCATCTAGCACTGTTCTTTGCTCTCAGGTGGATTCTCTGGTGTTAGTTGGTGAAGATCTTAGAGGAGGCTTTCTCGCATTCTTTTTGAGACAGGGTCTTGCTGTGTCGCCCAGGCTGGAGTGCAGTGGTGCAATCATGGCTCGCTGCAGCCTTGACCCTTGACCTCCTGGGCTCAAGTGATCCTCCCACCTCAGCCTCCCAACTAGCTGGGACCACAGACACACACCACAATGCACAGCTATTTTTTTTAAATTCTTTATAGAGACGGGGTCCCACTATGTTGCCCAGGCTGGTTTTGAACTCCTGGGAGCTCAAGTAATCCGCCCACTTTGGCCTCCCAAAGCATTGGGATTACAGGCATGCGCCACCGTGCCCGGACATCTCACAATCTTTAGGTTCATGGTTTCATCTCTCTGAGATGCTTACTGATGCTGGATATCATCTTGAATGAAGGTTTCCTCACAGTCACTACATTCAAGGAACTGAGTTCCATGGTATTGAGTAAAGCGTGCCTTCCAAGCCTCCAAATTTCCCAAGGGCTCTCCCACGACATAGCCAGACACAAGGTTCCTTTCCAGTAGGAATTCTCTGATGTTGTAGAATATGATTACTCCACTCAAATAAAAAGCTTATGCACACTTATTACACTTAAATGTTTTCTCCAGTATGAATTCTCTGATGTTTAATGAGAAGCGAAAGGCAAGTGAAGTTCTCAATAAAGGCCTGTTACACACCCAGCCCTGTGCTCAGTGTTCTGAGGGACTCCCAGATGGAAGACCTGGGCTCTGCCCTCCAGACATTTACAACCTGGTTGGGGAGACAAGACTCATGTACTGCGTTACACAGCCGGAGAACATGAGACATTATGTAATCATATCAAGCCACGTCGTTTAGTGAAATTAAATGGGAATTGGGAGAAATGAGAGTTCAGCCAGAGCTTATCTGGATGGGGAAGGGGGCATAAAGGACTTTAGACTTCAGCTGAAAGGATGGTAAGATTGCATCTGGAAGATAAAAGGGGAAGGGTGTTCCAGGCGATGGACTCCAGCAAGTACAAAGACATTCTCCTGCGTGGACTCACTGTTTTAGACTCTGAGGGAAACCAAGAAAGTGAGAGGAAAAGAAGAGAGGGAGGGAGGAAAGAAAAAAGGAAGGAAGGGAGAGAGGAAAGGATTTGCCCTTTGATTTAGGAAACTTCCACAAACTTTGTGCAGCAGCCTTTGAAAATTTTATTTCTCAGCTGGCTGCCATGGCTCACGCCTGTAATCCCAGCACTTTGGGAGGCCAAGGGGGGCAGATCACGTGAGGTCAGGAGTTTGAGACCAGCCTGGCCAACATGGTGAAACCCCATCTCTACTAAGTACAAAAAAATTAGCTGGGTATAGTGGCATGAGCCTGTAGTCCCAGCTACTTGGGAGGCTGAGGCAGGAGCATCGCTCGAACCTGGGAGGCAGAGGTTGCAGTGAGCTGAGATTGCACCGCTGCACTCCAGCCTGGGTGACAGAGCAAGACTCCATCTCAAAAAAAAAGAAAAGAAAAATTTCTTTCTCCAATGCCTTTCTTCCTTCAGTAATCAAGTCACTTTCACTTTTCCCAGGCACACCTAAAAAGGAATGCTTTATCGCTGTGCTGCGTATGTACATCCTCCCTCTGCCCCAGCCTTCTTGGGATCCATTCCAGTTCCATGACCAGGAATGTTACCCTCAGCCCAATGTGCCTTGGTGACAAAGGCACCAAGTGGGGAGAAAACCCACTCAGGAGAGGGCCCTTGGAGAGCACCCAAGCATGCCCAAACCCTGTGTCTTCTTCTTTTCCCTATCGCATCCTCTAAAAATTGTCCATAGGGGATGTTGACAGTTATAGTGAGGGTCATCAAATCCAATGGCTTTTTACTTATATCACTTTTGTAGGAGTTTTTATAGAGCATTCAGAGTAGAGAATACTTTATAACTTTTCCTTGTTTTCTCCATTCTTCAGAGGGTAGCAGACAAGCAAGAGGGTGGAACTTGCAGCATCTCATCTTGGTGAGACAGTTGGAAGACTTTTCTGCCAATTATAGTGGTTAAACACTGACTCAGCATCAAACAACTGTATGAGAGGTCAGAGCTTTCATTCGTGGACAAGTCTCAAAAACATGGGAGCACTACCTGTCATGGGCAATTTAGTCAGAACAGAAGAGAATAGATCACACCCAACAAGATAGAAAAAGCTGCTTTCTGGAGAGGGCGGGAGCTAATATTTCCTAACATGGTGAAATTGTGAAGTGCTTTTTGCAGCCCTTCATAATTTCATCATCCAAAGGGTTTGCTTTTGAAATTCCTAGACATTTAATTCTGTCCCTGCTTCCCGTGTCACTTCCAAAGGACATTGAATTTGGGAAGAGGGAGACTTCACCAATGGTGGGAAGAACAGATCGGGGTTGGTGCCCTTTTAGGCTTGCCATGTGAACATCCTCCTGGAACAGTCTCCATTCTCTCCCAGCAGGGCACACTCTGCTCTGTGAAGAACCCAGGCAGGAAAAAAAAATCTATGAGGCCACAGTGGAAATGCAGCTCAGCGGGACTGTCAGGGACTCCAAAATTGTCCCATCTGACAACTCATCGCATACTATTTTGTTATTTTGTTATTTATTTATTTTGAGATGGAGTCTCACTGTGTTGCCCAGGCTGGAGTGCAGTGGCGTGATGTAGCCTCGCCACACCCTCCACCTCCCAGATTTAAGCGATTCTCTTGCCTCAGCCTCCTGACTAACTGGGACTACAGGCATGCGCCACCACACCCAGCTAATTTTTCTTATTTTTAGTAGAGATGGGATTTGGCCATGTTGTGCAGGCTGGTCTCAAACTTCTGACTTCAGGTGATCCACCCTCCCTCCTCGGCCTCCCAAAGTACTGGGATTACAGGCATGAGCCACTGCACCCGGCCAGCATATTCTATTTTCATCATTAGTGCCTGTCCTTCCTGCTAGCTCATGGGCTCCCCCAGAGCAGGCATGTTTGCCCTGGTCACCATCAAAACTGTCTTAGTACCTGTCACGGTGCCTGGCACATAGCAGTTATTCAGTAAATGTTTGTTGAATAAATCAACCATAAACATCAAAATGATTCCCTTAAAAAGGTCTTCATTCTTGTTCAGATGTAGAGTTACATTACAAACACTGCGTGCTGGGGACAGGAAGGGACACTGTTAGGTAATAATAAGTGCTTGAAACATGTGGGAGGGCCCTGGAAAATAGCCCCAAAAATTCAAATTGTATCTAATAAGCAAGAGGGAGCCACTGCAGGTTCTTCAGGTCACCAGTAGGCAATCGGGTGGTGGCTTTACAGGCTGAAAGGTGTATTTGATCTGGAAGACAGTAGGATCACAGACAAACAGTGAGTCTTGGAGTAGCCTGATCACAGTGGCAAGCTCAAGAGACAATTTTATGGCTGAGGGCCGAATGTTTCAGCTGGGTGGGTGTCAAGAAACCAGCAAGAGGCCAGGCATGGTGGCTCACGCCTGTAATCCCAACACTTAGGGAGGCCGAGACAGAGGATCCCTTAAGCCCAGGAGTTTGAGACCAGCCTGGGCAGCATAAGGAAACCCTGTCTCTACAAAAATAAAAACATAATAAAATTAGCCAAGTGTGGGGACATGTGCCTGTGCTTCTAGCTCCTCCAGAGGCTGAGGTGGGGAGGATCACTTGAGTCTGGGAGGTTGAGGCTTCAGTGAGCTGTGATCATGCTGTTGCACTCCAGCCTGGGTGAGAGAGTGAGACCCTGTCTCAAAAAACAAACAAAAAAACAAACAAACCCAGCAAGAATTCTGGTGAGCACTGTTCCCGTGTGATCTCAGAGAGCTGATAGGCAATCTGATGGCAGAGGCAGGGGTCAGTGCAGTCATGGCCAAAAATGGCCAGGGAGGAAGAAGATACCTTGGGGCTCAGCCCAGGAGTCTGGTGTTGGATGGTGTGGAGAGTAGAAGTGAAGTCAAAGTAAGGTCTGTCTTTCTTCAGAGAGAGCCTGCTAAAGGCAGAGGTCATGTCTTACCATCTACACCCACAGCTCCAAGCAGAGCTCCTTGCACAGAGCAGCTGCTTAATAAATTGACACACGAATGCTTGGCTGCCTGGCTGGCTCTGGGAGGCATGGATGATGCCAGAGCTTGGGGAGGCCACTGAAGCAGTGTTTATCGTCCTTTCTCCTCCAGCGTCCTCAGTCTACCCTTCTGTGTTGTCCCACCTCTCCTTGAAGCCAGAAGATGTCCCCAAAGGTTGCTACTGTCCACATGGACAGCAGGTACTGAGGAAGGAAACTGGGTCTCCACCTGCAGCTTGTAACTCCATCCTCCTCGGGGTACCCACCGTCTAGCAGGACCCAGGCTTTTGTAGAATATTCCACTTACTTGCACCTACTCCTCAGAGTGTCACTCACATTCCCTTCTAGTCTCTTTCCCTTTCATCTCATCTCAGCAGGCAAGGACATGCCACCACTGGAAGCTTGGCATTAGCAAATGTGCACACAGCACACACATACACACCTTTCCCTGTCTCTGAGCCATTGTCTGGCCCTCTGCCCCGGGCCTGGCCCATCTTTATGAGATCCAGAGATCCAGGCTTTTCCTATCCCAGGATGCTGAATCTGGCCCCGATGGGAGGGAGCTGGGCATTTTGCACATCTGCAGTGTTGCCTTCCCTCAGGGGATTGGGGAAGATCCACCCATATGGCAGAACCTTCCAGAGAGACGCGAAACCAGGAGCCTGACCTCATGGTGCCCGCAGCATCTGGCACAGAGGGTACCAGTTCTGCTGTCCTGGCTGCAGCCCAGTTCTCTCTTCTAGAATCCACACCTTCTTTGGCTCCCCTCCAGGCCAGCGAGATCTGCCTCAATGGAGGGAGGACAGGGATGGCCTAGTGAGTGGGAGGTGATGGGGGAGAGAAGAAATCTCTGCTACAGAAACGTGGTCAAATCATTCCCTGCCTCTGTGCCTCGGTTTCCCCTCGAGAAATTATTCCAGGGTTAGGAAGGAGCTCAGCCCTGGGAGAGAAACCCATAGTCATGCTGTGTTCTCTTGCAGCCAGGAGACGCTTGCCCCGCCCCGCCTCTTGCTAGTTGGTGATGCTGGCCTAACAAGGCAGGGTCCTGCAGGATGAAAGCTCGGAGAAGCCAAAACAGGAATAATAATGATAATAATCAGCTGCGGTGTCTCAACCATCCAGGAATGCAAGGCCCCACACCCTGTGTGCCTCACACCCCAGGACATCGCAAGGACTCCTCTCCCTTTATTTTATTGCAGTGATCCTACACTCTGCCATTCCCAGCCCAACCCATCTGGGTTCCCAAGAACTGCAGTCCAGCCACCGGCTCGTCCACCACCCAGGTTCCATGGGAAGATTCAGCTCCAAGACCTAAGCCAGCAGCAGGGTAAGACACCCAGCTACTTGGGAACTCGTGATCCAGGGCTTCTGGGAGAAGCAGTCTGCCCACCCCTGGCCTGGAGCACTTTCCCATAGACCCATCTGTGTCTGGTCAATGTGAGGGCCAGGCGCCTTGCTTGTGTCAATCCAAATCTGGATTCAAGTCCAGTCTGGGCCTTAAACTAATTCACCATAGGTCCCTGGACAGGTTTGGTTTCATTTTTTAACTTTTTTGGGTTCACTGCCTCTTCTGCCCAAAAGCTTTTCAAGGATCCCCATGGCTCAGTGAAGATAAACTCTGGATCTAGTGGTCTAGCATGTGGCCATTTGAAATCTGGTTCTAAGACACCTTTCCAAATTCACTCTTCTCCTTTACCTTTGGGATGCCAGCTGGAAGGAAGTACTCACCGTTGGTCATGCACATCCCATGCTTTTCCATTTGGGGATTTTGCTCCTTCTTTGGCAATGTCATTCCTTCCATCTCTACCTCTACCCGGCAAGACCCTCCTAGCCTTCAGCGCCGAGGCCAAAGGTCATCTCCTCCATGATTATGCCTGACCCTCATCCACCTTGGAACCTGGCTTCCTTTTCCTCAGACCATTTCAAGCCCCGGTACTCACACTGTGCTGTGGACGTGTGCGTATCTTAATCATCAGCATCCTGATGTTTCGTTCATCTCTGTATCTCCATAGTGGATAGTACAGCACCTTGCACACAGGGCATGGGATCAATACATAAGTTCTTGACATACATTGTGGAGAATCATCATCCCCACTCTATTAAATCGCCCCACAATTGTGCTTCAAAAAATAAAAATAATTATTTTAGGCCAGGTGTGATGGCTCACGCCTGTAATCCCAGCACTTTGGGAGGCTGAGGCAGGAGGATTGCTTGAGCCCAGGAGTTTCAGACCAGCTTGGGCAACATAGTGGGACTCTATCTCTACAAAAAATAAAATTAGCTGGGCAAGGTTGCACATGCCTGTTGTCCCAGCTACTCAGGAGGCTGAGGTGGGAGGATCAACTGAACTGGGGAGGCAAAGGTTGTAGTGAGCCAAGATCATACCACTGCACTCCAGCCTGGGTGACAGAGCGAAACCCTATCTCCCTAGCTCTAAAATGTTTATTTAATGTAACATTTTATGAGTGTGTATTATTGCCTTGAGAGAGAAATAGAGTACAAAGACCAGGAAGGCCCCTTACCCCCACCCCAGCCTCCTCTGTAGGTAGAATGCAGGTACCCAAGTCTCCATGAAGACATCAGCTGTCTGGCTTTGGCTCCTGGGCTGACACTAAGAACCCTTTCCTTGACCAGTAACTGGTCCAGTTCCATCTCAGACTCTGTCTAGTAGGAGGTGGGCTCTTCCCTTCTTAGAGAATGATAATCTCACCTTTTGGGGGCTTCATCTTTTCTATTTTTTATTTTATTTTATTTTATTTTAATTCCCTGCAAGTGTTGCACATGGGTCATTTTTTCTAAGCCCCAGCAACCTCCAGGCCCCATAGGGACTCATATGCCAGAAGGACCCCTGGATTCACATGGTGTTAAGAGGTTAGAACCGCTGCACTCCTGGATCCTGATTAGAACTCCTTGGAGCACCATACTCCATTGCTGCCTCTTAGTGTTGTTGAAAATCATAACAATAACTTCAGCAACACTTTGTGTTTACATAAGGCTTTTCTCTAGGGAGCTCAGCTAATCTTTCCCTCATCTCCAGAAGGAAGAGAGGACCAAGGTAATGAAGGACAAATGAGCCATTGCAGCCACGCTCTGGAATACAAGCATCCTTTGTTCTTAGAGGTAAGTGCAATACATAGGATTTCAGATGTGGGGAACTGATAAGCAGGAAACCAGTTCATTCCCCAGGACCCAAAACCCATGACTTAAGAACTTTTGCCCAAATCAAGTTCTGTGTGAGATGAAAACCCCCAAACTGAGGTGTTACATCTCATAGTCATAACATTTGAGCATGCACCCTTAATATATGTTAAATTATGTACACATTGTACACACAACCTACTCTCATTAGGACCTCAAGATACAATATATATTTGGGTTGAGGTTTGTTTTTTAACAATGGTAGATGTGAAAGTCCACATTTCAAATAGTCACCTTGATAATTACAAATTACAAAAAAGAAGAAATAAGTTCTAGTGTTGGATAACACAATAGGGCAACTATAGTTAACAATCATTTATTGTATATTTCAAAATAGCTAGAAGAGAATATTTGGAATGTTCCCAACACAAAGAAATGATCAATGTTTGAGGTGCTGGCTATCCCAGTTACCCAGATTTGATCATTATACATTGTATGCTTGTGTTACAATATCACACATACCCCATACATATGTACAACTATTATATACCCATAAAAATTAAAAAATTAAAAAATCTTTTGGCCATCTTCCTGTTAGCCCTGATTAGACAGTCACTGTTTTTAGCCTCATAACACGGCTGGCAGAGTTCCTGTGAGGAGCAAGGCCAGCTTTTCCATTTTCTTGTGTGCCTGTGCTTGCTAAATTAGGATGATCTTTAATCTGCAGGGTTTTTGCTGGAATCTTTTAAAACCCCTTGTTCATTCTGTAAAGGTTAATTTAGTTCATGTTAGATCATATACTCCATTATGTAATTTAACCAGGCAATGTAAGCTGTGATCCTTTGCGATTTTCTGGCCATGAACTGGAGCGAGGGAGCCCTCTCAGCCACTGCAATACACTTCCCACACCTCCTGCGGGAGACCCCACATGCTACACTCTGCCCACGACTCAGTGTCCATCCATATATTTGCATCACGGTAAAGCTTGCCCTACTCAGTGTGAAGGGCGTCTCCTGCTGGGCCTCCTTCTCATGGTGGCAGCCACCATTTCTGTCCTCTCCTGTGCCCTCCTGGTGTCGCAGCCACCTCAAGTTTACCTTTCTAAAACCTCCTTTGTAGGCCAGGCACGGTGACTTGTGCCTGTAATCCCAGCACTTTGGGAGACTGAGGTGGGTGGATCGCTTGAGCCCAGGAGTTTGAGACCCGCCTGGGCAACATGGCGAAACCCTGTCTCTGTTCAACATACAAAAATTAGGTGGGTGTGGTGGTCCGTGCCTGTAGTCCCAGCTTCTCAGAAGGCTGAGGTGAGAGGATCACCTGAGCTCAAGAAGTTGAGGCTGAAGTGAGCCAAGATTGTGCCACAGAATTCCAGTCTGAGTGATGGGAGTGAGACCCCCACTCCCCTCTCTGTATTCCCGATCTCCATTAAGGACATCACTAAATGTCCAGTTGCCGATCTCCACCCCTTGCTCTTTGTCATACTTCCAGATAAATCCGTTTTCTAAGAGTCTTCCCCTCTGTTCTCTAAGACCCCTCCCTCATTGTCTCTTGCCCTGACCACTGCTGGGACCATTTAACCAGTAGACCTCCCTGCCACTGCTCTCTTCCCCTCTTATTTACCCTCCACGCTTCTGCTACATAAATCTTTCTCTCTCTCTCTTTTTTTTTTTTTGAGATGGAGTCTCACTCTGTCACCAAGGCTGGAGTGCAGTGGCATGTTCTCGGCTCACTGCAACCTCCGCCTCCTGGGTTCAAGTGATTCTCCTGCCTCAGCCTCCCAAGTAGCTGGGATTATAGGCACCCACCACCACATCCATCTAATTTTTGTATTTTTAGTAGAGACGGGGTTTTGCCATCCTGGTCAGGCTGGTCTCAAACTCCTGACCTCAAGCAATCCACCCACTTTGGCCTCCCAAAGTGCTGGGATTACAGGCATAAGCCATCATGCCTGGCCAGGAAATCTTTCAAGTGCACAAATCTGATTGATTTCCCCACTTCCTAGTCTCTCCGTTTGCCTCCTGCCACAGGGTAAAGTGCAAACTTTTGGCAGAGCGTTGCAAGACCAATCCCTGCTGGCCACTCTAAACTGGTCACCCCTAGCCACACCACTCACTCCCAAGCCCCGGCCAACCACCCAGGAGCTGCCGCCTTGTACACTGTGTTCCCTGTTTCTTAAACTATCTTTTCATGTTCCTTCTTCTCAGCCTGCTTAACCTCCAAGACCAGCTTGTATGAAACTCTCTTGTGTTATGCTCAAATGTGGTTGCTTAGTTGTTTGTATCCTCCATAAGATATTGGTTCCTGAGCACTCAGGCCTGTATTCTATTGAGCTCTACAGCCTCCTGTCCCCAGCCTTCTCCTGGCCTGCTGTGGAGTCAGCCTCTCTGTGAAGGACTGTTCCACTGGTATGAGGTGTTAGGTACGTCTTTTCTATCCACTGCTGCACTGCCCTCTACCCCAACCCCAATAGCTAATGCTTAAAAAGCAATTACTAGGGCCCAGGTACTGTTCTAGCAGCTGTGGGTGTATTAGCTCACTTACCCTCACTACAGTGCCATGAGGTCACCTATTGTTAGTCCCATTTTACAGATGAGGAAACTGAAACACAGCAAGATTACATGTTAGTCCCAGGTCATACAGCTAGTAGGTGACAGTCTCAGGAGTCGAACATAGCTATCCTAGATCCAGAGCCCTAGTATTAGCCTCTGTGGCATACAGACAACGCTGTGCCGCCTCACTCAGCCTTCTCACTGTCCCCACTTCCTCTGACAAGAGTGGCTACTGTTCCGAAGGCCAGCTAAACGCTCTTTCCACCCTGTGCAATGCTGAGGGTCTGTTGGCTTAGCTGGCCCCTTCCCCCTCAGAGACAGTGACAGATATGACAGGCTCCCCTCTTGTCACGAATGGCCCGCCATCCTCGGAGGAGGCCCTCTGCTCATCCACTCATCTCCTGGTCTGAGACTGTTTGAAGGGATCCAAATCCTGGTATTAGTGAGTCAAAACCATTTCTCTGGGAGGTTCTGCCTGAACTATGCCCAGGAAGGCAAAGCCCATCTCGACCCCATGCTATGCCTACCAACCAGGCAGGCACCTGGAGGGTGTCCACACCTGCTTCACCTGATCAGCTTCTGGCCACTCAGAACATCTTCTCCTTCTCTGGGGCCTTTTCTCTATTCCGCCTTGCCTCCCCACACTTCCTTCCTGTTCTTATTTCTCTTTACAAGACTGGGTATTTTTAACCTGAGGTTTCCACTTATCTCTTCTTGTCTGATTGGGACTGGGCTGGGCAGGGGTGCCAGTGTGCTGGAAGGGCCAGAAGTGTTTTGCCAGCCTCAGAGGCTACAGTCTGCATCCGTCACACTAGGCCCAGTGTTTGTGCTGACTCTATCCATCTTTGTGGAGCTATGGAGCTCCCCCTCCTCTATTTGTGGAGTATAACCCTAAACTGGCCCTGGGTTGAGACTTTGGAAACCGTGCAGGGCATGGAAGGAGCTAAACTTCCCACCCTCCCCTCCATCCCCACCACCACCCCCATGCCCACTCCTACTCCCAGGATGCTGCTGCTAGGTGAAGATGAAGAAGCACTTTGAGGCCAGGTGCAGTGGCTCAACCTGTAATTCCAGCACTTGGGAGGCTGCGGTAGCAGGATCGCTTGAGCCCAGGAGTTGGAGAACAGCCTGGGCAACACAGTGAGACACCCATCTCTACAAAAAAAAAAAAAAAAAAAAAAAAAAAGCTGGCATGATTGAGCCACTGCATTTCAGTCTGGGTGACAGAGAAGACCTTGTCTCAAAACAAAACAACCAAAAATCCCTTGAATTTCACACGTCCCTGGAACAGCCACCAGGATCATCCCTCAATCCACTTTCGTGATCCACATTATAAACATGGATACCTTTCTGAGGGATTAGGGGCCTCCAGAGCTTCTCTTTCAGTCTGCATCAGCCTTGAGATGCAGCTCAGAGGGCTCTGCCCTCACTCCCTGGCCCCTCTTGCACATTCCTGAAGGTCTCTGCTGCGATGTCCTCCTACCGAAGCCCCCAGCCAGGCCCACCCATCATTCTCCACTCCGTCCTCCCCTGCGGGTCTCCAACCCTCATGTATCTCACGCTTCTCTGCACTCCAGGTGCTTAATACAGAAACTTTTATTTGAAGTCTGTACAGCTGCAAAGTGGAGATAATTGGGCATTTAGGGTTTGGTTGTGGTGTTTTTTAGTTTGGTTTCTGCACCAGCTTTCTTAAAAACAGAAAACGGTGGCCACTGAACAGGATGATAGCAGAGATTTTTAAAAAAGCAACTGACAAGCCCGGCGCAGTGGCTCATGCCTGTAATCCCAGAACTTTGGGAGGCCGGGGTGGGTGGATCACTTGAGGTTAGGAATTCGTGGATCACTTGAGGTCAGGAGTTCGAGACCAGCCTGGCCAGCATGGTGAAACCCCATGTCTACTAAAAATACAAAAATTAGCTGGGCATGGTGGCGCATACCTGTAATCCCAGCTACTTGGGAGGCTGAGGCAGGAGAATCGCTTGAGCTTGGGAGGCGGAGGTTGCAGTGAGCCAAGATCATGCTACTGTTTTCCAGCCTGGCAATAGAACAAGACTCCATCTCAAAAAAAAAAAAAAAAAAAGCAACTGACAGTGACTCACTCGCTCCAGGCTGGCAGGCCTAAGTTTAATGTTCTGTAAAGTAATTGATAGTCATAATGATTGCCTGAGGCACAGTGGTATCCCGATGTGTGCTTTGAGGCTTTGAGTCTCACTGCAAAAGATTAAATATGTTCCGCATTGTGTTTATATTTGACTGTATTTTTAAAAATTCTAATTCCTTTAAAATGGGCACCCCCCAGTATAATGTATATAGTGACTCTTTAATTAGGGAACTGATTTTCCATGTGGTCTAGTGGCTTTCAGGACTTGTTGACTAGACAGAATATCTGCAGCTCTCATCGCCAGCCTCACCCAGCCACACCTCAGCTTCACACTCTGGTAACTGTCCTCACCACTCCCTCCTGTTCAGCTGCCCCATGGTCCCAAGAAGCAATGCTTTCCAGCCCCATGGTGAGATGAGGCTGCAGCCCTGTCTGGCACCGCTTTTATAATTGGTCATTCAGTCTTCAAACCTCTGTGGAGCATCCCCCATGAATAGAGAGTCATGCTGGGCGGGGACTGGGAAGAAGCAGAAGAAAATGTGTCAGTGCTGCCTTCAGAGAGAAAACACACACAAACACCTAGAGGGCTGCTTCCTACAAGTTCAAAAGAACTTGACCTCAGAACAAAAGAAATAAGAGTGCAGGGTTTATCAGAAAAATCTTCCCAAAGGGGAGAATTCCAGCCTAACTGTGATTGTCAGTAAGGCTATTGTGCTGGGTAGATAGGTGCACGGAGATGGGGAGCCTATCCTGGCAGTAAGGCCAGAATCCCCCAGCACCTCTACCAGGAAGTAGCCTTCTGAATCCTGGGCTGCTCCTTCCCCTCTGGGCTAACTGGCTGATAAGGACTGGGGACCAACCCCAGCAAGGAGGAAGTGGACTGGCTTCCTGTTTATTTATGACTCTCAGAGCAGCACCGTGCAGCCGTGAATACCAACCAAGCAGAGCAACCCCAGCCTGAGCCAAGAGCCCCAGGGAACCCATCTGCCGACCCAGCAAGCCCTCACCCAGCTGGGAGATTCAAGGACTCCATCCCAGGGCAGCCCATGGTCCTGAGGGCCAGCCTGCTAACAGCCATGCCAGATTGTCACGAACAGGAGGTAGGGGAGTGACAACTTCCCCAAAGAGGTCAAAGCCACACATTCATAATATGAAGTCACTGGGCAGCTCCAGGGGCCCAAGCGTTGCCTTCAGCCTCACCCCAAACGTTATTTCCTAGGACCCTGGGCACAACTGTGGGGCCTGTGGGAAAATCGTGTGCAGAAATAGCTGGGCCTTTTAAGAACCAGGCAGCATGCACTGCAGTTTTGTTAGAAACAGCAAAAGCTGACTGGTGACAACACAACATCACAGAGCCACACGAGGGAAAACAATGTAGCCATTTAAAAGAATGAGGTGGATTAGTCTGTGCTACAGGGCAAGATGTCCAAGATACTTCCATAAATGAAAACAAGGTTCAGAACAGTACGTACAGTGTGATCTTTTGTGCAAATAATTACAATAGCAGAGGATAAGTATATACAGGCTTAGAGATATATGTGCTGCTGAATGCATGACTTTTTTTTTGTTTTTTTTCTGGAAGGAAATTTAAACAACCTAACTGGTTATTTTAGAAATATTTTGAGAGAAAAGGGGTGGGAGGGCTTTCTCTTTTCATTATTTATCTTTCTCACAGTGCATAGTGAGGTATATATATTTAGAAAATATTACCTGTGGACAATGAAATTGTGGTTCATTCTGTTTTATTTTTACACTTTGTATTTTTTTTTTTTGCGACAGGGTCTTGCTCTGTCCCCCAGGCTAGAGTGCAGTGGCGTGATCCTGGTCTATTGCAGCCTCAACCTGCTGGGCTCAAGCGATCCTCCCACCTCAGCCTCCCAAGCAGCTGGTGCTACAGGCGTGTGCCACCATGACCAGCTAATTTTTAATTTTTTTGTAGAGATGAAGGCCTCACTATGTTGCCCAGACTGGTCTGTATCTTTTTTTTTTTTTTTTTTTCTGAGACAGAGTCTTATTCTACTGCCTAGGCTAGAGTGCAGTGGTGTAATTTAGGCTCACTGCAACCTCTGTCTCCTGGGTTCAAGTGATTCTCTTGCCTCAGCCTCCTGAGTAGCTGGGACTACAGGTGCCTGCCACCATGCCCAGCTAATTTTTTGTATTTTTAGTAGAGACGGGTTTTCACCGTGTTAGCCAGGATGGTCTTGATCTCTCGACCTTGTGATCTGCCCACCTCGGCCTCCCAAAGTGCTGGGATTACAGGCGTGAGCGACCACATCCAGCCCTGATATTTGTATTTTTAGTAGAGATGGGGTTTCACGATGTTGGCCAGGCTGGTCTCAAACCCCTGACCTCAGATGATCTGCCTGCCTTGGCCTCCCAAAGTGCTGGGATTACAGGTGTAAGCCATTGTGCCCAGCCTAGGTCTGTATCTTTTGTTTGTTTGTTTTTTGAGATGGTGTTTCCCTCTGTCACCCAGGCTGGAGTGCAGTGGTGTGATCTCAGCTCACCACAACTTCTGCCTCCTGGGTTCAAGCAATTCTCGTGCCTCAGCCTTCAGAGTAACTGGGATTACAAGGGCCCGCCCCCACACCCAGCTAATTTTTGTATTTTTAATAGAGATGGGGTTTTACCATCTTGGCCAGGCTGGTCTCAAACTCCTGACCTCAGGTGATCTGCCCATCTCAGCCTCCCAAAGTGCTGGGATTTAAAAGCGTGAGTCACTGCACCTGGCAAGGTCTATATCTTTTTCTCTTTTTCTTTTACTTTCTTTTCTTTATTTATTTATTTACTTTTTAAGGATTGGAGAGTTTAATAGGCAAGAAAGAAGGGAGAAGAAAGAAGGAAGAAGACAGAGGGACGGGGTCTCCAAAGTCAAGAGGGGAGAGAGACCTCAAGGTCTGTATCTTTTACTTATTTATTTATTTATTATTTATTTATCTATTTAGGATGGCCTCCCAAAGTGCTGGGATTACAGGTGTGAACCACCGCACCTGGCCTTTTTTTTTTTTTTTTTTTTTTTGAGATGGAGTCTCACTCTGTCACCAGGCTGGAGTGCAGGCTCACTGCAACCTCCATCTCCCAGGTTCAAGCGATTCTCCTGCCTCAGCCTCCCAAGTAGCTGGGACTACAGGTGCGTGCCACCGTGTCCAGCTAATTTTTATATTTTTAATAGAGACAGGGTTTCACCATGTTGGCCAGGATGGTCTCCATCTCTTGATCTCGTGATCCACCTGTCTCGGCTTCCCAAAGTGCTGGGATTACAAGGTGTGAGCCACCACGCCCAGCCATGGTCTGTATCTTTTTTTTTTTCTTTTTTTGAGACAGAGTCTCACTCTTGTCATCCAGGCTGGAGCGCAATTTCAGCTCACTGCAACCTCTGCCTCCCAGGTTCAAGCGATTCTCCTGCCCCAGCCTCTCGAATAGCTGGGATTACAGGCGCCCATCACCACACCTGGCTAATTTTTTGTACTTTTAGTAGAGACGGGGTTTTACCATGTTGGTCAGGCTGGTCAAGAACTCCTGACCTCAGGTGATCCACCTGCCTTGGCCTCCCAAAGTGCTGGGATTACAGGTGTGAGCCACAGCACCCGGCCCGGTCTGTATCTTTTAAAACAATATGTATTAAACCAATAAGTATTATTTTTAAGACAAGTTAAAGAATCAGGCAGTCTGTATTTGTAAGATCATACAGGTCAGAGCTAGGATCACTAATTCTCCAGGAAAATCAATGGGAGATGATGGAAGAAATGCTTTGCTTTAAGATCTGTACACACCAATAACAGTGTCCCTGATTCTACACCTCACTTTGAGGTAGGAGGCAGGACTCAGCTCAGGTGGTAGGACTTGACTCCAGAGGTGGAGCTCAGACACCAGGCCTAATTGAGGACTAGCTAAAAAAGGGACAGGGTGAAAACACCTCCCCATAAGACATGCCCACTAGCATGCCATGTCAATTTACTGATGCCATGGCAACACCTGGAAGTTACCCCCCCCCCCCATGGCAATAACCTGATAACCTGGAAAACTACCCCTTTTCTAAAAATGTCTACAGAATCTGCCCCTTAACTTGCATATAATTAAGAGTGGGTATGACTATGACTGTAGCCCTGACTCTGAGCTGCTACTCTGGACACACTGCCTATGGGAAAGTCCTGTTCTGCAAACAGGGGTACCTTTGCTGCTGCTGGACACTCCCACTTCAATAGAAGTTGCTGCCTAACACCACCAGCTTGCCCTTGAATTATTTCCTGGGCAAAGCCAAGAACGCTCCTGGGCTGAGCCTTCCGGGCTCACTTGTCCTCCGCCAACTTCATGGAGTCCTGTGGCAAACGTTTGAGCCTTCTCTGGCTTCCTTCCAACCACTTCCTTTCCCTCTTTCTTCCCCATTTCATGGGCTCATCATTTAATTTTTGGCCTGAGTCAAACAATAAGGAACAGAAATCTGGAGGAATAAAAAGAAGAAACAAAAACTCCATATACAACACTTCAATACCCATGACCCAATCACCTGTCATTTGGACTAAATTATATTAACCTCTTTAAGAAAGACCTGAATCAAATTCACCTTTAAATCCCCTGAAGCATGTAGCCTAGGACTGCACACAGTAGGTACTCAATAATACCTGTTGGATGAGTGAATGGAGCAACTGTGTACACAGCACTTGTCCTTTTTCAGGTCTGTTCTTTGATAAAAGCACCCACAAGATAGAAGGTCAAGCCTCCCCAAGTACTTAGCCTATCAGATTTAATGTTGCCCTTCCTCATGAGTGTTTTGGGAAATTGGAAGGCAGCTCCTGGGGCCTCTGAAAGAGAATCTGATGTCCCCTTTGTGTCTTTTTTTTTTTTTTTTTTGGGCGGGGGTTTTGTTCCTTCCCCCAGGTTGGAGTTCGGTGGCACCATCTCAGCTCACTGCAACCTCCGCCTCCCAGGTTCAAGCGATTCTTCTGCTTCAGCCTCCTGCATAGCTGGGATTACAGGCGCCCACCACCACGCCTGGCTAATTTTTGTATCCCTAGGAGAGACAGGGTTTCACCATTTTGGCCAGGCTGGTCTCAAACTCCAGACCTCAAGTGATCCGCCCACCTCGGCCTCCCAAAGTGATTACAGGCCTGAGCCACTGCGCCTGGCCCCGCTCTGTGCCATATTAATTCATTAACAACTGGGTAAGCTGCCCAAACTCACCTTAGGCTACCGAAGGCTGTGTATCCAGCACCCTGAGAGCCTTCTTGGTTTAAGGAGTTAAAGCAGAACTGGGTGGTCTGCCAGGTCTCCCACCTGGCAGAGAGATGGGTAGCACCAGTTTGGCTGGTGGCTGGAGCAGGACAGTTGGTATATTTACAGCCACAGATGCCCAGGGGGATCTGTATCAGGAAGTCGTCTGCAGAGGGTCACTTCGACCTGTTTACTTGTCTTCAGTACTGGCGCTAACATTTTCCTAGTCTTTCCCAGGGATATTTTTCTGAACATCTTGTGCTGGTTGACACAGCCTGGCACGGCTAGTAGCAGGCAGGTTGCTGCCATCTGGTGGAGAAGAGGGGCCACAGCCTTGCCTGGCTCAGTCTGAGACTTAAGAGATGAAAAGAATCTTTGAGGAACGCTTCTAGGAGAGTGGATTTCAAACTTCCACAGCCATGGAACCCTTCCTTCTTTTAAAATTTATTGGGCCAGGCGCGGTGGCTCAAGCCTGTAATCTCAGCACTTTGGGAGGCCGAGACGGGTGGATCATGAGGCCAGGAGATCGAGACCATCCTCGCTAACACGGTGAAACCCCGTCTCTACTAAAAAAGAATACAAAAAACTAGCCGGGCGAGGTGGTGGGAGCCTGTAGTCCCAGCTACTCGGGAGGCTGAGGCAGGAGAATGGCGTGAATCCGGGAGGTGGAGCTTGCAGTGAGCTGAGATCTGGCCACTGCACTCTAGCCTGGGCAACACAGCAAGACTCCGTCTCAAAAAAAAAAAATTTTTATTGTATGCATTTATTTTTTTAGAGACAGGGTTTCGCCATGTTGGCCAGGCTGGTCTTGAACTCCTGACCTCAAGTGATTTACCTGCCTCGGCCTCCCAAAGTGCTGGGATTACATGCATGAACCATAGCGCCTGGCCATGGAACCCTTTCTTTTTCTTCTTTCTTCTTTCTTCTTCTTCTTCATCTTGTTTTTTTTGTTTAGACGAAGTCTCGCTCTGTTGACCAGGCTGGAGTGCAGTAGTGAGATCACGGCTCACTGCAACCTCCGTCTCCCAGGTTCAAGCAATTTCCCTGTCTCAGCCTCCCAAGTAGCTGGGACTATAGGTACATGCCACCACGCCTGGCTAACTTTTGTATTTTTGGCAGAGACCAGGTTTCACCATATTGGTCAGGCCGGTCTCGAACTCCTGACCTCAGGTGATACACCTGCCTCAGCCTCCCGAAGTGCTTGGATTACAGGTGTGAGCCACCAAGCCTGGCGGAACCCTTCCTTCTAACAACAGCAGTGCCTAAGGTCCTCGTGTAAAACTGATAAATGCATCATGGCTCTGGCTGAAAGCATCTTCACATCAATCACCTCATATACTCTTCAATAACACTACCATGTGAATATTCATATCTTTAGTTTCTTGAGGAAAAAAATAAGGCTGTTTAAAGTATTTAAGTAATTTACCCAAGGTTTCCCAAGCTATTCAGTGGCGGGATCTCAGCTCACTGCAAACTCCGCCTCCCGGGTTTACGCCATTCTCCTGCCTCAGCCTCCTGAGTAGCTGGAACTACAGGTGCGCCACCTCGCCCAGCTAGTTTTTTGTATTTTTTTAGTAGAGACGGGGTTTCACCGTGTTAGCCAGGATGGTCTCGATCTCCTGACCTCATGATCCGCCCGTCTCAGCCTCCCAAAGTGCTGGGATTACAGGCTTGAGCTACCACGCCCAGCCTTTTTTTTTTTTGACACAGGCTGTCTCTCTGTCACCCAGACTGGAATGCAGTGGTGCAATCACAGCTCACTGCAGCCTTGACCTCCCAGGCTCAAGCAATCCTGCCACCTCAACCTCCTGAGTAGCTGGGACCCGGGTGTGTGCCACCATGCCTGGCTATTTTTAAAATTTTTTTGTAGAGACAGGGTCTCACTATGTTGCCCAGGCTGGTCTTGAACTCGTGGGCTCAGGTGATACACCTGCCTCACCTTCCCAAACTGCTGATATTACAGGCATAAGCCACCAAGCCTGGCTTTTTTTTTTTTTTTGACAGGATTTAATACTATCGCCCAGACTGGAGTGCACTGTTGCAATCATAGCTCACTGTAGACTCGAACTCCTGTGCTCAAGCAATCCTCCCACCTCAATCTTCCAAGTAGCTGGGACTACAGGTATGCATGACCACACCTGGCTAATTTTTATTTTTTGATTTTTTTTGTAGAGATGAGGTCTTGCTGTGCTGCCCAGGCTGGTCTCAAACTCTTGACTTCAAATGATCCTACTGCTTTGGCCTCCCAAAATGTTGAGATTGCAGGCATGAGCCATCGCGCCTGGCCCAAACGCACATCTTTCTAGTTCTGGAACCTGCACTAGTTGCACTAAACTGCCTTCTGGAGTGAGAACCCTGGGAAGTTCAGCCCAGCACAGTTTCACAGTGTCAGCAAGCATTGCTGTAGTTTGCTGGCATGAAGATGAAGGGATTTTTTTTTTTTTTTTTTTTTTTTTGAGACAGAGTTGCAGTCTTGTTGCCCAAGCTGGAGTGCAATGGTACGCTCTGGACTCACTGCAGCCTCCACCTCCCTGGCTCAAGCGATTCTCCTGCCTTAGCCTCTCGACTAGCTGGTATTACAGGCATGCGCCATCACACCTGGCTAATTTTTTGTATTTTTAGTAGAAGCGGGGTTTCAACATGTTAGGCTGGTCTCAAACACCTGACCTCAGGTGATTTGCCCGCCTCAACCTCCCAAAGTCCTGGGATTACAGGCATGAGCCACCGCGCCCAGCCCATGAAGGGACTTTCAAAAGAGAAGACATTGTCTCCGTCTCCCCACTTTTCCAGTCCGGCTGGGGATGAAACTGCGTGTATGAAGGGAATGGACGGGACACATGCTGCCTCCCATCTGTGGATGCAAAGGAAGGATTTATATGCCAGGGTGCCCCAAATATTGGAGCATTTGAAGCTGAGAGATGGGATAGGAACAGCACTCGATGGAGAGTTTGGGGACCTACATTCCAACCCTGGCTTTGCTACTTATACCCCATGGGACATCGTGCAAACCTCCTCACCCTTCTTGCCCAAAGGCAGGGGTGCTCCTGATGATTTGAAAGCCTCCTCTTCAATTCTGTGCTGTTTTGGTTTCAATGAGGGTGGAGCTAGACAGGAGAGGAATCCTAAAGAAAGTAAGTGTTGAAGAGAACCTTGAGCAGCGGAAAGGTAGGACATGGAAGAGGGAAGTGGCACTGCACATAAGAGCTTGGCAGAGGCAACAAAGGAAAGAAGCGATTGCTTGCCAGAGACAGACAGCTCATTCTTGAATGCCTCTTAAAGACTAGTTCTGGCACAGTTCACAATAAAGAGTACCTGTAGGTTCTTTTGGGGTCTCTAGTTGTCCAGGACCAACATGGGCTTGGTCAAGACACTCCTCCACCCAGAGGCTAAAGCTTCCAGAGGCCCCAGTGTCTGGGATTCATTGCTGCACTGGGCTCCCCTCCTTAGCGGTGGCCTCTTCTTGCTTTGGAAAGACAGTCCAGCAGCAAACCCTCCCTGGAGAGCAGAGGAGTGGAAAAGAAGTGGTTTTCAACCTCAGACCGCCAGGAGACCTTCCTTCCTAATTCCTACCTGTTTGCTACCCTCGTTCTCATCTACTGCCATTTCAGAAACGTGTAAGCCACAGAGAACAGCAGGTGTTATAAATCTGTGTGCCAGGGCCCCAGTGTGACTTTGCTTCTCAGATCACCATAGCCTTGGACACAATCAAAAGCTAGTGACAATTACATTGGTATCTGACTTAAATCCCTCAGCCCCTCCTGGTGCCTGAGACTTACAAATTCCAGGGTTCTTCCCTCTCTTCTCCAAGGCTATCAAATCCCCTACGTTAGGGGTCAGCAAACTTCTTTTTTTTTTTTTTGAGACAGAGTCTCACTCTGTAGCCCAGGCTGGAGAGCAGTGGCGTGATCTTGGCTCACTGAAACCTCTGCTTCCCACGTCAGCCTCCCAAGTAGCTGGGATTACAGGCACCTGCCACCATGTCCAGCTAATTTTTTTTTTTTTTGGTTTTTTTTTTGTATTTTTAGTAAAGATGGAGTCTCACTATGTTGGCTAGGCTGATCTCGAACTCCTAACCTCAGGGGATCCATCCGCTTCAGCCTCCCAAAGTGCTGGGATTACACACATGAGCCACTACGCCCAGCCATGGGTCAGCAAACTTCTACCATAAAGGGACAGGTAGCAAATATTTTAGGCTATACAAGCCATATGGTTTCTGTTGCAACTATTCAGCTCTGCTGTTGTAGTGCTGAGAAGCATAGCGATGTTCCAAAAAAATTTTACTTATGGACTGAAGTATGAATTTCACATTGTCATATGTTATACAATATTTATATTTATTTTTTAAAATGAGATGAGACTTCGCTCTGTCCAGGCTGGTCTTGAACTCCTGGACTCAGGTGATTCACCTGTCTCTGCCTCCCAAAGTGTTAGGATTACAGGCGTGAGCCACCGTACTAGCCCCTGTTATTTTTTTAGAGACAAGGTCTCTTCTGTCACCCAGACTGGAGTGCAGTGTCTTGATCATAGCTCAGTAAAACCTTAAACTCCTAGATTCAAGTGATTCTCCTGCCTCAGCCTCCTGAGTAGCTAGGACTACAGGCACGCACCCCTATGCCTGATTTTTTATCTTTTGATTTTTTTTTTAAGAGATGGGGGTCTCACTATGTTGCCCAGGCTTGTCTCAGACTCTTGGCCTGAAGCAATCCTCCCATCTCAGCCTCCCAAAGTGTTGGAATTACAGGCGTGAGTGACCATGCCTGGCCTTCATGTGTCACAAAATATTCTTCTTTTGACTTTTTTCTAAGCACTTAAAAGTGTAAAAATTCAAGTTAAACGTCAGAAAGGAAAAAAAAGTGTAAACATCATTCTTAGTTCATGAGCTATACAGAAACAAGTGAAAGGCTGTATTTGGCCCACAGGTTATAGTTTGCCAACTCCTGACCAAAGTGTTTGCACCTTTTTCAGCCAAACTTAGATGGTCCAAGCCTTTGATTATAGCTTTTCTGGCTAATCCAAGTGGGTTGTCCCAGGCTCCAAGGATGGCAACAGCTTTAAGTTCCCTCAAAGTAGCCTTACTCTTTCAGCTTTATTTTCTCTTCTGAAGTGGCTTGATTAGAGGGTGCTAGAGAGCCGCCCCTCCTTCCCCTGCCGCTAGCTATAAACTGGTTTCCCCAGTACATTTCCACCCATTCTCTCTCTCGACTGTGTGCATCTGGGCCTTACCGAGGCACCTCAGTCCCTACTGGCCGGGCAGGCCTTATCGCTCTATTTTGTTAAATTCTCTACCTTGGTATTACCAGAACTCCAGAGCCAATGCCTCTTTCATTAAGGGAGATTTTATATACAAGGAAGGCTTGGAAGAGGTCAGCCAGAGGTGAATTCCTGGAGCAGGGGGATTTTAAGCTGAGCTTCCCAGGGACAGGGACAGGAATTAGAGGAGGGAAGAGAAGCATGGTGTTCCAGACAGAAGCAGGAGAGAGTGGACTGTGAGTAGGCGGCAGGGAGGGGAGAGTCTGCACGTGGACGCCCATAGGAAGCAAGATATATATCATTCTGAGGAATTGGTCTTGGGGAGGGAGGTGGCTTGGTGGTTGGGTTGACCAGTTAGACCCTGAAAACCCTGATTTGGAGCAGCTGGAGATAACTTGACCCATGGCATGAGAGGAGAACTCAGAGTCTCAACTTCCAGCTCTGTTTTTTTTTAATGGTCCAGAAGTCTTTTATTTATTTATTTTGCGCCTATTATGCCATGAATTCATAGGGAACAGGTCCAGCAGTTCAGACGCCTTTCCCTTGGTTTTCACAAAGCGTTCTTCTCTGGGCAGAGCAGGCTGGCGCTTCAGCTGAACCCAGATACTTTTCTCTTTGGCATCTTTTTTCTGATCATTTACTTTCATATGCTTCAGGAAGCGATTGCAGCTCTCAGAGTGCTTAATGTGCTCAATAAGGACATTAATTCTCTTGACAAGAATCTTGCGCTTGTTTCCAACAATGCCAACAGCTTGCTGGGTAACACTGTAGACTTTGAGTTTTGCCATGGAAAGGTTTGTGGGGAATTCCTTTTTGAACAGCACCCATTCCCTTGATGTCTACAATATCACCTTTCTTGTAGATTTGCATGTATGTGGCCAAAGGAACAACTCCATGTTTTCTTTTTCTTTTTTTTTGAGACGGAGTCTCACTCTGTGGCCAGTCTGGAGTGCAGTGGTACGATCTCAGCTCACTACAACCTCCGCCTCCTGGGTTCAAGCGATTCTCTTGCCTCAGCCTCCCGAGTAGCTGGGATTATAGGCACCCGCCACCATGCCCAGCTAATATTTTGTATTTTTAGTGGAGACGGGTTTCATCATGTTGCCCACGATGGTCTTGAACTCTTAACCTCAGGTGATCCACCTGCCTCAGCCTCCCAAAGTGCTGGGATTACAGGCATGAGCCACCGCATCCAGCCCACTCCTATTTTGAAACGGCGCTCCTCACCCTGTGAGAACCACTAGGTAGGTTTGTGAGGTAAGCAGTAACGTATTGTTAGGCTAGAAAGGGGTAGCCAGTACATGGAGAACCTTGAATGTCAGGACAAGACATTGCACTAGATTGAAGGTTCTTCATTGTGGAGGGGATGAGATCTGCTTTAGAAAAATGAACTTTGGGCCAGGCGTGTTGGCTCACACCTATAATCCCAGCACTTTGGGAGGCCGAGGTGGACAGATTACTTGAGGTCAGGAGTTCAAGACCAGTCTGGCCAACATGGTAAAACCCCACCTCTACTAAAAATCCAAAAATTAGCTGGGTGTAGTAGTGCATGCCTGTAATCCTAGCTACTCAGAAGACTGAGGCAGGAGAATCGCTTCAACCAGAGAGGCAGAGGCTGCAGTGAGCTGAGATTGCGCTACTGCATTCCAGCCTGGGTGACAGAGCAAGACTTTGTCAAAAAAACAAAACAAAACAAAACAAAAAAAAAAAAAAAAGAAAAAGAAAAAGAAAAGAAAAGAAAAATGAACTTTGGAGCACTGTACAGAATGAATGGAAGATCCACGAGAAGCAGACCAATCAGTTGCAGCTTCCTGCGGGCTTCTCACCCAGGTAATTTTCAATCTGGGTGGGTTGCTTTGGCACAATTATTGGTGGATGGCAGAGGTCAAGGGGAGGTCCTAACTGCACATCCCCGGGCTGACTGCTGGAACGTAACTAGATTATTTGCTAAGGTGGGATTTGACTAATCTTCCACTGTCTTTCCCTGTATTTCAAACAAACCCATCAAGATAAACACAGCGCTCCTCCTCCCTATCAGTCCACACTGGCGGAAGTTGTGTAAAACTAGCAGAAGTCAGGAAAACGGCAACCCTTTGAGGGATTTTCTCTCCTCTCCCTGCCCAGGGTGCACTGCCTTCTTTGCCCTTCATAGCCCGAACAAGGGAACTATTCAGCCCCACCAAAGGGGAGAGGGAGGAAGGCACTTCCTGCTCTCCCTTCTCTGGCCAGGACAGTACATGGTTTTTGATCTAAGGCCCAGAGAATCCCGAGCTGATAAAGGCCCATTGTGGCAGCTTCTAGAGAAACCCAGAGGCCATCAGGAGCTAAGAAGCTGGTTAACAGCCCTTGAACATTTGTGAAAAGAATTACTTGGCGGAAGTCAAGGCAAAATGAGGCCCCTGGGCTGCCACTGGGATGTGCCTTTGCCATCCCTGGCAGGGAGGCTAATGGCAAAGCCAGCAGGAAACCTGGCCCGCCTGCCACTGAAAGGGCTGACCTGAAGGCACCAGCAACCTCAAAGCAGTGCAGGGCAGCTTTGCAGCTCAGGGCTCCCCTACAGACACCTGGAGGTTGAAACCCAATCTCCCGCCAAATGCAGGAAACACAACTGCTCTTTTAAAAAGAGCCTGGGAAAGACAGAGGAGCCTCCCACCCTCCCACCCCCAAAAGGGTGTCCAAAGCAATAAACAGCAGGAAGAGGAAGAAGGGCGCAGAGTGGAAGCCGGTCTGGAACTCATTTAGGAATTAGGCTCTTTCTGCTTCAATCTTTAACACGCTTTGGGTTCAGGCACCTCATCATTCGAAAGTCTCACTACTCTTATAGCAAAAGCCAAAGTGGGAAGAGATATCCTGAGGCCTGAGATAAATGATGCTGGGGAGGTGGCAGGGAGATGGGCTGGATGGGGGGAGGCTCACAGGAGGAAGGTTTGAGGTTCAGCGGAGGGTCAGGAGCCCATCACACACTATTGTCTGCTCCCGGGATGGCTGCTGGGAGGCCCAGGGAGGGGTGCAGAATGCAGGGATTGGGAGAACTCAATCCCTGGCTCCACCCCAAATCTGTGCATCAGGTCTCCCTCTTCCCCAGCTGACAGGTGGTGGACCGATCACTCTGGGGGAGGAAACACGGACTCCAGGTCAGAGAGCAGCCTGTGGAGTCTTCTTAAAGACCCCTCTCTGTGGCCAGGTGGTGAGCCCGGGGATTAAATGAAGAGCAGATTTAAAGCACAGTCAGTCCACTCACTGCATGCTGTTTCCACTTTGTTCCTAGAAGGATCTGGGGTGGGTGATTGACACAGTTCATTTCTCAACCTGAGGCCGGCTTTCCCTCCCCACCATCCAAAATGCACAAACTCAGCTCCCCTCAAATGCCAAGGCATTTCCAATATCCCTATCATCAAAGCAAAGCACAGTAAGCAGTACAAACCCACTGGCTGGGCACGGTGGCTCACACCTGTAATCCTAGCACTTTGGGAGGCCAAGGCAGGATCACTTGAGCCCAGGAGTTCAAAACCAGCCTGGGTAACATGGTGAGACCTGGTCTCCATAAAAAATACAGAATTAACTGGGCATGGTGGTACACACATGTAGTCCCAGATACTCAGGGAGCTAGGGCAGGAGGATGGCTTGAGCCCAGGAAGTCAAGGCTGCAGTGAGAAATGTTCATGCCACTGCACTCTAGCCTGGGCAACAAAGTGGGACCCTGCCTCAAAAAAAAACAAAACAAAGAAAGAAAAAAAGAAAACAAGAAAAAAAAAAAAAAAAAACCTAACGCAGAGCACCCCAAGCCATCTAACTGAGGACTACTGGACACATTATTTTACGTCAACCACTTCCCTAGCATTGGGGGAAGGTGTTGCTGGCACTTGGTGGGCAGGCCTGTAACTCCCAGTGAGCAGCGGCACCAAAACACACAGAACAAGTTAACTGCCCTCCACCCACCTTCACCGCCTACTAGCCCATCCCATGACAAACCTCACCTGCTACCACAGAGATTCCCTTCAGGTTGGGGATGGATCTGGAACACAGCACAAAGGTTTTCTGAAAACAAAGCATTTTCTGCCTTACTGGAGACGCTGTCCCAGCTGGCAATGCAAACATGTGCACACAAAAACTGCTAGAACACTCTGTTCTGATCCCACAGCTCCCACAAAAAAACCAACTCATGGCTGAGCCGGAAGGTCTAGGTGTCATTTATTGACAGCAGTTTATACACATTTGTTTCCTTCCCATGGTTGCTTCCTTCCCAGCACAGGCATAGAACCCCTGAGAAGGGCAGTCTCTGAACGAGGGAGCCAGGAACGTAGGTCGGACACGTCTTTGGCAGGCATGTTCAGCCCCAGCAGGATGCAATCCTTCAAGCTGGAATTCCATTGGGTATTTGAGAGGGACCAAGGTGGGGGGTAGAGAGGAAGTCTTCGACAGGACTCACATCTCGGTCCAGGCCTCCTCTCTCACTATCCAAGTCCATCCAAGTTTTAGGACCCTGGGGGGCAACAATCAGGCCCACCCACCTCAACAGGGGCAGATTCTTCAATCTGTGCCCAGTTCACACACACCTGTTTCCGCTGGTCGCACAGTTAAAGAGAATCAGCCTTATGGTAACAGACAGACCACCTCCTCTCTGCCCCTCCCCGGCACCTCTTCAGCGGCATCTGCACAGGAACCGCTGGGAAGACGGAGGCCTGCCTTCTCAGTTCAGCCACGTGTGCCCTCATCCGCAAATCTTCCATCAGCAACAGGACAGAGGCCACACATGGACCCAGGCAGACACCTGTGCTCCCCAGTCCATCACACACTGCCCCGCCTGTGTGCTGCCAAATGCTGGTGCCCAGGCCGGAGCTCCAGCAGGCCCCGAATTGGGACCTAAAGCTGGTTTGCATAGGCACTTGGCAATTTTTGGTAGGGAGGTGGATAAAAAAGTAGATGGATGTGAGAAGAATGAAAGTTTCATTTGATAGACTAATTAGAGATCTGAAGTGATTTTACCTTTATTTCCTTCACTTTAAGCCAATCATGAAATTTCACAGTGATTTCTGGGGTGGGGGCAGAAGGAAGGCGGTGTTAAGAATCATCGGGGCTGTGGCCCAGTCAGCCTGCGGAGGTGCAGGCAGGGTGGGCCCTCACTGGGGCAGCTGGAGGAGCACAGACTGCCCCGCCGGCAGGTAGGTGATGTTCCGAGAACGTGAGAGCTGGTATGCGATGTCCTCTGCGGCTTCCAGCTTGCGCAGCTCGATCAGGCCATCCCCTGCAGTGGCCAGTGAGTTGGCAATCAGCTCAGCCGCCTTGGAGTCACCCTCTGCAGAGATGATGGCTGCCTTTTTTTGCTGCTCAGCCTAAAAGAATGGAGGTAGAGACAGACTAAGATCAAACCTCAGGGCGCCGCATGTCAGGCTACAACCAAAGGCCCTCCACCAGAAAGCCACCTTCCCAGGCTCCTGGAGGAACCTGGGGAGTTTACCTCCTCCTGATGGCGGGGGGAAGCAGCGCACACAGCCCACCAGTCCTCCCCTTCCCTTTCATGCTCACTTGTCACGGGAGAGATACATTTCTGTTGGCTGCATGAATATTTGTCTTATTTCAAAGTCCTCGTTAATATTAATTGCAATCTAGCTTAACAACTCTACTCTGAGCCAGGAGGATCCAAGGCCAAGGAAAACAGAAGCAAAAAGAAAAATGGGATCAACCCTCAAGGCTCATCTTTCCTTCCAACCCCAAGTCTAAAGGACTTCATCAAAGCCAGGACAGGGCTAGGTGTGGTGGCTCATGTCTGTAATCCCGGCACTTTGGGAGGCGGGGGCAGGAGGATCACTTGAGCCAGGAGGTCAAGGCTGCAGTGAGCTATGATCGTGCCATTGCATTCCAGCCTGGGCCACAGAGGGAGACGCTGTCACACACAAAAAACCTCAGGATGGTTAAGGAAGAGCAACACGCACTTCTGACTGTTCCTAGAGCTGCCTGTGGGCTAGGCTGGTTCCTGACCAGAATCCAGGCACCCACAGTGAGACCTCCTAGGCCTGCCCTACCAATATTAAGAGGAAGACAGTTCTCTGAAATGTGTGACCTTCAGGAGTGTGAGGAAGAGGACAGTATTACGCCTCCCTGAAATTACATACAATTTTGAAATGGCTGGGCCCTGCGTCTATTTGCTTAACAAACATTTACTGTATACCTACTATCGCCAGACACCATACTAGACTTGTTATAATCTCTGAAGTTATGGAAGATACAAAGCAACGCAAGTCCCTGCCCACACAGTGTTTTCATTCTACAAAGTCAAATCTATTCCTCTTTTCCCATTTTATTTCTTGCTGTCCCCATCTCCCCACCAATTAGGGATACTGGTGGTGGGGAGAGGGGGGCAACAATAAACATGTCTTTGCAAATACCAGAAAGACCAGGCTGCTACGCAAATACACTGTGTCCCATCGCATTCTTTGACACATCTGGATGGATTTAGCACTAGAAAAAAAATCTAGTGACGAAAGCACATCTGGTGCAACGTTTGATCTTTTTTGCTGTCAGCTTTCACTATGTAACTATGGTTAAAAATGACTTCTCAGTGAAGCTCAAAATACTCCAGGAGAAACATTTTTATTTGTAAGAGAGTGTTTTTGATCTCAGAGAAGTGGAAGAAAAATTACCCTTCAGTGATTTAGGAATATAACTCCACATATCCTTGACTAGCCCCCGAAGACTCTGGAACCAATTGCAGAAGTACAATTCCTTCAAGCCCCTTCCGATTATCCCGGAAGAAGGGATGACAGATGATGAATTTCCAGGCCACCCAGCAAATGGGGAAGCTGAGTGCAGGAGAAAGGGGAGAGAGAGGCTCCTGCCATCTGGTTGAATGCTCACCTTTTCCACCACAAATCTGGCCCTCTCTGCTTCCTGCTGAGCCACCTGTTTGGCTTCCACCGCTTCTGTGAACTCCTTCCCGAAGGTCAGATGTGTCAAGGACACGTCATCCAGGATGAGCCCAAAGGTGGCTGCTCGCTCTGTAAGATCGTCGCTCACCTGCCTGGAGACCAGCTCTCTCTGGGTGATGAGTTCTCCAGCATCAAAGCGAGCCTGGTTTCAAAGGGAGGAGCAGAAGGGCAGGTCAGGTTTATGAGGAAGCAGAAAAGGAAGCAGGAAACTGCAGCCACATCCCAACCAACCCACTGCCAAGCGCTTCCTGCCACCTGGCACCCTTCTGGGGAGGTGCTCTGGGCTTGAGGCTAAGGGCCCCTGTTCACTCACCACCACTGACTTGAGGATCTCGGTCGTGATGGACGGCAGCACACGCTCATCATAGTCCTCTCCGATGCTGGTGAAGATGCGAGGAAGCTGGCTAGCGACGGGCCGGAAGAGGATGCGCAGCGTGATGTTGACGTTCTGTAAATCTTAGGGTAGGGGACAAACACTGGAGTTAAAAATAAAAACCACTGTAGGAAAACAAGTGCTTTTTTTTTTTTTTTCCTTTTTCCTTTTTTTGAGACGGAGTTTTGCTCTTGTTGCCCAGGCCGGAGTACAGTGGGATGATCTCGGCTCACAGGAACCTCCACCTCAGGTTTAAGCGATTCTCCTGCCTCAGCCTCCCAAGTAGCTGCGATTACAGGCACATGCCACCATGCCCAACGAATTTTGTATTTTTAGTAGAGATGGGGTGTCACCACATTAGGCTGGTCTCCAACTCCTGACCTCAGGTGATCCACCTGCCTCAGCCTCTCAAAGTGCTGGGATGACAGATGTGAGCTACCGCGCCTAGCCACAAGTGGTCTTTTATATGACCTCTCCTACTCCAATTTGCTACAATTTTTATTTATGTATTTTGAGACAGGGTCACATGTTGCCTAGGCTGAAGTGCAGTGGCAAGATCAAGGCTCACTGTAGCCGCCTTGACCTCCTGGGATCAACTGATCCTCCCACCTACACCTTCCAAGTAGTTGGGACTACACAGGCACATACCACCACACCCAGTAATCTTTGTACTTTTTGTAGAGCTGGAGTTTCGCCATGTTTCCCAGGCTGGTCTCAAACTCCTGGGCTCAAGTGATCCACCTGCCTCAGCCTCCCACAATGCTACAATTACAGGTGTGAGCCATTACGCCTGGTAATTTTTATTTTTTATTTTTTATTTTTAGAGACAAGGTCTTGCTATGTGGCCTAGGCTAGACTCAAGTTCCTGGGCTTAAGCATTTCTCCTGCCTCAGCCTCTTGAGTAGCTGACACGCACCACTGTGCCTGGCTCCAAATTGGCTACAATTTATAAGCAAATCTGCTGCTTATAAGATCCTAGAGGGCAAGGAATAGGTATGCCTGGTTTCCTTGGCAGAGAACCCAACAGAGCATCACAAAGAGTTTATAATTTCTTAGAACATTCAGTGATAGCAGCTTTTTGGTATCCCCTGAATGCCCTCAGATACACGTAATTCAGATTATATGTCTACCAGGTGCCATGTAACGTCTGCAACACTGAACATTTTAAGACAATAGACAGGCCAATGCTAAGAATTGTAGGGTGAGGCCCTTCCAAGCTCTGGTGATTGTGGCCAAGTCAGGAGTCAGCCTTGGAGAGGTTAGTTTGGGTCTGGCGGAAACCGTGTTAGACTAGTTCATTTGCTTTCTGGGCCTTGAGGAAATGTTGGGGAAAACTGAAGGAAAAAAGACTCATAAAAGCACTCTGTCCACTGTGTAACACATGTAAGGGGTTAACAGACCCACCTATGTTCTGCTTCTCATTACTTGGGCCAATGAAAGGATCCAGGGAGAGAATTATAGCTTCCCCTGGACAATTCAGGCCTGCAAGGAGCCAAAGCACCGTCATGGCTTGCTTACAGACGTCAACAATATGGACCAAGCGCCTGTGAGACAGAGCCCTGAACTGCACACCGAGAGGTAGGCAATGTATTAATACCGACAACTCCCTGATCTCTGGAAGCTCCTATCAATAGTTTTAGAAATAGGTACGTAATGTATCCTGAAAACAACTGCAAAACAGTACAGAAAGAAATCCCAAAGAGGTGGGAAGTTTACAAGCAGGCTTTTTTTCTGAGACAGAATCTCACTCTGTTGCCCAGGCTGCAGTAAAGTGGCACGATCTCAGTTCACTGCAACCTTCGTTCCCAAGGTTCAAGCGATTCTCCTGCCTCAGCCTCAGCCTCCGGAGTAGCTGGGATTACAGGCACCCCCCACCACCGGCTAATTTTTGTATTTTTAGGCGAGACAGCACTTCACCACATTGGCCAGGCTGGTCTCAAACTCCTGACCTCAGGTGCTCCACCTGCCTCGGCCTCCCAAAGTGCTGGGATTACAGGCATGAGCCACTGCACCCGGCCATAAGTGGCTATTTCTTTCTTTTTTTTTTTTTTTGAGACGGAGTCTCGCTCTGTCACCCAGGCTGGAGTGCAGTGGCCAGATCTCAGCTCACTGCAGGGTCCGCCTCCCGGGTTCATGCCATTCTCCTGCCTCAGCCTCCCGAGTAGCTGGGACTATAGGCGCCCACCACCACACCCGGTTAGTTTTTTGTATTTTTTTAGTAGAGACGGGGTTTCACCGTGTTAGCCAGGATGGTCTCGATCTCCTGACCTTGTGATCCACCCGTCTCGGCCTCCCAAAGTGCTGGGATTACAGGCTTGAGCCACCGCGCCCGGCCATAAGTGGATATTTCTAAGATTCCATATCGAACTCTCCAGTGCAAGTAGTCTAGTCATTCCTGTGATGTACAGTCCAAACTCTTTTGGATCCTGGTATCCCACAGATGCTCCAGCGACACAGAAGAGCAGTGCACCTCTTCCACACTCCCTACTTTACCTGAACCACAGGCAAGACTCACCTTTGCTACCAGTGATGACCGGCACATTACGTGGTCGAGAACGGCAGTCAAAGATAATTGGTTTCTGTACCCATGGGATGAGGAAGTGAGTCCCTTCCCCTACCACAATGTCCTGTACTCCACGGAACCGGTCAAAGATGACAGCTCTGTGCCCAGCATCCACTAGGAAGAAAGGATAATGACATGTCATAAAAATCTTCCCATCCTTTAAACAAAAGGATCATGTCTTTGAAAGAGCCCTGGTGCTTTCTGTTCACTTATTAAGTCTCCCCTCTTCTCTCTGTCTTCCCCAACTCCTGGTCTCTAGAGACTTCTAAATAGCTACAAAACTAAGCAATCACTTCCTGTTCCACATGTCCCCAAGGATTGATAATAGGATCTGTTCCTTAGCATCCTTTCTCCTTGAGGGAACTGGCTGTTGATTTTCTGAATGACCATTCTATCCCTGAACTCCCACCAACATATTTCCAGGAATCACCTACCAAAACTTCTAAAACTCACTGAGGTCTTCCCAGTTACCACATATCCAAGGGGCTCCAATTTAACCTAGTGCTCCCAGAAGCAGCACCCTCATTACGGGAATCCTACATTTAGAAGGTCCCACTCTTTCTTCCTAATAGCTCTCTTTCTCTAAAGTTTTAAGGGGTTATAGAGCTGTCTTGGCAGAGAGAGAAATTTATGACGGCAATTACTGTCTAGTGGCAGGTGTGGCCAAAAGGATCACAGAACTGCTAAGATGTGTCATATAAGCCAAGCAGCCTTTTCTCATCAGCTGCCTCTCTGAACTTTATCATTGGTCCAAATCTTCACTCTGAAAGTAAAGCTCCTCTTGTCAGCCAGCTACACACCAGATGGGTCACTCTACTGCTGCTCTGCAGCATGTGAAAGTGTTAGAATGTCAGAGTTAAAGGGGGTCCTACAGATACAGTCAGGTCAAATCCATTGCTTGACCAATGAGGAAGCTTCCACAGTAAAGTGAAAGAAAACCCAGCTTAACCCCCCTCCTACACTGTTAAAAGCTGGGCGATGCATCTCAAAGGTATTTCTTCTGAAACGATCCAAATTCAGCAGAGCAAAAGCTCCTGTTCGGGACAAGGTCGCCCAAACAGATCTGCAGCCTTTGCTGTTATTTCACATGCAAGAAGAGGAGAACAAATGAGATCTCCATTTCAGATAGCCAGGGCAATCCAGACACTGCGCGGCAGCCTTTGGGTGGTGCTGCCGCGGCTTCACTTCACTTTGACAGGAGCCACTGGACATACCCAACTAGGAAGTGGGCTGGGAGGCTCTTTTTTTTTTTTGAGGCAGAGTCTCGCTCTGTCGCCCGGACTGGAGTGCAGTGGCCGGATCTCAGCTCACTGCAAGCTCCGCCTCCCAGGTTTAAGCCATTCTCCTGCCTCAGCCTCCCGAGTAGCTGGGACTACAGGCACCCGCCACCTCGCCCGGCTAGTTTTTGTATTTTTAGTAGAGACGGGGTTTCACCGTGTTAGCCAGGATGGTCTCGATCTCCCGACCTCGTGATCCGCCCGTCTCGGCCTCTCAAAGTGCTGGGATTACAGGCTTGAGCCACCGCGCCCGGCCGGGAGGCTCTTTTTGAATAAAGGCTCTGAGAGAACCTATGACTGAAAGGTCAGGGGCTCTGATAACAATGCAGTCCTAGGGTATGAAATGGCAAGAGATGAGCCCTCTTGGCCACAAACATATTCACTGACAGCAGCTACCATCAAGAGTGTCACGTGGGCTATGCAGACCAACAGAAATCTCCCAGGAAAGTGCAGTGACCCACTGTCCCTCCATGCCTCACCATTATATAAGGCAGAGTTCACCACGCCTCCTGCAACAGCTAAGGCCAGGCCAAACTTGCCAATGGACTCAAACACTTTGGCAGCCATGTTTTCTTCTGCTGGACCCTCTCACACCTAAGCGGATAAAAACAAAATACAATCAAACTTGATGCCAAATCCTCAGAGAAGGCCCTCTCTGACACACAACAGTCACTTTTCAACCGGGCTATTTATTTCCCCATTCCTGAAAGTGCTAAATCATCCATTGAAGGATACCTAATAATGCTTTGTAGCTTTTAAAGTGTACTATCAATTCTTCTGCTTTATTTTCCAGTTTCTTTTCTCTCTTTTTCCTTGAGACAGGGTCTTGCTCTGTCACCCAGGCTGGAGTGCAGTGGCACAATCTCAGCTCACTGAAGCCTCGACCTCCCAGGCTCAATCTTCTCACCTCAGCCTCCCAAGTAGCAGGGTCCACAGAAGTGTTAAATTAGCTAGCCACCACGCCCAGCTAATTTTGTTCATTTTTGTGCAGAGATGGGGTCTCGCTACGTTGCCCCAGGTGGTCTTGAACTCCTGAGCTCAAGTGTCCCCCTTGCCTCGGCCTCCCAAGTGTTGGGATTACAGGCATGAGCCACCACGCCTGGCTGATTTCTCTTTTTTTTCCTCAACCATTTAAAGTAAGGTGTCTGGGACACTTGGTTCAATAACGAAAACAATGCATGGGCTTGAAATCCATAGAGAACTTAGCACCATACTAAACCACCCTCTCATTTCCTGGACAAGTAGGCCCCCAAAAAGAGGCTGTGTGGTTGGATTGCTGCAATTATGGTTTGAAAAAATAACTCGAAAAATGTGCTACATGTTGATGTCAGCAAAAAAAGTAACCATTACAACTAACACTTATATCAGGTAGCCTAATAAAAGCAATTTATTTACTTCTCACAATCACCCTATGAAGCATATTACTCCAGAGGAAACAGAGCCACACAGAGAGGTTACATGAGAAGCCGAGATTGCAGTTCTTAAGCGGTAGAACCAGAATTAGAACCCAAAAGTCTAATGCTAGCAGACACAGCTTTCCTCCTCACCATACTGCCTCTCAACATTGTGTATTAGGAACGACCTGCTTCTTATGGAAGGAGCTGGATGACATCCTGGGGCCAAGATAACTTAAGAACCCATTTGGGAGAAAGGCTCTAACTAGTTGCACAGGGATAAAGAGTTCTGGAATAACTGGGCGGGTGGGGCTGAGGCGGGGTGGGCATAAGCACAGCTGACCTAACTAGAAATCACTCTAGCATCTAACTTTCTAACGCTCCGCCCCACCGTCGTTGCCCGCTCCAGCCTCAAATCCTCCCTCCCTACTTCCCAGACCTCAACTCCTGAGACTACTTTTATCTCGTCCAGTGCATTTAAATCTTCCTTCTCCGAGGCTAGGACACCTGGCTCTTTCCATTTCTAATGGCTTCTGGATTATTCCTCGCCCTGCCCCCATGGACACCTCCCTTACTCTGAGCAACCCCTGGCTCGTCCCGGGCTCAGCCCCTTCTCCCCTCCCTCACAAGTCGGACTCACGCACGCACTCTCCCAAAGTGCACATCATGGGGCACAGGACGATTGCAGAGACGCCCAGAGATTGGCCTTTGCCGCCCCCTCCATTCTCACCTGCTTCCACTCTGACCTCCACATGAATTCCCCAAGCACGCATACCGCGCATGCGCCCCTCTGCCCCGCCCTCTTTCCAAGATCCACGCTTCCTATTGGTGGGGAAGAGAGCTGTGAGTTCTGGGAAGGGTGGCTTAGAACCTCACCCTGGTTCCACGGCTCTTAGCAGATGAACTACAACTCCCAAAAGGCTATGCAGCGGCGGGCCCGCGAAGAAAAGCGTTTTCTCTTTGGTGATCACCGCAAAGATGTTGCCGCAATGCCTTTTGGGAGCTGTAGTTTCCTGGGGCTAAATGCACGTGCCTGTCCTGTACAGCGGCTAAGACTGAGGGAAGGTGAGCCTTAGGGCTCCGGGAAAGAGGAGGTGGGCGTCCAATTGGTGGCAAAAATGAGTAGGGGCAAGTTTATGACCGATGAAAGAGGACAGGTGGAACTCTGGGGGAAGTCGTGGTGAAATCACCGGCGGGCTGAGACCCTTTGGGAGAAACGAAGGGCCGTCTTCCTTCCAAAGCCCTGTCTGCAAACGTCCTCAGAGTTGTGAGACATTGATTACCAGACACAGAGAGAACCATCTGTGCTGAAACACTGAGACCAACCGAGAGGAAGGAATTCATTCAGGGTCATGCACCGAGTGAGAAAAGGGGCTCGGCTTGGAATCCAGGTCCCCTGAACATGATTTTAAAGAAACGTTTTATTTGGAAAAGTTGCAAGAATAGTGCAAAAGAACGCACGTTTAACTTTGGCTCAGCTTCACCTATTGTTAACAATGTGCTTCATTTGATTTATCATTTCTTTCTTACCTCTCCCCTCCTCCTCCCGGCCGCCGCTCCGCCGCCCCACCTCCGTGTGCGTGTTTGTTTATTTTCTTGTTTTTGTTTTGTTTTGCTTTTTTGTTTGTTTTTGAGATGGAGTTTCGCTCTTGTTGCCCAGGCTGGAGTGCAGTGGCGCGATCTCGGCTCACGCAACCTCCGCCTCCCGGGTTCAAGCGATTCTCCTGCCTCACCCTCCCGAGTAGCTGGGATTACAGGCATGCGCCATCACGCCCGGCTAATTCTTGTATTTTTAGTACAGACGGGGTTTCTCCATGTTGGTCAGGCTGGTCTCGGACTCCCAACCTAGGTGATCCACCCGCCTCGGCCTCCCAAAGTGGTGGGATTACAGGCATGAGCCACCGCGCTCAGCTCTCATTCTAGTTTTTACCTCCGTAAGATCAACTCTTTTAGCCCCCACATAGGAATAAGAACGTGAGGGCTGGGCGTGGTGGTCACGCCTGTAATCCCAGCACTTCGGGAGGCCAAGGCCAGAGGATTCCTTTAGCCTAGGAGTTTGAGACTAGCCTGGGCAACAAAGTGAGACCCTATCTCTACAAAAAAATAAAAATAAAAAGTAGCTGGATGTGGTGGCATGTACCTGTAGTTCCACCTATTCGGGAGCCAAGGTGGTAGGATTGCTTGAGCCTGGGAGGTCAAGGCTGTAGTGAGCTGTGACTATGCCACTGCACTGCAGCCTGGGTGACAGAGCGAGACTTTGTCTCAAAAATAAAATAAAATAAAGTATGGTCATTTTAACAATATTAATTATTCAATCCACCAATCCATGAACACGAGATGTCTTTGCATTTGTTTATGTCATCTCCAGTTTCTTTCATCAGTGTTTCGTAGTTTTTATTGTAGAGGTCTTTTTCCTCCGTTTTTGTATATTGATTTTGTATTCCGCAACTTTACTGAATTTATCAGTTCTAAGAGATTTTTGGTGAAATCTTTAGATTTTTCTATATGTGAAGCATCATGTCATCTTCAAAAGGGGACAATTTGCCTTTTTTTTTTTTTTTTTTTAAGACTACTCAAGTGCAGTAGTGAGAAGTGGGGAAAGAGTAGAACAAGGAGTTCAATCTGAAACTTGCTGTGAGATTGAGATAACTTACTGCCTTCACACTGGTCTGACTTCCTTTTTTCCAATTTGGATGCCTTTTATTTCTTTCTCTTGCCTGATTGCCCTGGCTAAGACTTCAGTACTACGTGGATTAAGAGTGATGACAGTGTGTGGGGCACAGTGGCTCACGCCTGAAATCCCAGCACTTTGAGAGGCCAAGGTGGGCGGATCTCCTGAGGTCAGGAGTTCAAGACCAGCCTGAGCAACATGGAGAAACCCTGTTTCTACTAAAAATACAAAAAAAATTTAGCCCGGTATGGTGGCGCATGCCTGTAATCCCATCTACTCGGGAGACTGAGATAGGAGAAACACTTGAATCCGGGAGGCAGATGTTGCGATGGGCCAAGACTGCGCCATTGCACTCCAGCCTGGGCAACCAGAGCACAACTCCATCTCAAAAATAAACAAATAAATACAAAAAGTAATGCAAGTGGGCATCTTTGCCTTCTTCCAGTTCTTAGAGGAAAGGCATTCCTCTATTACCCCATTCAATAGGATGATTGCTGTAGGTTTGTCATTTATGGAGTTTATTATGTTGAGATATGTTTCTTCTTTTTTTTTTTTTTTTTTTTTTTTTTTTTTTGAGACGGAGTCTTGCTCTGCCACCCAGGCTGGAGTGCAGTGGCCGGATCTCAGTTCACTGCAAGCTCTGCCTCCCGGGTTCACGCCATTCTCCTGTCTCAGCCTCCCGAGTAGCTGGGACTACAGGCGCCCGCCTTGTCGCCCGGCTAGTTTTTTGTATTTTTTAGTAGAGACGGGGTTTCACCGTATTAGCCAGGATGGTCTCGATCTCCTGACCTCGTGATCCGCCCGTCTCGGCCTCCCAAAGTGCTGGGATTACAGGCTTGAGCCACCGCGCCCGGCCGAGATATGTTTCTTCTATGCCTAATTTGTTTAGAATATTTATCATGAAGGATGTTGAATTTTATCAGATGCTTTTTCTGTATCTATTGAGATGATCATATGGTTTTTGTCCTTCATTCTGCTCATGTGATGCATCCACGGTTATTGATTTATGTATGTTGAACCGTCTTTGCATTTCTGGAATAAATCTCACTTGATCATGGTGTATTATCCTTTCGATGTGCTGTTGGATTTTGTTTACTAGTATTTAGTTGAGGATTTTTGCATTGATGTTCATCCAGGATATTGGCCTGCTGTTTTCTTTTTTTGTTGTGTTTTTGTCTGATTTGGGTGTCAGGGTAATTCTGGCTTTACAGAATGAGTTAGGAAGAATTTCTTCCTCTTCAGTTGTTTTGGAATAGTTTGATTATTTCTTCTTTGTAAGTTTGGTAGAATTCAGCAGTGAAGCCATCTGGTCCTGGGCTTTTCTGTTCTGGGAGACTTTTTATCACTAATTTGATTTCATTTCTCGTTATGGGTCTCTTCAAGTTTTCTGTTTCTTCCTGGTTCAATATTGGTATGTGTCCAGTTATCCATTTTCTCTAGGTTTTCCAATTTATTTGTGTATAGTTGTTCGTAATAGTCTCTGATGAATTGTTGTATGTCTCTCGAAACAGTTGTAATGTTTCATTTTTTATTTCTGATTTTATTTATTTAGGTCTCCTCTCTTTTCTTCTTGGTGAGTCTAGCTAGCAGTTTGATTGTTTATCCATTGAAACAAACAATGTCTAATTTCATTGATTAAATTTTTTTCACTCTGTTTTGTTTTGCCATGCTATAATCATTATTATTATTTTCCTTCTCCTAATTTTGGGTTTAGTTTGTTCTTGCTTTTCTAGTTCCTTGGGGAGCACAGTCAGCTTGTTTATTTGAAAACGTTCTAGGTGGCCGGGCGCGGTGGCTCAAGCCTGTAATCCCAGCACTTTGGGAGGCCCAGACGGGCGGATCACGAGGTCAGGAGATCGAGACCATCCTGGCTAACACGGTGAAACCCCATCTCCACTAAAAATACAAAACTAGCTGGGCGAGGTGGCGGGCGCCTGTAGTCTCAGCTACTCGGGAGGCTGAGGCAGGAGAATGGCGTAAACCTGGGAGGCGGAGCTTGCAGTGAGCTGAGATCCGGCCACTGCACTCCAGTCCGGGCGACAGAGCAAGACTCCGCCTCAAAAAAAAAAAGAAAAAAAGAAAAAAGAAAACGTTCTAGTTTTTTGATGTAGGTGCTTATTGCTATTAACTTCTATCTTAGCACTGCTTCTGTTGTATCCTATATATTTTGGTATGTTGTGTTTCCATTATCTTTTTTTTTTTTTTTGAGATGGAGTTTCACTCTTGTTGCCCAGGCTGGAGTACAATGGCATGATCTTGGCTCACCGCAACCTCTGCCTCCCGGGTTCGAGCAATTCTCCTGCCTCAGCCTCCCGAGTAGCTGGGATTACAGGCATGCGCCACCATGCCTGGCTAATTTTGTATTTTTAGTAGAGACAGGGTTTCTCCATGTTGGTCAGGCTGGTCTCAAACTCCTGATCTCAGGTGATCCGCCTACTTCAGCCTCCCAAAGTGCTGAGATTACAGGCATGAGCCACAGCGCCCGGCCTGTGTTTCCATTTTCATTTGTTTCAAGAAATTTTTTGATATGCTTCTTAATTTTGTTCATTGACCCAGTGGTCATTTAAGAGTATATTGTTGGCCAGGCGCGATGGCTTATGCCTATAATCCCAGCAGTTTGGGAGGCTCACTTGAGGCCAGGAGTTCAAGAACAGCCTGGCCAATGTGGTGAAACCCCACTCTTTTAAAAATACAAAAGTTAGCCAGTTGTGGTGGTGCACATGTGTGATCCCAGCTACTTGGGAGGCTGAGGCAGGAGAATCACTTGAATCCAGGAGGTGGAGATTGCAGTGAGCCGAGATTGCACCACTATTCCAGCTTGGGCAACAGAGCAAGACTCTGTCAAAAAATAAAATAAAATAAAATAAAAATAAATAAATAAATAAATAAAATGAAAAATGGGCCAGGCATGGTGGTTCATGCCTGTAATCCCAGCACTTTGGGAGGCCGAGGCTGGCGGATCACCTGAGGTTGGGAGTTCGAGGCCAGCCTGACCAACAGGGAGAAACCCCGTCTTTACTAAAAACACAAAATTAACCAGGCATGGTGGCGCATGCTTGTAATTTCAGCTACTCGGGAGGGTGAGGCAGGAGAATGGCTTGAACCCAGGAGGCAGAGGTTGCGGTGAGCTGAGATCACGCCATTGCACTCCAGCCTGAGCAACAAGAAGGAAACTCTGTCTCAAAAAAAAAAAAAAAAGTATGTTGTTTAATTTCCATGTGTTTTTACAGTTTCCAAAGTTTCTCCTTTTATTGAGAAGATACTTGACATGATTTTGATTTTTAAAAAATTTCTAAGACTTGTTTTGTATCCTAACATATGGTCTATCCTGGAGAATGTTCCATGTGCTGATAAGAAGATTATATATTCTGCAGCTGTTAGATGAAATGTTGGGTAAATGTTAGGTCCATTTGGTCTGGAGTATAGTTTAAGTCTAATCTTTCTTTGTTGATTTCTGTCTAGATGATCTACCCATTGCTGAGAGTGAGGTGTTGAAGTCCCCAACTATTACTATATTGGAGACTATCTCTTTATTTATTTAGGAGACAGGGTCTCACTCTGTCACCCAGGCTGGAGTGCAATGGCACGATCTCAGCTCACTGCAGCCTTGACTTCTCAGACTCAAGCAATCCTCCCACCTCAGCCTCCCCAGTAGCTGGGACTATAGGCGCATGCCATCACACCTGGCTAATTTTTTGTATTTTTGCAGAGATGGGGTCTTGCCACGTCACCCAGGCTGGTCTTGAACTCCTGGGCTCAAGTGATCCTCCCACCTCGGCCTCCCAAAGTGCTGGGATTACAGGCGTGTGCCACTGTGCCTGGCCTATCTCTTCTTTTAGATCAAATCATATTTGCTTTATATATCTGGATGCTCCAATGTTGGTTGCATATATATTTAGAATTGTTATATCCTTTTCCTGAATTGGTCCTTTAATGGTTATATAATGACCTTCTTTGTCTTTTTTTTTCAGTGTTTCTGACTTAAAGCCTGTTTTATGTGATATAGTTATAGCTATTTCTGCTTGCTTTTGTTTTCCATTTGCATGGAATATCTTTTCTCATCCCTTTACTTTCACTCTAAATATGTCTTTACAGCTGAAGTGAGTATTTCTGTAGGCAGCATATAGTTGCATCATTAAAAAAAAAAAAAAAAATCCAGGCCAGACATGGTGGCTCACACCTGTAATTCCAGCACTTTGGGAGACCAAGGCAGGCAGATCACCTGAGGTCAGGAGTTCGAGACCAGCCTGTTCAACATGGAGAAACCTCGTTTCTACTAAAAATACAAAATTACCTCGGTGTGGTGGCATGCACCTGTAATCCCAGTTACTCTGGAGGCTGAGGCAGGAGAATGGTGTGAACCCAAGAGGCGGAGCTTGCAGTGAGCCGAGATCACGCCACTGCGCTCCAGCGTGGGTGACAGAGCAAGACTCCATCTCAAAAACAAACAAACAAACAAACAAAAAATCCATTTAGCCAGATTATGTCTTTTAAGTGGGGAATTTAGTCTGTTTACATTCAAAGTTATTATTGATAGGTGAGGACTTATTCCTGTCATTTTTGTTAGTTGTTTTCTGGTTGTTTTGTATATCTGTTGTTCCTTTCTTTCTCTCTTATTGTTTATCATTGCAGTCTGGTGGTTTTCTGTAGTGGTAATGTATGAATGCTTTCTCTTTCTCATTCAGGTACCTACTCTACTAGCAAGTTTTATAGTTGCGTGTACTTTGATGATGGTAGATATTGTCTTTTTGCTTCCAGATGTGGGACTCCATTAAGAATTTATTGTAGGACCTGTCTAGAGGTAATTAATTCTCCCAGTTTTTGCTTGTCTGGGAAAGACTTTATTTCTCCTTTATTTTTGAAGGATAGTTTTGCTGCTGGGTATAGTAGTATTCTTTTTTTTTTTTTTTGAGATGGAGTCTCGCTTTGTCGCCCGGGCTGGAGTGCAGCGGCCGGATCTCAGCTCACTGCAAGCTCCGCCTCCTGGGTTTATGCCATTCTCCTGCCTCAGCCTCCCGAGTAGCTGGGACTACAGGCACCCGCCACCTCGCCAGGCACCTGCCACCTCGCCCGGCTAGTTTTTTGTATTTTTTAGTAGAAGCGGGGTTTCACCATGTTAGCCAGGATGGTCTCGATCTCCTGACCTCGTGATCCGCCCGTCTCAGCCTCCCAAAGTGCTGGGATTACAGGCTGGAGCCACCGCGCCCGGCTGCAATTTAGTTTTAAGCAAATGAGGCAGAAGCAGCACATACACTTTCCACTCCATTTCATTGTTGAAAACTTGGTTACATGACCTGATGTAGTCACAAAGGAGGATTGAAAACTGTAGTCTCTAGCCAGGCAGCCAGTAGACAAGAAGAAAAGATGTGAGGACTAACCAGCCATCTGCAATACTTCTCTTATTTATTTATTTATTTTTTTGTTTCAAGTTTTAATCAAAGCTTTTATATAAGATTACTTTATTCCTGCGTCTTCTCAATTGTTTCTTCCTTGTATTTGCCCTTTTCCTTTCCTACTTGGCGAGACTTGGCTTTCCGTTCAAGGATCTTTTTGCGGTCTTTGTCCAGTTTTAGCCTAGTGATAACCACCTTGCTGGGGTGAATGCCTACGTGGACAGTTGTGCCATTAGCCTTCTCCCTCTGCACCCGTTCAATGTAGATAACATATTTCTTCCTGTAAACCTGGACTACTTTGCCAATTTGCTGACCTTTATAGTGTCCTCGTACAACCTGAACTTCATCATCCTTTCGGATGGGCATGGATCGCACGTTGTATTTCTGTCTCAGCTCTTTGGAAAGAGGGGAAGACATAATCTTCCTGCGAATGTGGGAAGGTGCGTTGAAATGCCTTTTGCGATTCTTGCTTCGGTCGGAAGTCACAAAGGGATTAAACTTCATTTTGGCCGCTCCCCCTTCGGTGATGGCCGCAAAAGGGAAAAGCACTTCTCTTATTTATAAATAATCAGACACACATGATTTAAGTCCATTTGAGAAAAGCCATAACATGAAAGAGGAAACCAAAACAAACAAAAACTAAGCAAAACAAAAACAAAACAAAAGGCTGGGTGCGGTGGCTCACACCTGTAATTTGGGAGGCTGAGGCGGGCAGATCACAAGGTTAGGAGTTTGAGGCCAGCCTGACCAACATGGCGAAACCCCATCTCTACTAAAGATACAAAAATTAGCCAGGCGTGGTGACACGTACCTGTAATCACAGCTACTCAGGAGACTGAGGCAGGAGAATCACTTGAACCCAGGAGGCGGAGGTTGCAGTGAGCTGAGATTTCGCCACTGCACTCCAGCCTGGGGGACAGAGCGAGACTCCCTCTTAAAACACACACACACACAAAGAAAAAAAACTTGGCTGAATCAGAGACAAGGTAAGGAGCATAGGAAATCTAAACAGATACACCCTATCGTTAATATCTTCAGGTAAAAGGAAAGATACTACCATACATGAGGGTAGAACAAGACGCTATTAAGACGAAAAGGAAGAGATGTAAGATGGAACATGTCCTCCTAAAAATCAAGAACAAAGTGAAGAAGGTACCGTTATCTTTTTTTTTTTTTTTTTTTTTTTTGAGACAGAGTTTCGTTCTGTGGCTCAGGCTGAAGTGCAATGGCGCAATCTCGGCTCACTGCAACCTCCGCCTCCTTGGTTCAAGCAATTCTCCAGCCTCAGCCCCCTGAGTAGCTGGGATTACAGGCACGTGCCACCACACCTGGCTAATTTTTTTTTTTGTACTCTTAGTAGAGATGGGGTTTCACCATGTTGGCCAGGCTGGTCAGCAACTCCTGTCCTCAGATGATCCGCCTGCCTCGGCCTCCCAAAGTTCTGGGATTACAGGAGGGAGCCACTGTGCCAAGCCTGTTATCACTTCTATTCAACATTGTCCTAGCCAGTACAATAGCCTACAACAGGCAACGAAAATATATAGAAGGCATGTAGATTGGAAAAGAAGTTAAACTGTCCTTATTGGCAGATGATGTGATTGTGTGTATGTAGAAAATCCTAAAGAATATAGAAAAAGCTATCAGAACCAGTAAGTAAGTTTAGAAGGGATGCAGAACATAAGGTCAATATACGAAAACCAGCAACAAACATCTGGCCATTGAATTTTTTTTTTTTTTTTTTGTTGGGGGGCAGAATCTCACTCTGTGGCCCAGGCTGGAATACAGTGACACCATCTCTGTTCACTGCAACCTCCCTCCACCTCCCAGATTCAAGCAATTCTCTTGCCTCTGCCTCCCTAGTAGCTGGGATTACAGGTGTGCGCCACCACACCTGGCTGATTTTTGTATTTTTAGTAGAGACGGAGTTTCTCCATGTTGGCCACACTGATCTCGAGCTCCTGGCCTCAAGCAATCCACCCGCCTGGGCCCCACAAAGTGTTGGGATTACAGGTGTGAGCCACTGCACCCAGCCTGAAATGTTTTATTTTATTTTATTTATATATTTAGAGATGGAGTCTCGCTCTGTCGCCGAGGCTGGAGTGCAGTGGCTCAATCTCGGCTCACTGCAAGCTCCGCCTCCCGAGTTCATGCCATTCTCCTGGCTCAGCCTTCAGAGTAGCTGGGACTACAGGCGGCCGCCAGCATGCCTGGCTAATTTTTTGTATTTTTAGTGGAGACGCGTTAGCCAGGATGATCTTGATCTGCTGACCCGTGATCTGCCCGCCTGGGCCATTCAAAGTGCTGGAATTACAGGCGTGAGCCCCCGCGCCCAGCCCAGCCTGAAATGTTTTTTTTTTTTTTTTTTTTTTTTTT
>NC_045449.1:45057150-45071086 GCF_002776525.5 Piliocolobus tephrosceles | reverse complement strand
AGGAGTTCAAGACCAGCCTGGTCAACATGGCAAAACCCCATCTCTACTAAAAATAAAAATTAGCAGGGTGTGGTGGCGCATGCCTGTAATCCCAACTACTCAGGAGGCTGAGGCAGGAGAATCGCTTGAACCCAAGAAGTGGAGGTTGCAGTGAGTTGAGATCGCACCACTGCACTCCAGCCTGGGCAACAGAGCAAGACTCTGTCTCAAAAAAATTAAAAAATTAAAAGCACAAATCATAAAATTTTTAGCATTGATAAATTAGACTTCATTAAAATTAAAACTTCTGCTTTGAAACACATTGTAAAGGAAAAAATCCATAAACTGGGAGAAAATATGCCCAATACAGTTACATGACAAAAGACCTGCATTCAGTACACATAAAGAACTGTTGAGAACTACTTAGTAACGAGAATACAAACTCAATTTTTAAAATGTTTTAAAAATAGGCAAAATATTTGAACAGACAGTTCATCAAAGAAGATATGGGAATGGCTAACAAATACATGAGAAGATGCCCAATATCATTAGTCATCAAGAAAATGCAGGCCAGACGCAGTGGCTCACGCCTGTAATCCCAGCACTGTGGGAGGCCGAGGCGGGTGGATCACAAGGTCAGCAGATCGAGACCATCCTGGCTAACACGGTGAAACCCCATCTCTACTAAAAATACAAAAATTTAGCCGGGCATGGTGGCGGGTGCCTGTAGTCCCAGCTGCTCAGGAGGCTGAGGCTGGAGAATGGCGTGAACCCAGGAGGCGGAGCTTGCAATGAGCCAAGATTGTGGCACTGCAATCCAGCCTGGGCGACAAAGCGAGACTCCGTCTCAAAAAAAAAAAAAAAAAAAAAGGAAATGCAGATTGAAACCATAATGAGATTACTACTACATATCCACTACAATGACTAAAATTTTGACAGTACCAACTATTGGTGAGGATGTAGAGTAACTGGAACATTGCTGGTAGGAGTGTAAAATGGCATAACCACTTCAAAAAAACTATTGCCAGTTTCTTATGAAATTAAACATACATTTACTGTACAACTCAGCAATTTCATTCCTATACGTTTATTCAAAAACTAATGTCCATACAAGACTTGTACTCTCTCTGTGGCCCAGGCTGGAGTGCAGTGGCATGATGACTGCTCACTGCAGCCTGGAACTCCTGGGCCTAAGTGATTCTCCCACTTCAGCCTCCCAAGTAGTTGGGACTTCAGGCACGCACCCCTGTGTCCGACTAATTAAGAAAATTTTTTTTAGAGATGGGGTCTCATTATATTGTCCAGGCTGGTCATGAACTCCTGGGCTCAAGCGATCCCCTTGCCTCGGCCTCCCAAAGTGCTGGGGTTATGGACATGAGCCATCATGCCTGGCCTGTATCAGCTTTCTTCATAATAACCCCAAACTGGAAACAACTGAAATACGTATCAAAAATGAATAGATGGAAATCAGTGGTAAGAAATGAAATACTATTGAGCAATGAATGGGAATTACTGCTACAAGCAGCAACATGAGTGAATCTCAAATTATGCTGAGTGAAAAAAGGCAGACTCAAAATGGTGTAAATTGTAATGATTCTGTTTATATGAAGCTCCAGAAAAGACCAATCTAAGCTATAGTTTCAGAAAGCAGATCGGTGGCTGCCTGGGGTAAGGGGTAAGGTGATTGATTGTCACCATGCCTGGCTAATTTTTGTATTTGTAGGAGAGACAGGGTTTCACCATGTTATCCATGTTGGCCAGGCTGGTCTCGAACTCCTGACCTCAGGTGATCCTCCTGCCTCTGCCCACCCAAAGTGCTGGGATTACAGAGGTGAGTCACCTCACCCAGCCAACTCTTACTTCTCTCTAAGCCGCGGTTGAGAAGGCTGTAGAAGAGGCTGCCAGGAAGCAGGGTGGTGTCCTGGGCAGAGGTGAAGACAGAAGAGTATTTGCCAATCACAGACCAGGAGCTCCAGAGGGCCCGTGGACGAGCTGGGAGGACCGTGGTGGGGCAGGGAGGAATAGGGGATTGAGTGGGGTTGGAAACATGCAGAGCAGTGTGAAGCATGAGAGGCAGCGTGATGCTGGGTGACCACACAGGCTTGGACTTCTCATGGTGATGGAAGTAAAGAAGTAAGGGAGGCAGGAGCAGGCTGGTCGGCTGGTCTCTGGGATGAGTATGGGCTCAAGTCTCTTCCTGTCCTGACACTGCCTTCCCGTGGTAACCTGCCTTCCTCCACAGTAGCTCTCAGATCCCCGCTAATGCGGATGCTGAGTCTGTATCTTGCTCATTCTCTTCCTCTCACCTGCTTCCTTCATTGCAATGAAATTTGGAAGTGCCGTGCCTTCCCTACACACAAGGTGACTGCCTTAGCACCAGGTCACTTGTATCTCAGCTTGTTTGTCCACTCCCCAAACTCCTGGAGGCCAGGACCATGTCAATGTATCTTTGGGCCCCCTATATTTTAGGCCATGCTGTGCTCAAGGTACATGGTCCCCAGGCATTGTTTGATAAAACAATGAATTCAGGAGAGGAAAGGGGAAGTAAACATGCTTAGTGAACATCTCCGTAGGCATATGCTTGTCCCTTGAAAATCATGTGTATGATTTCCTGAGCAGAGCGCTGGAGCTCAATGGATGTTCCAGATCATTATTATTGAATTATATTATTATTATTTTATTATTCCACCTCATTGGGTAGGTGTTATTACCCCTACTCTATGTATTCATTTCACAAGTATTTCTTGAGTGCCTACTCTGTATCAGACACTGTGTTACACCCTGGGAATACTAAGTGTATATGAGTGTGCTGGTTCTTCCTGGTTGAACCCCAAATCCCCAGATGCATTTGGTGTCCTGCGCTGTGAGCAGAAAGGACAGTCCCTGGGGCTTACATCAACCTGGCTCACTTGCCAGCTGCTTCCAGGTGTGTTTAGCCAATGGAAGGCCCTGGCAGGGAATGGCCTGGTAGGGAAGTTAGAGTGTTTCTTCCTTGCTCCCTTTACTTTGGGCTGTGTTTTTGGCAGTAACAACTGCAGCCTCTTTAGGACCATGGCTCCAGCTCTCCAGGGCCTTCGGGAGCACCATTCTACTCCCCCCACTGTCATCCACACACACACAGAGGGAGACACCGTCCTGGTCATCTCAGGGCCCTGAACTGTGGCTAAGTCCATAGGGGCCTCCTGGGCAGTGACCTGGGTAGACCAGTTGTTTGTCATTGGCTCCTCCCTTCCTTTATGCTACTCCCTGCCTGGCACAGCGCAACTGCCAACGCTCAGACCAAAGTGACTAAAGAGGATCTCCTGGCTGTTGGAGTCCACAGCCTGACACACAGAGCACAGAGTTCACTGGAAAGAAAAAAGAAAGGGAAGGAGGGATGTAAAAGGAATGGAGGGAGGATGGACCTTGTATCTGAGTCCATCCTGTGAATCCATTCTCCCCAGGTCACTAAGCCTGAGGTTATAACCAAACAGGCTTCTGAAAGGTCACGGATCATGTAAAGGGAGGCTTCTGTTGTAGGGAAAGGCCACTGAACTTGAGGATCATTCTTGCCAATTCTGTGATCTTGGGTAATACATTTGGCCTTAGTTCCCTACTCTGCAAAATGAGCACAGCTCTCATGCTTCAAAACAAAGAGAGGAAAGGTCATGAAAATCACACCCCTTCCCCTCCCCCAGGATTTTCCAATAGGTAAAAATTTTCAGCTCCTAAAAGCCCATGTGGAAAAAGAAAACAGATGGGCTCTGGGAAGTGCTGCAAAGCCCTGGGAGGGACTCTGAGTCCCCTCTGTCCTCTGAGGTCAGGCAGAGGGGTCAGGGAAGGAGACAGGTCTGCAGGGGCCTGGAGCCAGAAGGGATGAGGCAGGGGCTAGGTGTGGAGCACCCAGTACATGAGAGGCACTGTGTCGGACTCTAAGGAAACAGAGCAGAAGCTAGCACTCTGGCCCTCAAGGAGCTCTCAGGCTTGCCAGAAGCATTTGGATGGGACAGGGCAGGCTGTGGGTGAACTCGAGCCTCCTGCTCCCTCACTGTACACCGTGGAAGGTGTCTTGCTAGGGTCAAGTCTCAACTCCGGCCAGAGTAAATGTCTCCTATATGGGGAGGCGGAGTTTCTGTTGGGGATAAGGAACAGGAACTGGGCCCACTCTGGTGACTAGTCAGAGTGTACTGAGGTCCTATGCTCCAGGGACTTGCCTTCCAAGCTGACCTGGGACAAAAAGTAATGCTCCTTTTTTCCGCTAGGAGGAGCCAGTGTCCTTGAGTGGACTGCAGGGTGCGCGCCCACCCAACCACCCTCCCCCCGCCCCCTGCCCTAGGGACAGGGAGCATTCAGCAGGTGGGAATCAGCAGGTGGGAAGGGAGAATGGTCAGCGGGTCGCCCAGCCTCCCCCGGAACACTTCCCCTTTGACCTGTGCTCTGGGCTTTGGCTCTTTCCTTGCCGTACATGGTGGTGGTGGGCAGTGGGACTCCAGCTCTACGGAAATACAGATTGTGCATAAATCAAAAGCAAATCTTTACTTCACCTCACCAACCCAGAGGGTGGGCAAACTGAGGGGGGGGTGCAGTTTGAATAAAGTCATTCCACCCATCTGAGCCTCCGCTTCTCATCTGTAAAGTGCAAGCTTTGTTCAGCCAGATGTTTTCTAAGGCATCACTATGGGGATTTTGAAGTCCAGTGATTCCTAGTGCTGCCCCCTCCCCTCTACCCTCAGCCTTTCCTGATTTCTGCAAGTGCACACCACCAGCTGGTCCCGTTACAGAGCTTCCTGCCCCTACGTTCACCCCCAATGCAGGGACATTCCTCTGGCAGGTGTGAGAGGCAGAGTCCCTGGGAAACTAAGAGACCTCTGCCAAGATCCACACTCTTGGCATCACCTGGGCCTCTCCTCCAGGGCATGTTTTATTTCCAAGCACACACTGTGTTTCCAACTCAACCAGATCTCTCCACCCACACATCCCTTGGGTACTGCACCCCAATGTGCCCAAGGCTTAGCTCTCCACCCCAAGGCTTAGCTCTCCACCCCTACTCCAGGTTGCTGTCCATTTCAGAGGTGGCCCAGCACCCTCCCAATCCCCCAAGCCTGAAGTCTGGTTATAAACATCAACCCTTCTCTTCTCGCACTTTCTCTTTCCATATTCATGTGGCCAAAAAGTCCAGGCAGGCTTACCTTGAATGTGCCCACCTCGCCTCTCTCCTGCTGCCCCTGCCCCAGTTCAGGCCTTCATCGTTTCCTTCCGGAACCGGCTGGTCTCTCTGACTCCAGTCTGTCCTCTCTCCAATCTATCATCTATCTATGCTGCTGCCAGAGAGCTCTTTCTAAAGCACAAATCTGATTATGCACATCTCTGCTTTAAAATCTTGGCTGTAGCCTCGTGGCCTAAAGATAAATCCAAAGTCCTAATCAGGCTTCCAAGTCCATTCACGGTCTGACCCTTGCTTCCCAGTCCAAGCTCATTTCCCAGCACGCTCCTGGGCCCATCCACACTACACTGCTCCCCACCCTCTGATCTGCTTGTGTTCTTTCAGCGTTCTTGCCTTTGCAAACACTGCCCCCTCAGCCAAGAAGTATGACCCTGATTTTTGCTTGGTGAACTTGGACTTCTCCTTGAAGACTGAGCTCAAGGCTGTTCAGCCTTTCCCAAGTGTCCCAGGCAAGGTTTCTGTCACATAATTTCTTTATAATCTGTCTGCCTCCTGCACTAAACTGTAAGCCCCTATTTAGCTCTGTACCTCCACATCTAACCAATGCTTGATGTGTGGTAGGGATTTCCTACATGTGCTGAATGAATGAATGAATGCATATGCATGAATGGCCTGGGAAATGGCACGCTCAATTGCACTCTTCCTTTTTTCTCTGCTGGAGCCCACTGAGCAAGGACAAGGGAAAATTGTAGGAGATGAGATGGAGGACATGGGTGGAGACAAGACCAAGTAGGGCTTTGGGAACCAAAAATATAGAGTTGGGATGATTTCTCTTACTGGATCTCAGGTACACATATTTAATCAATCAATCAGACTCCTCAGAATGATATATTATCATCATCATCATTGTTGTCATTGTCATCTATTTTTTGGTCCCTCTCACATACAGTGAGAATCCACAAGCATTTATCTTATGTGAATCCTTCCATCCTCCCTCTTTTTACTTACAGGAAAATTTGCGTTTCATTCTCAAAGCAATGAGGTCTTTGGAGGCTTTTAAGCAAGAGAGTGACGTGATCTGATTTTCATTTTATAAAGATTGCTCTGTCTGCTCCATGGAAAATGCATCGTAGAGGACAAAAGTGGAGCTGAGGGACCAGATAGAAGCTGCTGAAGTGCACGAATGAGGAATGGTGTTCGGTGGAGGAGTGGCGGGGGAGAGACAGAAAAGTGGGAAGGTGAGCATAGGTACTGGAGGAAGAGAAGACCAGACTGGCTGGTGTATGAGATGTGAGAATCAAGAGGGGAAAAGGCCTCCACAGTGAAGGTTTCAGCTGTTCTGAATGTTCTGAATAGTAGTTTAGAGGCAGTCTTTGGTTGGAAAGAGAGCCGGGGAACTTGTCTAGAAGCTGGGTCTACACAGCAAGCATATCTTTCTTACTTAGACTGTATTTGGGGAGGGGCAGTAAAGACTGTATTTATTTGGGGCAAATGAAGGAATGCTTAGAGAGGTAATGGAGGGCGGAGAGTTTGGCCCTCCAAGCCAATCCCCGCCACCCACTTTTTTTTTCTGAGACCAAAAAAAAAAAACACTACCTCCCAGGTTTGATTCTCCTGCCTCAGACTCCTAAGTAACTGGGATTACAGGTGGGCACCACCATGCCCAGCTAATTTCGGATTTTTAGTAGAGATGGGGTTTTACCATGTTGGCCAGGCTGATCTCAAACTCCTGACCTCAAGTGATCCACCCACCTTGGCCTCCCAAAGTGCTGGAATTACAGGCGTGAGCCACTGCGCCTGGCCCAAGCCAATCCTTAACCCCACCACAGGCCACAGGCCTTTGCATAGGAGGCTCTCTCTCCAAATCTGTGCAAACCAGCTCCTCTTTCGATCAAGATCTCAGCTCAAAGATCATCTCAGATAAGCTCAAAGATCGTCTCTGACATCCTGGCTGAAGAGATGACACTACCTCCTGCCCTTCACCATCACCCTCTACCACTCTCTTTCACTTTCTTACAGCACTTATCAAAGCTTTGACGCAGTTTTCTGGTGCAGCCACCTTCCAGAGCTTTTGGTGCACTTCTGAGGCTCCCCTCCACCTCTCCTGTTTCCAGCAACTTGGTGAGTTTTGATGGACACAGAACCAAGAATCCAGCGCCAAGGTCCAGGCCTTTATGAGGTGCTCATGCAGGGGCTGCACACCCAGCTGCCAATCAAGTGAAGGGAGGAAGGAAAATGAACATCTAAGACCTCAAGCTGGAAGAAGTTTCAGTCCCAGAAGGTGGTAACTGGTTCCCCTGCCCCTCTTCCTACCCTCTCCCGCAGCTCGGCCAGCTGCTGGAGGGACGCTGCAGGGGAAGGAGGCAGGGTGATTAAGAGCTCTGGTTGTCAGGGCTGGGGCCAGGGGGCACGCCCCCTGGGTGACATTTTCTCGCATTGTGTCCTCAGAACAAAAACGAGTCTTATTTGAGGAGCTAGATGGGGGAGGGGGCCGGGGGGGCTGAAGCGACCGAGTGGAATCCTGGCTCCAGGGAACAGCGATTACTCATCAAAGGCCAGGGCAGCCCACGTCTTTGTGTGCCCTCCGCAGCCCGCCCGTGCCTGGCCACAGGACCCCAGCCCTAGACTTCCCCCTGACAGCCCCCAAAGAGCAGGGCTGGGGTGGGGGAGAGCTGGGATCGTGTGTGGGCACAGAGCCCAGACAGGCGCGGTGGGGGCAGGGGTGACCAGGGCAGGCTTCCTGGAGGAGGGGAGCGTAGACATGCGCTGGACAGAGGGGACGCGCAAGGAAGAGAATTGCTGCGGGCTAAGGGGAGAAAAACGTGGGTCTCCGGAGACCAGCGGGTGCGTGCGGGGGGACGGGGAGGGGGCAGAACTTCTAAGGTGTCAACTCAGCCCCCGGATGGAGTGTCCTGGAGGGCTTGGGGGAAGGGGCCGCTTCCTGCTACAATGGCTATTTTGGGGCCTGAATCAAATCAAATCCGCCGCAGCCCCCAGAGCCCCCAGCAGCTGCGCAGAACAGCTGTCCGGCCGAGGGGGCTGAGCGGCTGGAATGGCGCTTCCTGCCCCCCACTGATTTCTGACCGCCCAGGGGTGTGGGTTGCAGGGGAAGGGGGAAGAGGATGTGAAAGGGCTTTGGGCTCAAGTCAGAAACCTGGGCTAAGATAGTGTGCTTTCCTCCTCCTGCGCTGTGCAACCGCGGGGCTGAGACTGGCGTCTTTATGCCAGTTCTGGGTCTTCCCTGCACCTTCATCCTCCATTCAGTCCCTACAAGGTATCTCCCGAGGCCCAGACAATCCCTATCTGAGCAGTCCTCCGGATCTTCCGCCCAGGAAGCCCTTCTAGTTTTCTCTTGATGGGAGGAGCCCTTTCCTCATCTGCCCCCTCCCAACCTCAAAGGTTGTTCCTAGACTGGTTCCCTGAGGGCACAGCAGCATCTCTCCCATCAGATCTGGATTTGGTTCTTCCTCTAGCTGAACTCCCAGCCATCCACTTGGTATTTACCCACAAGGCACCTGAGTGTTGACACAGAAGACAGGTAAGCTTCCCAGCAGGTGCCTGTTCAATCTCCTGATTGTGCTGAAGGGGCCTCATGCATGCCAGCTAAAAACCCATAGGTTGGCACGTAATAGAGTTGGGGGGAGCACTGAACTGCCTCCTCCAGGAAGCCTTCCTGGGACAGGCAAAAAGGAGAGGTCTCTTTCTTTTTGGTCCACCCTGGCTCAAGGCCAGCCTATGTCCACAAGAGTGACCAAAGCTGGGACATGCCCTGGAGCAGCCCTGTCCCTCAGGTCACTAGTCCATGACAGGGTCCCTCGTGCCCATCTTGTGCAGAAAGAACCCCATTGTCCAGGGGGCATAGCTGAAGGGTGAGTTCAGAGCCCAGAGATGTCGGCCACAGGACTGGTCATCGGCCTTCTGACCACAGCAGGAGGGAGTCGGGGAACTGTGTGGTCTGTGGGGGCGAGGGTCAGGCACACACTATTGCACACACAGGGCCATAAGCCCAGGCACTGCCCTCCTCATCCAGGCACACACTCCTCTGTGCTCCCCCCAGGATGGCCCCTCCCTTTCTTCTTCCGCATTCCTGCTGGCAGATGCTCCATTCTTTTCTTCCCTAAGCAAGCCAGGGAGATCTCCACCTTCCGGGGTGGGGGAGCTCCGGACATAGCAAAAGTGGGGGGAAGCAGGGATGTGCCACCTGTCCCTGGGGGCAAGGGCAGCCCCTGGAGCCCCACCCACACTGGGATGAGAGCCCAGGGTGCTTTGATCTCCTGTGTGGTGCGCCTGTTGTGGAAGCTGCCAAGATGAACAGAGATGCACATACAGGTCTTTTGGCCGGGTCTGCGATTCCTGAGCTTGTTTCCAGATCAGAGCCCTCATCTTCCTTCAGAGACCTCTTCACTAATGGACCGCCCTCCTCTTTCCTCACTGAATCCCTCCCCTCATTGAACCCCTCTCCTCTCCCATCCCTATCTCTATGCGTCATCCCATCTCTGGTAGAGTGGTGTCCTTTCCTTCTAATTCCCATGGGCCCCAGAAGATCTGGTCTACAACACAGACCCCATGGGTAGTGGCTGAGACAGGTTGCACTGGTTTGCTGGTGCCCAACCCTGCAAAGACACCACCACCACCACCCCCTCCCCATGCAGGCCCAGCCTGGGAAGGCCCATCTGGACTCAGGAAGTCCTGCCATTTCAGCAGTTTGAGGTTCCTGGCCCAGCAGGGCCCCCAGGCTCCAAGTAGGCCAGGGACTGGTAAGAAGTGAATGGCAAGTGAAGACTAGTAACCAGACTCTGAGTTGAACTTGATTTTGGCCCTGAATCTGTCTGAGGTGGAGTCCTACGATCTAGCCTTCTTTTTTTTTTTTTTTTTTCTTTTTTGAGACAGAGTCTCGCTCGGTTGCCCAGGTTGAAGTACAGTGGCACATGGCATGATCTCGGCTCACTGCAACCTCCACCCCTAGGGTTCTAGCAATTCTCCAACCTCAGCCTCCCAAGTAGCTGGGATTACAGGTGCCCACCACCACACCCGGCTACTTTTTTTGTATTTGTAGTAGAAACGGGGTTTCACTATGTTAGCCAGGCTGGTCTCAAACTCTTGACCTCAGGTGATCCACCCGCCTCGGCCTCCCAAAGTGCTTGGATTACAGGTGTGAGCCACTGCACTGGCCGACCTAGCCTTCCTGTAGGATCATTCACACACATCACTGTTTCCCTCATAAGCATCCCAAAGCAGGAGGAGGCCCATTCCCCCTTCCACCCTCTCCCAGCCCAGGAATAGCTCGCCCCAGAGTGACCTGGCTCTGGTGATCAGGAACTCACTGTGTCTGTCCAGTCTCAATTCTGCCTGCAGTGGAGGAGACCCCACCCTAAGTGAAAGCAGGGACTGTGGGGTCCACGTGGGATTCAGGGAGGGTAGGAGAGTAAGACCCAAAGAGAGCCAGAGATAAAGACAGAAAGCCAGAGAGGTCAGTGATGGAGAGACAGAGGGGACGGAGGGACGGAGGGACGGAGGGAGGGAAGGAGAGAGGGAGAGAGGGAGAGAGAAAAAGAAAAAAGCGGAGGGAAGAGAGGAAGGGGAGGGGAGGGAGAGAGAGGAGATATAGTGAAGAAATGCTGAGCCAAGATGAGAGGAAGGAAGCTATTGGCCCTCCTCCCTCCCTGCAGCCATGCCAGGCAAAACTCCAGACACAAATGCATCCCAATGGGCGTCTGGCAGGGAGGCTCCAACTGCTCTGAGGTTCTGAGGTTCCGCTCAGCTCACCTGGCCAAGTGTGTCAAAACTCCCACCAGCATCACCCCAGCACCACCTAGAAGCACTCTGAGCCCCACTCTGAAGATAATTCTGGGAATCAAAAAGAAGGCAAAACCTGCCCAAGTCCCCCGAGAGTGTCTCAGGTCCCACTCCAGTCCCCTGCATTTCTGGAAACCCTTTCCCCTAGAACAGAGCTACACTAACTGCCAGGAGGCCAGGCCTGTTGGCAGAATCAGAGATGACCCCCTCTCCCACCTTCCGCTTTGCCACGCCAGTGACTATTTGCTGACTGTCTCTTTCTTGTTGCTAATCGCTCGGCCCCGTCTAATTGGTAATTAGCCTTCCGAGCCCAGCCTGTGTTTGGCTAATTGCTGTTTGTCTCACCCTCATCTCCGGCAGCAGAGTGGTGCCAACACAGCCGCCTGGGCTCTATCCGGGCTGCTGGCATCCGTGCCAGGTTCTGTAGAGGTTTCTGCAGCCCCACCCTATTCTCTTCCAGGGATTTTGTGGGGTACAGCCTCCTTCAGCAGTAATGTCGACCCTGAGGGTGGTCCCTGACAGCCCTTCTGGGCAGTTGCAGACTGGGGCCCCTGCTTTCATGCATAGTCCACGCCCAGTTATAGAAAAAGACGGCCATGAGTGAGCCACAGTCCCTGCTAAGGAGTGGAGTCTGGGGGGACTCCAGGGAGGAGGAGGTATCTGCACCGGACCTTAAGGATGTCTAGGATTTAACCATCAGAGAAGGCAGAAAGGACTTTTCAGGCAAATGGAACTGGAGGTGGTTGGCCCAGTGTGACTGAAGGGTCTGGAAAGGAGCCTGGAAAGGTAGGTAGGGCTGGGTTTGATTCTCCAAGCAGTGGGAACCATGGAAGGTTTCTGAGCTGGGGAAAGGTATGATCTGCTCTGCCCTGGGGGGATCATTCTGGAGGCCATGGTGAGGATGATGATTGGTGAGGGAAGAAACCAGGCCAGGGTGAACCCTCAGGAGGCTGCTGCTTTTGGGGTGGAGGCAGAGAGGAGGACGAGGTGCGGGGGGAGAATTCTTTTAGAAGAACCCACAGGATTTGTTGATGGATTGGAAGCAGGAGACATCCCCAGGGACGATGTGCCAAGGCTGTGATGATAGACTTCCAAGGACAACAAGGATCCTCCCCTCCCCACTAGCCCTGTTGGGAGAAGGGCAGGTGGCATTTCACCTGTTTTCCATGACTCATAGAGTAGCTTGGGACCCCTTTTTGAGAACTAAGTCTCCTGATCTCTTTAGGAGCCTCTTAAGGAGTTGATCAAGAATTGACACTGGCTGGGCCCTTACCATGGGCTGGTAACCAAGCACCAGCTCCTCAGAACTTCCTAGGAGAAAGCCACTATTATTATCTTCAGTTTTCACATGGGGAAACTGAGACTAGGGGAGATTAAGCCATCTGCCCAAGGCCATACAGCTAGTAAATAGTGGAGGTTGGATGCGCTCAAGTCTCACTTCTCAGCCAGAACTTTAACCATGACTTTGCAGTACCTCTCAACCTCCTGTGACAACTATGCTCGGCTTGGGTTTGCTTTATTGATTGATTTATTTTAATCAAAATGGCACCAACCAGCTTGTCCCCTCTACCTGGAATCCCTTTCCTTTTCAACTTTGTCCAAATCCAACCTGTCCTTTTAAGCCCAGGGCAAAGCCTACCTCCTTCAGGAAGTCATCCTGGATTTTATAAGCCCCTCTCTACATGCTGGAGGTAACCTCTTGGGCATACTTGATTTTGAGTCTTGTAGCAGGACTTTCTCTACTCTTTGCCCTCTCCTGGAGCCTCCTATAGAGGGAAGACCCACCCTGCAGGAGGCCACACATGTGTTGTCCACATTGCCCTAGACTGCTCCGGGATGGATGTTGTCCTCACTGAACAGCAAGTATCCTGAATCCCCGGTCATCTTTGGGTCATACCCACCGCCACGTCACCTGGCACTGCACACAGGGTAATGTCTGCCCTGTGTTTATGTTCTGAGCGATGCTTACCTGTCCAACTGGAGGAGGCTCCTCTCACTTGCCATGCTGGACTCAAGTGGCTCCTGGCTGTCCCCAAAACTCAGGTTCACCCACCACGGCAGGGAGCTTTAGCTCTGTCCAGGATCGCCAGAAGCCTGAGCTGCTAGCTCAAAGAATGGCCCAGAGCAGGAATTTCCCAAAGTGTTGGGGGCCTCATGGAATGACTACTTTGAAATGGACCACACGTGGTTAGATGAGCAAGTCTTTGTGCTTTTATCAAAACCATCAGTGACATCTTGTGTTTTCCTTTCAGAGCCTTTATTTTCTCCAGCAGTATTGGCCTCATGCCCCAGAATAAAAATGCACTAGTACTTTCCACCCAGCCTGGAGGGGGCTTTAGTGGAAGCTGGTGGAGCTGCAGTGAAGGGGTGGGTGGGCATTGTCCTTTGCCTCCAAGCAGGCCCCAGACTAAAGCAATCTAGGAACCAGAGGTTGGAGACCCCACTAAGGAAGGAACCTGGGAGAAGATTTAGCACAGAATTTTCAACTGTGTTTGGGAGACCTGTGGCATCCTTACAGGTGCCTCAGGGGTTGTTGAAGGGCAAAAGATGGGCATTATTATTACTATTTCGAGACAGGGTCTTGCTCTGTTGCCCAGGCTGGAGTGCAGTGGTGCAAACATGGCTCACTGCAACCTCAACCTCCTGGCCTTAAGTGATCCTCCCACCTCAGCTTCCCCGAGTAGCTGAGACCACAGCGCGCGCCACCACACCTGGCTCTTTCTAAAAATTTTTGTAGAGATGGAGTCTTGCCACATTGCCCTGGCTGGTCTTAAATTCCTGGGCTCGGCCGGGCTCAGTGGCTCACGCCTGTAATCCCAGCACTTTGGGAGGTCAAGGTGGGAGGATCACAAGGTCAGGAGATCAAGACCATCCTGGCTAACATGGTGAAACCCCGTCTCTGCTAAAAATGCAAAAAATTAGCCAGGTGCAGTGGCATGCACCTGTAGTCCCAGGTGTGAACCCTGAAGGTGGAGCTTGCAGTGAGCCGAGATTGCGCCACTGCACTCCAGCCTGGGC
>NC_045449.1:44920464-45057050 GCF_002776525.5 Piliocolobus tephrosceles | reverse complement strand
GCCACTGCACTCCAGCCTGGGCAACAGAGCGAGATTCCGTCCCAAAAAAAAAAAAAAAAAAAAAAATTCCTGGGCTCAAGCCATCCTCCCACCTCGGCGTCCCACAGTGCTGGGATTACAGGCATGAACCGCCACACCCGGCCAAGGTGGGCATTATTTATCTTTGTGTTCCCCAGAAGCATTCTGCCATTCCTGGTTTGCATAGTCATTGGAGACATGGGCTCTGCAATGAATCTTCCTGGATTCAGCCCAGAAGCTCTGTCCCTTACTGCGTGTGTAACTGTGGGCAGCTTACCGAATGTCCTTGTGTCTCATTTTCCCATATGCAAATATCCGGAGGATGATAATTATCATGCTGTTTCAAGGTGGGTCGTGATGGTTGGGAAATCCATGGTACCATGCTTGGTCTTCAGCAGGACTTTACAAAAAGAGCCTATATTATTTTAACTATATGTTTTCGGGTTTTTTCCCCCTTCTCTAGCCTATCTGCCCGATTCTTGAACAACCTGACCCAATGCAGGCAAATGCAGAGGATGTCCCATAACTGTCCCACTTCCTGGGAACGCTTCTTTGTGGCCAGCCAGGGCTCAGTGCAGAGAGACAGAGAAGACCCAGGTGTCCCCTGGCCCAATGCTTCCGGGAGGCGTCTCGGCCTTCCCACCTCTGAGAACATTCAGGCCTTTGAGATGTGGCCCCTGCCTGCCCCAGTCCCCCCGGCCTGACAATGGGGACTTCAGAGGAGACTGGATGGCAGGACACAGCCACTTCTGTGAAGCAGAGTCGACCGCCAAACTGGTGAGTCTGAGAAGGCATTCCTCATGAGGCAGAGAAGGATGAAGGGAGGAGGCTGTGCATTGGCCCCTTGGCCCAGCCCTGACCCGAGGAGCCATTGCCACTGGGGCTTGGACAAAGGTCCCCTCTTCCTGCTCTCTGTCCTTTTGGTGCCCACCCGGGGGATGGTGCCAACAAGGGTCTGTCCCAGGGCCATGAAGGAAGGCATGAGGCTTGGATGATGTGAGGGGTTTCCTCGAGTGCTGCTGGGTGAGTGGAGAGGTGGGCAGGCGGCCAGCCAGGAGAGAGCATCTGTTGGAGCCTGTGGTGGCTGCAGGCTCAGGGACCCTTGCCTCCTTCCCTGCGCCCTCAGTCCTCAGCCCGCTGAGCCATCTCTTGAATAATATCTCCAGCAATCTCAAAATTATCTTCTCCCCTTCAGGAGGTCTTTGTGGATTTATCGGGGAGAAGCATGGCTGAGTAAAGGAATTCTGGCACCATGTGACAACCATCTTCTTCATCAAGATTGGTGTCCTGGGATGTGGCTATGCCTGACCTTCCGGCAGAATGAGGAGAAAAGTCTGAACCAGGCAGTTCAGCTTCCCCCAGTAGCACTCCTCTCAGGCCATGGAGAATAATAATAGCTAACATTAACTGAGCTTTTGCTAGGGGCCAGAACTTTACGTGCATTATCTCATTTAATCCTTGTGCTAAGAGGCAAGTACCATTACTATTGCCAATACAGGAAACAGAAGCTTAGTGTGGTTAAGTGACTTGCTCAATGGTTGGAAGAGGTGAAGTAACCCACCTCAAGGTTGTTCAGGTAGTTAGCAGTACAGCCAGGATTTGAACCCAAGCAGTCTAAACCCCGAGATTCATTTCACCAAAAACAGCAACCAGAGAATAGAATCATGATCCCTGCAACAGGTCAGCTGAGCCAGGACCAACTCATTGCTTGATTCCTACAAAGGATTCTTGCTGATGAAGGTAACAAGGAAGATAGAAACAGGAGATTGGTAACAGTGAAGAAGAACGTGCTGATGAATAGGTGACTAGGAAATTCCCACCTAGGAGTCATTGAGTTGTTCATTCATTAATCCATCATCCATCTCAGGAGCTCTGCTGAGTGGCCATAGAGTGTAAAGAACATGAGCTCTGGAGCCTGCCAGACTGAATTCAAATTCCAGTTCTGCCATGATTTCCTGTGTGACCTTGGGCACGTTGCTTCACTTCTCTGAGCCTTAGACTTCTCATCAATAAAATGAAGATAACAAATTATCTATCTTGTAGGGCTGCTGTGAGAATACATGTTATAATGCATAGGAAGTGGTTTGTATGGTGCCTAGTATAGAATGAACACTCGGTGAATATTAGCTATTATTATTACTTATACTTCTGTCCAGGTATTGGGCTAAGGTACTAGAGTTACACAGACAAATGGGACTGCCTCTCTGATTGAAGAGATTAGTGGAAGAGATAGAGATAGACAGACACAATGTAATAGGTGCCAGGAGTGGGGCCTGTACAAATAGCCATGGGAACACTTATTGTGCCTGAAGGACTAAGGAGGGCGTCCCAGAGGAGGTGACCTTATCTGAGACTTGAAGGATAAATAGGAACCTATTAAACAGATAGGAAAAGAAGAGATAAAGCCGGCTGGGCACAGTGGCTCACGCCTGTAATCCCAGCACTTTGGGAGGCCAAGGCGGGCAGATCACAAGGTCAGAAGTTCGAGACCAGCCTGGCCAACATAGTGAAACCCTGTCTCTACTAAAAATACAAAACTTAACCGGGCGTGGTGGCGGGCACCTGTAGTCCCAGCTACTTGGGAGGCTGAGGCAGGAGAATCACTTGAACCCGGGAATTGGAGGTTGCAGTGAGCCAAGATCGTGACACCGCACTCCAGCCCGGGTGACACAGCAAGATTGTGTCTCAAAAAAAAAAAAAAAGAGAGAGAGAGAGAGATAAAGCCATTCCAGCTAAGGCAACAACGAATGCAAAATGCTCTAGTGCGAAGGAGGTATCCTTAAGGGAGCAGTATGGGTTTTGGCAGCCAGGAGGTGCTAGGTCTGGTCCTAGCGTTGGGTGTTGGGTGGGGATAGTGGCAGGAGTAAGGCTCTGTACCTTGGCGGGGCCTCCATGCTCTTCTAAGGACTCTGCATTTTGTCTTATAGACAGTTGGGAAGCGTTTTGGGTAAAGGCAAAGTGTGAATTACATATAAGACACTCTCAGCTAACCAGAACTTGAGAATTTAGGTTGGCTCCCTCTGGGCCTGGGAGAAACAGACCCAGCCATCCCCCACAGGATATAAATCCCAAGAAGCCAGAATCTCGTCCTAAGAAGAAAGTGGGGACAGGCAGGGTGAGCACCAGGGCCCTTCACTGCTCTAGCCTGACCAAAACCCTTGGAGACACAGCTCTGGAGTCTTGCCCATGACAGTGCGAGGCTCTGCAGCAATGATTCTCAAACTTCAGCCTGCACTGGAATCCCCTGGGGACCTTGTTAAAAGGCAGATTCTGATTCAGCAGGCTGGGGTGGGGCCTAGGAATGTGCATTTCCAACAAGCCAAGCCCTCCCTTCCTCACCATGCTGATGCCGCTGATCCAGGTACCACGCTTTGAGTGGTAAGGATCTAGAACCGTGATCTGCCATCCTGGCAGTGCATTCAAGTCGCCTAGGGGAGGTTTTGAAAAGAAAAAGAAGGACGCTAGGGCCTCACCCCAGACTAATTAAATCAGAATCTTTAGGGGTGGGGCCTGGGCATCCATAGCTTTGAAAGCTCCCAAGTGACTCTGATGCATGGGCAGGATGTGAAAGGAGAACACTGCAGAATGTGCTCGTTCAGGCTGGGGCAGGGGGCTCAGAACTCCCTTCCCAGCCGATGATCTAGAAATAGAATGCAGTGCACACAAAGTCCCAGCCCATGCCCTGTGAACAGCATTCCTGGTAACCCCAGGAGGGCAACCAAGGGGTATCCATATCAGGAAGGGAAAGGGGCAGGAAGGGCAGCCTCCTCTCAACTCTGTCCCCACCAGCCTCTTGGAAGTGGCTTTGTCCAGTGTCTGAGCCACTAGGCTAAATATAGCCCGGGCTGGGGGCTGAATTCAGGCTATTGAAGCCTCTTGATTGCCCCAGCCCCAGCCTCAGAATGCAGAGAGAGGCTGGGGAAGAGGAGGCTGGGAGAGAAGGGAGAAGGGGTGAGGAGTTGGGGAAGAGGCAGGAGGTAGTTTGCTTGGCCAGTTGGAATGGGAAATCTGAACAAGTTTATCTTTTAAAATGAGGGTGCAATGTCAGGGGAAAAGAGAGAGATATTCCTTACCTAGTGCTGAAATATGTCCCCTCAAAATTTATGTGAAAGTCCTAACCCACAGTGGGACTTTATTTGGAGACAGGGCCTTTAAGGAGGTCATTAAAGTTACATGGGGTCATTAGGGTGGGACCCTGATGCCACAGGATTAGTGCCTTTATAAGAGGAAAAGACACTAGAGCATTCTCTCCCAGCACCTCCCAGCTCCTCTTGCCCCCACATCCCCCTTCTCCCTGCCCGCTTCCACCTCTTAGCACATGTACCAAGGAAGGGCCTTGTGGGGACATAGCAAGAAGGCAGCCAGGAAGGGAGCCCTCACCAGACACTGAATGGGCCGGAACCTTGGTCTTAGACTTCCAACTTCCAGAACTATGAGAAAATCTATTTCTGGTTTTTGTTATTGTTGTTTGTTGCTTTTTTTTGAGACGGAGTCTCACTCTGCCACCCAGGCTGGAGTGCAGTGGTGCAATCTTGGCTCACTGCAACCTCCACCTCCTGGGTTCAAGAGATTCTCCTGTCTCAGCCTCCCGAGTAACTGGGAGTAGCTGGGATTACAGGCATGTACCACCATGCCTGGCTAATTTTTATATTTTTAGTAGAGACAGGATTTTGGCATATTGCCCAGACTGGTCTCAAACTCTTGACCTCAGGTGATCTGCCCACCTCAGCCTCCCAAAGTGCTGGGATTACAGGCGTGAGCCACCGCACTGGGCCCAATTTCTGTTGTTTAAGCCACCCAGTTAGTGGTGTTTTGGTGTGGCAGCCTGAGTCAACACACCTTGTAAGCAGAATCTGCCCATCCCTAATCCTTTTATCCATGTCTCCCAGAGCCAACGTCCCTTCCAGAAACTTCTTCAAAGGGGAGATCCTGTGATGGTTTGTTTTATGTATCAACTTGACTGGGTCACAGGGTGCCCAGATAGTTAGTTAAACATTATTCTTGGTGTATCCGTGAGGGTGTTTCTGGGTGACATTGACATTTGTGTCATGTCTGTAGACTGATTAAAGCAGACTGCCGTCCCCAGTGTGGGTGGGCCCCATGCAGTCCATCAGAGACCCGGATGAAACAAACACGGATAAGGAAGAAGTCACTCTTCTACCTGAATGCTTGAACTAGGACATTGGTCCTCCTGTCCTTTGATTGGAACCTACACCACCAGTGCTCTTGGTTCAGGCCTTTGGGCTTAGACTGGAACTATACCACCAACCTGCTTTGGCCTCCAGTTTGTAGACAGCAGGTCATGGGAATTCTCAGCCTTCATAATCACGTGAGCCAATTTCTTAGAATAAATTTCTGTATTATGTGTGTGTGTGTGTGTTTATATCTATCTCTGTTTTCCTTCCTTCATTCCTTCCTTCCTCCTTCCTTCTTTCCTTCCTTTCTTTCTTCATTTATTCTCCCTCCTTCCTTCCCTCCTTCCTTCCTTCCTTCTTTTCTCCTTCCTTCCTTCCTTTCTTCTCCTTCTTTCATTTATTCCCCTTCCTTCCTTCCTTCCTTCCTTCCTTCCTTCCTTCCTTCCTCCCTCCCTCCCTCCCTTCCTTCCTCTGTCTCTTTCTTTCTTCTGTTGGTTCTGTTTCTCTGAAGAACACGTGCTAACGCACCTTCACTTCCCTAAGTGTTGCTCATCCTAGTCTCCACCTGGTGCCCATGAGGAAGTTCTTGCAACCTAATCACCATCCCTACAGCTGCAACAAGACATGTGCATGAGAAGAATGGTGCCCAAACCCCCAACCCACAAAAACACATCTCTTAAGAGAGGCGTGGGGTGGGGACAGAGGACACAGCAGAGAATGGGCCAGCCTCACCCTTGGCCTCTTGCACACCCACCCCTCTCATACAATGTTACTCAGGCAGACAGGTACCCTGGAAGCACACACGGCATCGCCTACAGACACCTGGCATCCCTGGCACACAGTGTGCTGTGGCACCAAACCCACCCCCAGGAAGGCAGGCTCTGTGGCTCGTCCCCACCCAGCCTGCTGAGTGTTTAAGTGGTGAGTTTGCACAGCAGCAAGGCCAGAGGCACATTAAGGATTCACTTCCTGGCTGCAGCCAGCCTAGCTCAGCCTTCCTGTTAGAGGATTCTGTGGGTAGCCTCCATCCAGAGACACAGCTCTGCAAAACCACAGGCCCCCTCCCAGGCCTGGGCCCCCACCCACCCAGCAAGCCCCCTCTGGCGCCCAGGCGGGAGCTGTTCCTGCACTTCCTGCTGAGGCCCTTCCAGATGTCTTTGAGCAGCAGGCCAGAGTCTCGAGGGGTCTCAGGCTAGGGGGAGATGTGGCAGAGCTGTCTCACTCTGCTGTCTCAGCTCCCACCCAGCACTGATGGTTAACAAGTCTGAAGGCCTAATTGGTTTGATTACCTTATGGTGGGAGTAGGGGGTGTGGCAGACCCTACCCTACGCAGTCCTCAGTCCAGATTTGGTGGTTTTGGGGAAAAGGCTCATGGCTTCCAGAGCCCTCACCCTGGGAAAGACAGTCCCTACCCCTTAGGGGCCCTAAGCTGATGCAGGAGACACAGCCCCTGCCCTCAGAACCCTGATCTGATGAGGAAGTGTGGACGCCCTGGAGATGGGTGAAATGAAGACAGAGAGGGTTGGCTGGGCTCGGAGAGGTGCAGCAGGGGCTTGGGCGGGAGATGCCAGGGAGAAGAGGGTGTGGTGACAGGATCAGAGCTGGCATCACTGCAGGTTTCTCTGAGGAGTTACCAGGAGAGCCCCCAAAGGCAGGAGCTGTGTCTTGTGCCTCACAGAAAGCCGGGGCCCTCTGCCTTCCTCGCTCCATGTCCTACTGCAGGGCTGGGGCCCTGGAAACTCATGGGCGGCTCCTCCCCTAGCTGCCCCTAACTGACAGAGGGGCTTCCAGGCCCCCTCAGGGCCCAGACCAGTCCAGCCTGTCTCCAAGCAGCAGCCCCTTTGACTGCGCTCTGGGTGTTGCCCCCATCACCTCGCTTCTGCTTCTCTCACGTTTGCCCCACAGCCTCAAGTAAACCAGAAAATCAGCCTGGGGTGGGGGATGAGAGGTGGGTAGTCAGAGTGCTGAGGAGAGGGGAGCCATTAGGGAGCTGAGCTGCTGTAGGACTAGGAGGATTCTAATCGATGGGCTCATGTTATATTTATCAGCCACAGTACTTAGGTGCTGCCCTAAGCAGGACTAATGGCCTCCCCATTGGAGACGCCATTACAGGAAGTGTGTCGGGGGGAGGGGTGCTGAGAGGAGATGGACACCTGGCACGGTCTGCTTCTCCTGGCAACTCCTCACACCCCCAACCCCTGACACAGGGGCCTCAGGCCTGCAGGCTGCGGGGACTGGATGAGGCTGCCGTGGAGTGTGCACCATACTCTTCCCCTCTTCCCCATGGTCTAACTGGGAGAAGTTACCCAGAGACCTTAGCCAGAAAGTCACACCAGTCACCCCTGCCCTTCCTGCTTCCCCTGACTGAAGCCACGCACTTTCCACCCTCCACTGCCCAATGACAGCAATGTGGGCCAACCAAGTGGCTCACCCTTTCCTGGGGTGGAGCCAGTAGCGGTTGCCATGGTGATCTTTCAGGGTGGTGGGTGGGGGGGGGTCTGGATTCTTCCTGTAAGAGCCTTAATTGCTCATTTATTTAGGGCAATTAGTCCCTGGCGACCCTCCCTTCCTTGACCCTGGCAATGGCTATTCTCAGCTCACAAAACATTCCACCAAGATGGGGTGTGGGGGCTGGTCCAGAATGAATGGGGCGGGAGGGGAGGAGGCAGGGTGTTGGGACAGAAACTCCCAAAGTCTGAGAACCCACATTTAGAGGATGACCTGGTCACACCGCTCCGTGCCCTGTCACTAGCCCCTGCTCCCAGCATCCTCTTGGCCTCTCTGGCCGCCCATTCAGCCCTGGGGGTGGACCCGCCCCTCCACACTCCCAACCTTGGTGGCCGCGGGACAGCTGTATTCCCCACCCATAGCACTACTGTCCCCCCGGCCAGCCCCCAGTTGTGGTTGGCTTCCGCCATAGCTCTGTCTCTCTTCCTCATAGGCAGCTGCTCCAAGAGCCGCAGCTCTCAGGGTAGCCCTTCCTGTCCTGCCAGGTCCCACCTTGTCCCAGCAGGCAGCTATAGGATCCCCTCATCCTGAGCCCCTGCTCTGCACTCCAGCATGCTGCTGCCCCAGCATCTTAGTCCAGACTACTAGAACTGTGCCTCTGGAAGGCTTTCACTGCACAGATGGAGGAAACTGAGGTCCAGGGAAAGGAAGCCAGTCCAGGGTTCCTCCATGAGTTGGAGGCAGAGCCAGAACTAGAACTCGGAGCCCCTGCTTCCCTATCTAGTGCTCATGGCACCACAGTGACCTCTCCTTTTTTAGACCACCCCTGCCAATGGCCTGCCTCTGTTGTCTGTGTCTTTGGCCCATCCTGATGATGGAGCCTCCTGGAGGCCCGTCCATGGCAAATCCTCAGCGATGCTCTGGCTTGGACTCTGGTCCTTTGGCTCCTCCAGGCCACAGACACCTTTCCCCTGCCTTCTCCCTCCCCCACTGTGCTGTCCTCTGGGCCCTGAACTCTCCCTCTCTCAGGAAGCCCTTCACCTCCATGGGGGAGGGGCCCCTGGGACAGGGGAATCCCATTTAAAGCCCTTCCTCTGGCAATACCTGGGGAACTTCCAGTTCATCCGCATCACCCAAGGGCCTCTTGGTCTAAAGTTGATGCAAGCAATGGGGGCCTTGGGGCTCAGACCCTTTTGGTTTTTCTTCCCGCTTTCAGGTTTAGAACCTTTTTGTTGTTGTTGTTGTTTGAGACAGGATCTTGTTCTGTCGCCCAGGCTGGAGTGCAGTGGTGCTGGCCCTGCTCCCAGCATCCTCTTGGCCTCTCTGGCCAGTGACCGAGGCTCACTGCAGCCTTGGTCCCTCAGACTCAAGCAATCCTCCCACCTCGGCCTCCCAAAGTGCTGGGATTGCAGGCATGTGCCACTGTGCCCAGCCTGGAACCATTTTTGTAGGGCAAGCCACATGAGTGGCTGGAACTCCTTGTGAAGAAGGATCCCCCTCTAAACCGGCGACTTAGCCAGCTCCCCTTCCTTCTCCTCTGTACCCATCTCATGCCTTCTTCACCTCCACCCGTGCCTGCTGCACCAGCCTCCTTCCCTTCAAGTGTTCCTTCCTGTGGCCCTGGAAAAGCCCTTCATGGGGACAGTGAGGGGTGGGGGCAGTGCTCAGGGGTTTGGGGACAGAGGATAAGGGGAGGCTGCCTGGACTCAGCCTTGGTGTCTCCTTGGCTCTGGGACAAAGAGAGCCATGTCAGGAGTGACCTCACCCTTTGGGCATCCTCTGTTGGACAAAAGGCCAATTGTTCCCCACACTGGAAGCAGGAGGCGGAGGATGACACTCCAGTCCTTGGACCCTCTTTGGAGCCCCTGCACTCTTGCCCAGGGCGGCTCAGCATGGGGTGGGCAGGCAGCGCAGTGAGCCAGGCCTGACCCAATTTGGATGGCAAGAGAAAGGCTTGAAATACCTGTTAAGAAGTCCCTCCTAATCCCAGCACTTTGGGAGGCCGAGACGGGCGGATCATGAGGTCAGGAGATCGAGACCATCCTGGCTAACACGGTGAAACCCCGTCTCTACTAAAAATACAAAAACTAGCTGGGCGAGGTGGCGGGCGCCTGTAGTCTCAGCTACTCGGGAGGCTGAGGCAGGAGAATGGCGTAAACCCGGGAGGCGGAGCTTGCGGTGAGCAGATCGGCCACTGCACTCCAGTCCGGGCGACAGAGCAAGACCCTGCCTCAAAAAAAAAAAAAAAAAAAAGAAGTCCCTCCTAGGGTCTAACCTCAATCCAGGGAAGTGAAGGCTCACTGCTCTGAAGCTAGAGGTAGATACTCTGCTTTCTGCTCTTCCATTTTTCCAGCTTTGGCCTCCATTTAGGAGGAAGCTTTTCTTTTATTTCCTGAGAGAGCAGTAGTTTTCAATTTTTTTTCAAAAGTATTGAGACCCTTCAAATAAAATCTTCCTAGAAGCCTGATCAGTAAAGCAGATGAAGGTGGAACTACTTTGGCTGAGGTGGTGGGGATGGTGGGGTAGGGGGCAGAGACCTCCTCAAGCCCCTTTCCTCATCCCTCATCGTGCCCCATTTGGGCTCTTACTTTAGATTTTCTTCTGGGGGTAACTAAGCTTCAACTGTCTTTGCCCCCCTGCTCCATCCTCCTATATCACCCTGCCTACAGAGGTTCCATACTCTTACCTCTCCCTGAAAATGAACTTCACCTCCCACTACACACACATCCTTTTCTCAACCATGTCTGTCCGTACTTTCATAATCCTCCTTCTCCAGGAAGTCCTCTCTGACCTCTACTTTATGTCACTCCCCTTAGCTCCCTAAGCTGACTTCTGTCAAGGCCTTCCTTATGTGGGGCCCTCTTAAGGCTCTTGTTTCTCTTAGAAGCTCCTTAAGGAGAGGGACCTTGTCTTTTCATCCTAGAATCCCTGCTTCCTGGCTCACAGCAGGGCCTTGTGGAAGGGAAGACATGAATGGCCCAGAGGGAAGCACTCAGTTTGGGGTTGGGTGAGGCCTTGTGTGTGCTTGGCCAGGCAGACACTCTAGACTGTCAAAGTTGTGCCCACCCCCACGCATCCAGACAGCCCAGCGCAGACACTTTACCTCCCCCTCAAGAGCCACCACCCTCTCTCAACTGCAAGCCCCCATATGGGGTGGAATGGGGCACGGGGAGGATGGAGGAGAGGACTGCCCTCCAGATGTTGTTGGAAATCCAACACGTCCCCTCCACCCTCCCTCTCCCACTTCCCGCTCCATTTCTCCTAAATATTTACTGATTTTTATTTACATTCTTTGCCCGAGGTGCCCGGCCCCTGTCAGGTCCCATTTGCATGCTCTTGTTCCCTCCTGCCAGCTCCACTCCTCATCCCTCAAATCCGGAGCCAGGAGTTGTGTGTGGTTGGGTGTTGGGGGTAGTGAAACCTGCGGGCTGGTAGCTCTGGGAAGGGTTGGGCAGGGGGGTGTGGGGAGGGGTAGGTCAGCAACACGGGCAGCTTGCCTGCAGACTACCCCCCTGCCCCCAATCTGGGATCACTTTAGTCACCCCCCTTTGTTTCACAGGGACTCCTGGAAGGGACTGATGGATACCAGATGCCAGCAGCACCGTCACCCAGGGATGACTCTGAAGGTGGGGAGGAGGGAGAGCAGGGACAGACATAACAGGGGGTGAGACAGTTTTGTTCCTGGCCTGTTGGGTGGCTGCTTGGGAGCTGCCCACCCACCCTGGGTCTCCATTCCCACACTCACCAAGGAGCCTGGAAACATGATTTTCCACTCCATTCCCAGGCTCCCAGCCCCACTTCCTCCTCTACCCTTCTTAGTTATTGAACCAATTTTTGTTGAACACCTACTATGTGTCAGTCCCTGTCTTTTGTGCTGACATGTCAGCAAAATGACAGACAATTATTCTTGCTCTGTGGAACTTGCTTTCTCGTGGGAGAGAGTAAATAAATCATGGGGGATATTAGAAAGTTATAAGTTCCATGAGGAGGGGAAAAAAGCAAGGCGAAAGAAGTCAGGAGGGCCAAGAATGGGGCTAGGGAAGGGGTGTAGTTTTACATAACAGCGTCAGAAGACAAGACTTGAGCAGAGCTTTGCAGGAGGGGAGAGAGTGAGAGTGGAGCTGGGTAGGGAAGGAGATTCCAGGCAGAGGAACAGCCTAAGAAGCACACGATGCACTGTGGACCAGGAAGAAGGCCAACACGGCTTCAGCAGTGGGAGTGGCAGTGAGGGGCATAGGAGAGGAGAGCAGGGAGGAAGGTCTGTGGTTTTTCTGAGTGGAATGAGAGCCTCTGCAGGGTTCTGAGCAGAGAGTGACACAACCAGACCTATTAATGTAACAGGGTGGTTCCTGCCACCCTTGCAATGCCCCCTCCACTCTGGTCACACTGCCTTTCCTTATCTTGCTGTCTGCTGCTTCTCGTCTATTACCCTGGGATGTGGTCTGCTCTCCCTGTGATTCTCTGCCTGGACTAGCTCCCTCCCAGGTAACCTGTGGCTTCTAATTTTAGTATATGTGCTGCCGAAGCGAGCACACCTGTGGCTTCTATAAAGCTCATCTCCTCCTGGAAGCCCTCCAGGATTGCTCAGAGGAGTCTGACTGGCTCTGCCTGGACAGTAGATGTCCTTTTCTTTCTCTCTTCCTTCCCATGGGAGGATGCTAAAAAGGGAGATGGTGATGCCTCCCTGGGGCCACTCAAGAACCAGGGGAGGGTGAGTCATTTTCTAGAGGTGCCTCCGCAAATAGTCAATATCCTGCCTCTCATGAGCCTTTCTCCTGAGTTTTTCATGGACACTTCTCTCTTCCTTTTCCTTCCTCTTCATCCTTCTCCTTCCCACCAGAGGCACCTTCCCTCCACCCTGTAAGCGTGTAAGCAAGGGACTGAAGCCAGCCACTTCTCTTCTCTGGGGTGTGCCTGGGGCGGACCATCTCAAATGTAAAGAGGTAGCAAGGACTGGACTTCCAAAACCCAAAGACCAGACCCCTGCCAGAGCACAGCAGCAGTGGGACTGTGCCGGGATTCACCGCTCTAACTGGCACCCTCCTCCTCACCCTCCACACCCAGTCTCTGGGGGGCTGCTTGCTATGGAGCAAACTCTGTTTTCAAATAGTGACCAATTGCTAGCCCAAGCGGAGAGCTGGTGGCATCCTCTTCCAGTAGGGCACAAACTATGGCTTCCCCAGCTAGCCTCGGGGACTTAACCATCTTCTCTTCCCGGGGAGCCAAGGGCTCTGAGCTCCTGGTCCTGGCTTGGTTAAGGCTTTGCTCACTTATTCAGGCCCCACTCAAACAACTATTTATTGAGCACCTACTATGTGCCAGGCACTGGGCTAGGCTGGCTCTTGCCCTCATGGAGGCCGCAGTTTAGTGGGGAGCAGACATCAATCAAATAGCCACCCAAATTCAGTCAGGATGACAGCTTTGGTCAGTGCAAAGAAAACGAAGAACATGATGCCCTAAGAGTATGTACGGGGGATTTGACCGGCGAGGGAAGCTGGGGGCCTTCTCCAACAAGGTAATGTCTGAGTTGAAACCCAAGGGATGGAAGAACAGCCCAGGCAGAGGAAGCAGTATATGCAAAGGTCCAGTGGCAGGATGGAGCACATACAACGTGCTGGGAGAAGGCAGACAAGGCTGGAGTGCAGAGAGAGGAATGAGAGGTGGATGCAGACTGACAACGCAAGGCCTTCTAGATCATGTTTAAACCCTTGATCCAAGAACAGAGGAAGCCTCTTTGCATTTGGAGTTGTGTTGGGTGTGGAAGGGGTGACATGATCATCTCAAGTTGGCTGCAGATCGGGGGTAATGAGAGCGGAGGTGGGAATCCTGTTAGGAGGCGGTGGCAGTGGTCCAGGAGAGAGCTGATGCTGGCTTGAACTAGCAGTTGGCAGGGGATTAGATAAGGGTGGTGTCAAGAATGACGGTTGGATTCCTGCCTGCAGCGTTTCTCACCTGTAAAGAGGAAAGAAACAGCTCGACTTTCTCCTGGCAATAAATGAATTAACGGAGACAAAAATTCTGTCAGGCAGACGTTGGTGTGAGCTGTGAGAGTAGCGCGGCTTGCTCTCCCCAGGCAGGTAGTTGTCTCTTGGTTCTACCCCACATCCTTCAGGCTACCCATACCCATACATAACCTGATGCTAAAACCTTGTACTGAAAACCGCAGTGAGCGTGATTTAGATTAGACTGCTGCCAACAGGGCTGGAGGAAGCTGTTGGTGGAACCAGGGCCAGGGGATGAAAGAGCAGACAGAATCCAGGTGGAGGGCCACATGCCTGGAGCACAGGAGAAAGGCTGTAAACACCTCACAGAACAGTTCAGGATCTGGTGAAGCTGGCAGTGGCTGGGGAATTAAGAGAGCCCAGGTGGAGGGAGCTTCAAAGGAGATTCCATACTCTGTACCTGCAAAGGTGATGCTCTTCAAAAACCTCAACCTGGGCCGGGTGCAGCGGCTCATGCCTGTAATCCCAGCACTTTGGGAGGCCAAGGCGGGCAGATCACAAGGTCAGGAGTTCGAGACCAGCCTGGCCAATATGGTGAAGCCTCCTCTCTAATAAAAAAAAAAAAAAATACGAAAGTTAGCCAGGCATGGTGGCCCACGCCCGTAGTCCCAGGTACTCTGGAGGCTGAGGCAGGAGAATCGCTTGAACCCAGGAGGCAGAGATTGCAGTGAGTTGAGATCGCACCACTGCACTCCAGGCTGGGTGACAGAGTGAGATTCCATCTAAAATAAAAAAGAAAAGAACCTCCACCTCTTACAGCTCACCTCCTGGAGCCCCTGGTTGATGGAGGAAATAGAGCATGCCCAGAACACAGGGAGATGGAGGAGCCAGGATGCAGGGTATAGACACAAGAGCTGGGCAGGCACACAGGGAACACGCCTGTGGGGATGGAGATGACTTGAGGGGCCTTCCCAGAGGAGAAGGAAGAGGTGGAGGAGAAGGAGGAGATATTCAGATGGATTTGGGGAATGCTGGATATGTCAGTCTTCTCTGGCTCAGCTGGGGTTTGCTCATTTAAGCTGACAGTGAGTTGGATGTTGAGTGATATTGACACCCCCCGCCCCACCCCACCCCCAATTCAGCACCTCCCTCCAGGATCCCACGTTGCTGTCAGTTTCCAGGCCTTTAGTAAAATGATGGTGGGCTCATCATTCAGCCCCCTCATTACCCTTTCCTCCTCTCCCACTCCAGTTTATAACTCTATCCACTTTGGAAGATCTGCATGCTCTGCTCCTTGCTCCCACCTGCTCCTCCCTGGCCAAGGTCCAGAGTAGCCCCCACAGCGAGCACCCACTTGGCTGGGAGCTCAGGGTCTAGTGTGCCTCTGGTTCACATGTTGGCATTTGAGGAGGGCCTGAGTCATCTTGGTCTTCCCTGAGCATTGCTCTACCCCAAAGGAGGCCCCTGGCAGTAGGGGGACCAACCTTGGCCTTAGGTGTTGAAGTGCAGGAAGGATTTCCTGGACTACAAAGGGGGACAGCTGAGGGTGTGGAATTCGAGGAATCCACTTATGTGCTCCCTGTTGTATGGAAAGTCTGTGGCTGAGGGCTTGGCTGGGAGAGGGTATTGCCTCAGAGAAGAATAGGGACTGTAGTAATAGAGGGGCAAACAAATGGCTGTCAGCGCCACCCACACAGCCAGATGGGACATTTGCATCTCACTGTGAACTCAGCGCCTGGCCCAGAGTGGGCCTCCAGTGAATGCCTATGGAGAGAAGAGAGATTTTGGTTCCCAGTTCAATTTTCCTCTTAATCTTCCTGATCCTCTAGTTCCTTGTCTACCAAATGGGGTGATAATCTCTACTTCCTATCTTATCAGACTGTCACGAAGAACAAACTAACCAATGATGGCAAAAGTGCTTTGTAAGTACTTTGTAAACTCTGTTTGAAAACATACAGGAGGCCCAAGCCCAGCACAGTGCCGGGCCCACAGTGGCTGCTCAGTATTGAATAAATGAATTACTTAATCCCTACCAGAATGTATGTTCCCCACAGGCACAGACCCAGCATGTTTCTCCTCAGCACCATTTCCCCAGTTCCTAGCACGGGGAAGGTGACTGACAAGTATTTGCATGGAATGAATGAATGAATGTTGAGACTTAATCCTACCTTCAGGAATCTTCGAGAACTTTGGAGGTGGTGAGGCTGATACTGTTTGGACGAGCGGAGGCAAGATGGTGCACTTCCGGGTTCTTCATCTCCCCCCCCCCTTCCCAACTCTTCCCGCGCGCGCGAAAATGCAGCCGGCGCACAGGAAGGTGCAGATCAACTGGGCATGCGCCAGGTGACGTCAATCCCAAGAGACCAAGATTTACCTGGTCGCACCTGCGGAACGCCCCTGACACGCCCGTGCCCCACCTATTACCCTCCCACTCCTAGAAAAGCCGCTCTCCGCCATTGAGCCACGGGGCCTTCTCACAGCCCCGCGGTCTTCTCGCAGCCCCAGTCCTGTCGGGATGTCGGGACTGTGGGAAGTCCCTCCGAGAGCCCCACGGGGGGACTCTGCCGGCCTCCTTCGCCGGAGGCAGACAGACTTCTCCCCCACACCTTAGGTTACCAAAAATAAATGTGCAGTTTTGCTCCTACCCTTGCCTGGTTGCTGGTTCTTTTGTGCCCTCTCTGGGCTGGTCTTAGAAAAAACAAATCAGATACCACAGGACAACAAACCATACAGGCTCAACAACCCTGAAGGCAGCTATTATTTCCCAATTTACAGATGAGGAAACAGGCTTAGAGAGATTGAGTGACTTATCCAAGGCCCCACAGCACCTAGTCAGGGATGGATCAGGATGGGAACCCCGGACTCGGCCTCTGATGCCCATGCTTTTACTACCACAGAAGGCTCCTGCTGCTGGGGATCCAGTGGAGCACTGGCTTCCGTGACCATCCCCTGGACAAGCTGAAATGTTCTTTTGTGGTGGGAAGGTATGTCATAATTGCACAGCATCTCAGTGACTCTGCAGCAGGAGGCTGCTGGGTTCAAGAGGCCAAGATTCACTCAGGATGTGCCAGGTCCAGAAACACACGCATGCCCAGGATATCTGTGTCCAGATGAAGAGACTGGAGGCAGAGAGGAGAGCTGCTGATGGACTTTCCTGACCCACAAATCTCTGTCATGTCTGCACACAGCCAGCACCTTCCCTTTTGCACCCTGAGCCATCGCGGCCACCTCAGTGCTCCCACAGACCATGTTCCCTTGGGCAGGGACTCATCACACAACCGCTGCCCTTCCCCTCCCAGACTGAACTTCAGGCTCTACCATGCAGCTCACTGCTTCCCAAAGTATGTTCTGTGGGACTATGTCTTGGGCTGTTTGTAGACACTGATTGCAAAAAGATTACCTGTGATGGAAAAAGCCTGGGAAAACTGTATCAAATACGCTAACCTGGCTGCATGCTAACCTTGCAAGACTTCTCAGATCCTGTATTATGCTCACATGGAATGTGAATCTCCAAGGGCTGAGGGGCTTCAGTAAAGAGCATTTTCTAAATTTATTTTAGCCCCAAGCTGTTTCTTCAGGAACATCTCTTGGGACTGATGTGCCCCAGGGTACACTTGGGGAGTCCTTGCTGTAGCTGTGGAGAGTCCCTGAGGCGTTTCAGCAGAATCAGAGGATATGATCAGTCAGTGTCTTAGGAAGACTGTAGGGTGGACTGGAGGAGCCAAGAAGAGAGGCAGAGAGGGTACTTAGGAGGCTGCATCAACAGTCTGCAAAAGAGGAAAAGAGCCCTCTTGCCAGTCAGGCACAGTGCCAGACTGGGGTGTCTGTCTTCAGTGAGCTTGCAGTTGAAGCAGGTAGGCTGAGCGCCCACCAAGAGCTCTCCTCTGAGGCAGAAGATGCTAAGTGCTGCAAATGGAGCCGCATCGTCAATCCAAGAAGACTCCTGATAACTTATTCAACTGGCACTCCGTGGCTTTGGCCAGCTTCCTTTCATTTTCCTTTTCAGGAATCAATAAATAATTTGAAGTTGTCAGGTGGTACTTCGTTGTTGTTTCTTAACCCTCATTGATAGGGTTGATGGTCTCAGTGTTCATTCCCAAAAGTCACGTGGGGTCAGTCTACTGCCTCACTGGGGCATTGCAACTGAATGGGGAGACTTGGCTCTAAGGCTTTAAAGTGGTAAATGCCCAGTTTATTTTTAGTCTATTGTGGCACTGAGGACAATTTAGCATCAGCCAGGCATAGGGTATAGGTAGGGCATAATAACATCTGCATCCCCTCCTGCCCCCTAGCCTCTGCCCCTATCTTGCACTCACTCTGCAGCTCCATTTCATGGGATAATGTAATGGGCTAATGCTGCACCCCCTCCCCCTCCCCAGGAGGATCAGGGAGCAACCAGGTCCCCAGAAACACTGGACAAGAGCACAGTCTCTCTTCACTGTCCCTCCAAAGAGTCAATGTGGGAGACTGCCTGTTCTGCTTTAGTCTTCCATCTGCAGCTTGGCTATTCATCCAGCGATTGTGGCTGTCAGGGTACTTTAGAGCGAGCACTGGGCTGTGAGTCAGGACATTTGGGATCTGGTCCTGCCTCTGCCACTACTGCGTGACATTCTCTGGGCCTCAGTTTCCTCGTATGGATAATAGGTATTTGGGTCTTTTCCTTTGACTTGCTGTGATTCTCCTGAAACCCCTTCCTCCAGAGATCATCTCTGGGTTCACAGTTGGGGACATTGGAAACACCTTGGGAGGCTGAGGTGGGCAGATCGCCTGAGGCCAGGAGTTCGAGACCAGCCCAGACAACACGGTGAAACCCCGTCTCTACCAAAAAGATAAAAATTAGCTGCGTGTGGTGGTGCACACCTGTAGTCCCAGCTATTTGGGAGACTGAGGCAGGAGAATCACTGGAACCCAGGAGGTGGAGGTTGCAGTGAGCCGAAATTGCACCACTGCACTCTAGCCTAAGTGACAGAATGAGACTCCATCTCAAAAAAAAAAAAAAAAAAAAGGAAAAAGAAAAAGAAAAAGAAAAAGGAAACACCTTCTCCTCCCTGCCCCAACAGGTTGAATTGGAATGGGATCCTTTCCCTCAGTTCCTGTCTTTCTTTGGAACCAACCTGGAAAACAGATTTGTTTCCAACATAAAAATCTAGTTGAGTCACTCCCCTCTTCAACAGCCTTCAGCGGCTCCCTGTTGGCTTCAGGATAAAAGTATCTTTAGAAAGACATAAAAGGTCCTTGGTGGTCCAGCCTCTGCCTACTCTTCAAGCACCTCTCCTGCTTCTTGGCCACATTAGGCTTCAGCTTCCTGAATCTCACTGCAATTCCCCAAAACGTTCACGTCCTATGCCTGTGCCTCACTCACGCTGGTTTTTGTTTTGTTTTGTTTTGTTTTGTTTTGTTGTTTTTCCTGCTCAGAAGAGCTTCCTCCTGTTTGTTTGTCCCACAAGTTCCTATTTGGCCTTCAAGTCTGGCTCAAGTTCTAGCTCCTCCGTAAAGCCTTCCCTGTTTTCTGAGCACTTACTAGGTGTCACTCACTGTGTCAAGCAGTCTCCATGCACCATCATTTAATTCTCACAACCCCATGAGATAGGAGTGATTATTTTTCCTACTTTACAGATGTGGAAACTAAGGCATAGGTAGGGCATAGTAATACCTGCATCCTTCCTTGTCCCCAGCCTCCACCCCTGTCCCACACTCACTCTGAAGCTCTGGTTCACAGGGATAATGCAATGAGCTAATGCAGCACCCCCTTCACCTCCCCAGGTGAATCAGGGAGCAACCAGGTCCCCCGTAAGTAACTTGTCCAGCATCACAAAATGAGCAGTCAGGATCAAGACCTCACTCCTTTCTGCCTCCAAAAGCCAAGTATTCCCTTATTTCTGGCTCCTGTCCCCATACAGATTGCAGCTTTTATATACCAACCATCAAAAATCACTCTTTTACTATATGGTTCTTTTACTGCATGTCTGTAGTCCCACTAGACTGGAAGCTCCTTAAAGGCAGGGCTGTGATGATTAAGTTGGTATGTGCTTGACACATCACGGATGTGCAATTAATGCTGGGTAAGGATGAAAGAAAGTGGAGGGGAAGACTCACTGGGTTCCCCACTGGAGCCCACAAAGCCTCTCACCCCAAAGCCTTGTGTAACTAGTTTGTAATTAATTAGCATTAGTTACCTATTGCTGCTGTGGCGAATTACCACAAATTTAGTGGCTTACAAACAAATTGAGCTCAGAGGTCAGAAGTCTGAAATGGGTCAGCAGGGCTGGTTCCTTCTCAAGGGGAGAATTGATCCCTTGCCTTTTCCACTGACTAGAGGCTGCCTGCATCCCTTGGCTCATGACCCTATCCTCACATCACTCCCACCTCAGCTTCTGTCCTCATGTCTCTGTGAGTCTCTTGACTCCTTCTTTCCCTGATAAGAGTACTTATGATGACACTGAGCTCATCCAGACCATCCAGGATATTCTCCTCATCTCAAGATCCTTAATTACATCTGCAAAATCCCTTTTACCACGTAAGTAACATATTTACTGGTTCTGGGGATGAGAATGTGGACATTTTTGAGGGGCCATTATTCTGCCCACCACACTCTGGAAACTGAGAATGAGTCAATTTGGGAAGAAAGAAGACTTCCAGAGTCTCAAGTGAGCCCTCTGTCTGGCCTCACCTGCAGTCATAGGGATGGAACTGTAGGAGCAGACAGGGTCTTGCTCCATCACCCAGGCTGGAGTCCAGTGGCTTGATCCCCATTCACTGCAGCCTCAACCTCCTGGGCTTAAGCAATCCTCCCACCTCAGCCTCCAGAGTAGCAGGGACGACAGCACACACCACCATGCCCAGCTTGAGGGACATTCTATGAGCCCAGGATTCTACCCCTAAAGCAGGAGAGATTGAGGTCAGACCACAGGAGTACCATCTCCTTTACTTGCCATGGATGACACCTGCTTATCCAACTCCAGCGTTAACTCTGACTATCCCCCAAACCCCCTCAACCTCCACTGAGCTAAAGTCTTGTTGTTTCTGGGACCAAGGCTGGTGCCAGGGATCCGGGGACACCCCCTCTCCCACATTGCCTTTGCCTTCCTCTCCTGGTTCGAGACAGCAGGCTCTGTCTTGCAGGTTCTGTGTATGCACAGAGCCCTGCCAGCATGACTCAAATGGGGGCACAGGGACCCTTGAGTTCTCCTTGGGTGCCTTCAGCAGGAAAAAACAAAGGATAAAATATGGCCCTGCTTCTCACTGGAAGATTTTTCAGGGAAAAGTTTGGTAATTTAACTGGGAGGTAAAATATTTTCATATTGAAATAACATGGACATGTTATGGAGAAGAATCCAAAATTGGCCAGAATTTTGGAAATAAAACTGGAGAATCCATTGCTGGCTAGCCACTGAAGGAAAAGCTGGAGGAAGCAGAGTGGGGTCCTCTACTGGGGGCCCTGGGTTGGGATGGGGTTACGCTGAATTGTTGAGAGAGAAAACAGGTGTGTGCGTGTGTGTGTATGTGTGTGTGCGCGCGCGCGCGAGTGTGTGTATTGAGGGCAGCCAGGAGTTAGGCGGATCTGGGGAGATGAATGGCAAATCTGTGTAGAATGAGGCCTGAGGGAGGTGGGGGTGAGGAAAATGTGCCTCTGTTCCTTCCATCCAGCTTTCCCGCCCGCCCCACCACCGGCAGTCCTGCCTTCACCACTTCTTCCTTCAGAGCCTTAACTGGGACCTCTTGCAGGAGAGGCAGATGTTTCTAGATGAGGCCAGATGCTGAGAAACAAGGAGGAACTGGCTGCTCTGGGCTTAGATGCAGTGGGGAATAAAAGCAGGACAGGAAATGCAAGAGAAGGGAGTGTGATCTCCAGCCAGAGCCCTTATAGGCATGGGCCCAGCGAACCCTCACGGCAACTGGGGGAAGCAGGTGTCAGGCCCATTTTATAGATGAATCAGTTGAGGCTCGGCACCACCGTCTCAGCTTCTGAGGTTGCCCATTTCTCCGCCCCACCCCTTTTACCACTCTTTCCATACTCTGGCTTGGGCTTTCTGCTTCAGATGGACGAATCCATCCCATACCTCCCCCACAGAATCCCCCTTCTCCCTTTCAGTCTCACATAGACCCTTCCTTCCTCTGTTTCCTTGCCTTGCTCCCCTGTGCTCTCCTTTCCTCCTCCTCCAAGAAGCTCACCTGAGGCCATTTCCCAGCTCTGTTCTGCTGGTCTGTCTCTTCTTCTACTTGCTCCCCTCCCCAAAGCGGACCGGGAGCCCCCTGTAAGCGCAGACTGTTCCTCCCATCAGCTCACCTAACTAGTTCAAGGCTCGGGACTTCTCACTTACAGCCCTTGTTGGGGCGGGACAGGCTAGTCCCCCATGGCAGGCGCTGGGCATGGGAAGAAGTACAAAGGGAGCCGCCTGGGGGCCTCGGATGAGGAGAGAGTCTTGGCTTCGTCCCCAGCCCCATAAAGAAGGATGTTAACAGCCTCTTAGGGAGCGGGTGGGGGGCGATCAAAGGGGTGGCCGGGGGCTCACTGCTGAGGGAACGGCTCTGTCCACACTCAGGGTCAATGCTGGCACCTCCTTTCTGCCCCACCAAATGGAGTGAAATAGTGGGAGGCTGCTGATGAAAGGAGAGTGGCTTATTCCAGGTCCCCACTCCTTCCTACCACCTCCCCCAGGCTCCCCTTGGATGCCCCTCCCAACAAAAATCCGTGTCTTCCCTCCCAGGACACCCCAGCAGCTGTTTATTTCCTTCCATGGTGTGAGTGAGGGCTGAGCGGTATCAACTGGGAGAGAAGGAGGGGAAGGGGAGGGAGGCCCCAGCTGGCCTACAACAACCTGTGCTCGCACCAGCCTGAGTGCCCAAACCAGGATCTGAGAGAGGCTGGAAGGCCTGCCTGGAAGTGGGAAGTTGGGAAGCAGAGCCAGGCAGGGACTGCTATGGGAAAAAATCCAGAGAAAGCCAGCAAGGTGTGGAGGAACCCAGGGGCTGGCAGTAGAAACCTGGATAGAGGGGTCAGAGGTGGTAAACAGGTGGTGGGTGGACTGAGGCTGGCAGAACCCTTGGTGGGAGCACCTTGTATGTGTCGGGACCTTGGAGATGGTAAACTTGTTATTTTATAGGTGAGGAAACAGGTTCAAAGGCAAAGAGGGACTTGCTCAAAACCATATCAACACGAGTCAGTGGCAGGGCCAGGACTAGGACCCAAGTCTGGACTTGGGAACAAGGAGCAAACGGCTTGTCTCCAGCACCTGGTGTCCATCTAAACTTACAACAATGGATTTCTCTTGAACATTATATCATGCACATTTTCACTGCACCTACATTCTATGTGTCCTTCTCCCCGAGATTCTAATACCAGGCTTTTTCCCTTGCATTGCTCCATCCCTGAACCCCAACCCACCTGGGCCTTACTCTGTCTATAGAATCCCCTGGACCAGCCCTGGGAAAGGATGCCACACCCACCCCATTCACTCCCTGGGAGTCTCCATCCCCCAGGCTTTTCCCTGTCTCCTGCCTCTGGCCACACCATTGATTTTCACAATTAACTGACTCAGGAGAGCTACAGCCATCCTCTCAGTGTATGTCTGCCCTGACCTCTTCTCTAGCTGATCCCTTATTTTCTCAGAAGTCACTTCCTGGGAGAATGGCTTGTCTGCCCTGGACAGCCCACCTCCAATACACAGCTATTGCTTCTCATTCACATACCATGCCAACCGTCGAGGGCTATGCACAGGCCATGGAACCAGAAAGCAACAAATTCATAAAACATCAGAGCTGGAAGGGACCTCAGAAGTGTCATCTACCCTCTACCTCATTAAACAGATAAGGAAACAAAGGGCCACAGAAGAGAGGTGACTTGTTCATGGTCTCCCATGGAGGTTCAGAATCCAGATTTCCTGACCCCAATCTGTGTTCTCTGTGTGGCTGGTCCGTGTGGTTTTCCAGATCAGGTACTTGTGGGTCCAGGAGTCACAGAGACTCTGGCCAACTCCCAGATTGCCTTCTGGCAAGACTTCTCTAAGTGGATGGCTTCAACTCGGGAGACAGGCCAAACAGGAAGGTGGAGAGTAGAGAAAGAGGAGAGAGGGCAGTTCACCCATCCATCAAACCAGTATTGAACATGTCTAACGTGCCAGACCCCATCACAGAAGCGGAGCTGAGCAAGTCATAGCCCCTGCCCCAGGCCTCTTAGGCAGGGATGGGGCAGACACCCTGCTTACCGCACTACTGTGTGTGGAAGTGCTAGGCTAGCAATTCGAGCAAAGTGCTTGGAGGAGCACAGAGGAGACAGCAATTCATCCTGCCTGGGCAGGGAGGGGGAAGCTTCAGAGATGGTGGAAGGAGGAGAGCACAAGTTGCCAGGTGGAGATGGGGAAAGGGCATTCCTAGCAGAGCTGACAGCAGGAGCCAAGGCTGAGAGGAGGAAGATCCTTGGTACATGCTGGGCAAGGTAAGCAGTCCCACGTGCCCAGTAACTTACTGGATCCTGAGGGGCAAGTGGCCAGAGATGGGTTTAGAAAGGTATTCTGTGCCCACCTGCAAAGGCCCTTTAATGCTCTATCTTTTTGAGACTTTTTATTTACTTATATATTTTTTTGAGAGAGAGCATAGCTCTGTCACCCAGGCTGTAGTGCAGTATCGTGGTCTTGGCTCACTGCAAACTCCACCTCCTGGGTTCAAGTGATTCTCATGCCTCAGTCAACCAAGTAGCTAGGATTACAGATGTGTGGCACCATGCCCAGCTATTTTTTGTATGTTTAGTAGAGGAGGGGTTTCACCATGTTGCCCAGGCTGGTCTCGAACTCCTGGCCTCAAGTGATCCACCTGCCTCAGCCTCCCAAAGTGCTGGAATTACAGGAGTGAGCCACCATAATGTTTTATCTTGAAAGTACTGGGAAGTCCATATTTTAAAGGTAGAAAGTGAAGTATTCAATTGCACTTGAAGTGTACTCTGGCAGCAGCATAGAGGAAAGAATTGAAGGGAAGGACCCTGGAGACCCACTGGGAGAGTACTGAAATTTTCCAGGTGAGAGAGGCCCAGGGTCTGAGCCATACCACTGACACACAGCTGGGAAGAAGAGGTCCCATGAGGGTCCCATTTCACAACAAAACTGGCCAGATTCCACACCCACATGCCTAGTCAGATATGGAATGGGAAAATGCAGAGGGAGGAGTATCCCCACGTTCCTGGTTTGGGCAGCCAGTGGCTAATGGTACCTTTCACAGAGAAGAGAGGAACGGACTGGGGAGGGAGGGACAATGAGCTCAGGTCTCAACACAGTGAGTTAGAGGTCCCTGTGGGACAGCTGGTTGGCCATGTCACATAGGCAGGTGGCTAAATGAGGCTGCGTTCAGGACAGAATCAGAGTTGTGTGGCTCAGAGATCATCTACTCAAGCTCTGAGGCCAAATAGACCTGGGTTCCAATCCAGCTCCTATGTTCTTACTTGGGTCCTCGGACAAGTCCCTTATCCTCTCCAAGCCTCAGTAATCTCAGCTATAAAATGGGAAAGTAATAGCAATGATCAAATGAGACCCAGTTATGGTCAGCCTTGTCTCATAGCCACAAACTGGCTGTTTCTCCCTCCACCTTCTTTGACTCCCTCAGTGCAATTCTAGTTCCCCAAATTCATTACTACCTAAGAGGGTCCAGACAGAGGACTTCCTCCCCTGACACTACCTTGATGCCAACCATTGACTAGTCATTAGAGTCCAGCTTTGGGGCTTCAGCTGGTTGCCAAGAACATCAATACAGAGACTCCCAAGGACTAAGGCAGGCGGCTCTAGGCTCTGGCTAGGCTGACAGGGTGTGGTTGTTCACTACCTGGCCGAGCTAGGTCTCTGATATGCCCTTGCCTTCTGTGGGCTTCCACTCCCTCCTCTGCTAGAGGAGGGGGCAAGTTTGGATGGCAGGAGTTGGCCTGGGTGATCCCAGTACCCGGCCCAGTGCTCTTATTTCTTAGGATCTGGCAACGCAGGTCTAGCCTCTGCTGAAGAAGATGAAGGAAAGGGGCAGGCGCCCTGCTCCCTGGCTGCGCTAAGGGGTCACTGGCGGGGTCTTTTCTCACGGTGAACCCGTCTGGAGGGTGGACGGGGCAGGTGGGAGGGCCCGTGTCAGGGAGCATCCAATGTCTTCGCGCCATGCCAATGGCGCGCAAATGACCCGCATGCGGCCCTGCCCTCCGCAGCTTCCCGGCGCGAGGGTCTTCTCAGCGGTTCTGAATGGAAAGGGCGCTGGAGAGGGCGAGGCCGTCTAGAGAGAAGCAGCACTGCCCACCCCGCCAGAGCCAGGGCCCCACTTTGGTGGGAGGGAGGGGCGAGTCGGCCTTAATGGCTCATGATTCATCGCTGGGCTCTTGTCTGCGCTAATTGGCTGGGCCGGGTACTGATTCATGGCAGGGAGCCGGGCTCTCGGGGACCCCCGTGTCCCTCCCCCGCGCCTCCCGCCCAGGAAAGGCTGCGTGAGGCTTTTAGATCCCGGATCCGCTCCAAGGGACCGCTGCCCGGCATCTATCACGGCTGACAGGCTCGGTGTGGGGGCGGGGACGCTGACACGGAGCTGCCAGCGGATGCGACCGACCCCACCGGGCACCCCAGCCACGGAGCGGCTTCTGAGGACGGGCTGGGGCCTGGGCGGGGTCCTAGGGAGTGACACAGGGGACATCCAGGCCAAGTGTGAGTGGTGACGGGTGGCCTCCTAGAGGAGGGGGAGATGGGGTGCAGCTGGAAAATGGGAAGAGCATTGGGGGCAGGAGGAGAGGCTTTGGGAACAAGAGAGGGCGGGGCTCAAAGAGAACAGCGATCTGTCCCAGGGTGCTCTGAGCTTCATCTCAAGTTGCCCAGAACAAAAAAAAGACCTAAGGCTTTGTTTGAGAAATTGCTGTGTGACCTTTGGTAATTCGCTATCCAGCCACTATCCTCCACTTCTCAGGACTTTAGTGGAAGAGGATCATCCCCAAGCATAGGCACTTTTGGGAACCTTTCTTTGGCAGCGTCTTGCTGCAGGCACCCAAGACTCCCTATACTGTCATGAATTCATTACACTTTACAATGACAAAAAATGTCCACCAGTGCCTGCCCTCCTGGGTCTAGGGATGGGTTGAGGCTCTGCTCCCTGGACAGAACAACCCCCAACACACATACACACCCATACTCCTCCAGAGTATCTCACCACATAGAGAGATTTTCAAGTTCTCCAAGGTCACTAATGTCTCCACCCCACATCTGGGCCGAGGCAGGGCATGAAAGCACACACCCACCAGGCTGGAAGGGCAGGGCAGCTGTCCACCCTGGCTGTCAGAAATAGAGCAGACTCTGGGCAGGGGCTGGGCAGGGGCTGGGCAGGGCAGGGCAGGGCAGGGCTAGGAGTTAGAAGGGGCCTGGCTGAAGCTCAGGAAATACCTCCTGCTGGAATCCATGAATGAATACTGTCCTGCAGCCTCCGCAGAGGGAGCCCTGGGCTTGCAGTGCAGAGGATGAATGGAGAATGCAGTCCGCAGCGAGGCACCACCAGCCTCTCGGTGGCTCCAGCCAAAAGCCCAGGCGTCATCTCTACTCTTCCCTTTGACCCTCAGCCACAGCCAGTTGTCAGCAAAGCCTGCTGGCTCTGATTCTAAACTAAACCTAGAATCAGGCTCTTTTCTCTGTGTCCACTGCCGCCAGCAGCTCTCAGCGGGACACTGCAACAGCGGGGGTCTGCTCTCCCCTCCTGGCCTCCATGCTGGCACCTGCAATCCTTTCTCTCTGCACAGCAGCAGGAAGGATCTTTTAGACATAAATCAGATCTCGTCACTCTGCTACTCAAAACCCTCTCATGGCTTTCCATCACATTTAGGAGAAAATTCAACCTCCTTGCCTTAACTTTCCAAAGCCATATGCAATCTGGCCCCTGGCTATCTCTCTGACTCCACCTCTGGCCAGTCTCACTCCACTTACTCTGGCCTTTCTCTTCTGGCTCTAAATCTACCAAACTCATTCACATTCAGGGATTTCAGGGTCATTCCCATTTCAGAACCTTTACACCTGCTGCTCTTTCTGCCCAGAATGCTTCCCCCACCCCCAAGTTCTGAATCTGGTTAGCTCCTTCTTGGCCTTCAGGCATCAGCTTAAGTATCACCTCCTCAGAGAGGCCCTCCATGACTACACCATCTGTTGCAGCCCCCAGGCACTCTCTATCATACCAGCCTATTTTATTATCTCATCCTTGTAATGATCTGATACATTGTCATTTATTTATTAAAAATCTGCAGCCCTCCCTGCCCAGTCCTGTCTCCCGAGACTTCTCTGTACTAGCCAGAGAAGTGGTAGACAACTAGCCAGAGTAGTACTAGACAACTGCTTTTGGGGGTTGTCTAGATCTCTCCTAGCACTCTGAGGGTTGAACGAAGGACTCAAAGGGCAGGACTTGCCGTCAGCTTTTCCTAAGGGGATATTTTGCCGCTTCTGCTTTTGTTTTCGGAAAGTTCGTCTTCTCCATGCCCTCCCCTACAGTTGAACAGCTAGCCCTAATCCATGGCCAGCCCATCTCCTCCACAGTCATCTTCTCTCCCACCATGTATTCCCGCAGGCAGGAAGCCAAGGGGCAGAGCTATGGTGGGAGTGTGGTCACCAGAATGTGGCCCCTCTCTGCTCAGGGTCTCTGTGGCTTTGTAAGAGGACAGGTGGCTTGGGGGCTCTGAAGCTGGCAGAGAGGGGGACCCCCAGCATCCAGGAGTCTGGCACCCCCCACATCTCCATGCCATCCTCTGCCCCTGGGGAGGAGGAGTAAGAAGAGCTGTCTCAGGAGAGAGGGTCCCACCCAGGAGGAGGTGGCCACGCCCTGCAGGACTGCTGGGCCAGGAAGTCCCTCTAACCTCGCTTCCATCCACTCTGCTGCAATTTGAGCTCTCGGGTGACCTGAGTGACCCTAATCCTCCCATAGGATTTATTTCCTTTCCTCCAACCCCACCACAGAGGAAACTGGGGGTCAGAGGTCAGGAGAGAAGAGGCCAAGTTCATGTCCTCAGTGCTTAGAGGCCAGGGTCAACAGGAAGAGGCTCTGCTGTATAATTGGAAGTAGGGCCACACTGGAGGAACAAATCTCCATTTTCTGGAAGGAAAACTGAGGCATGGAGGGCTGGTTCTACCTGCCTGAGGTCACCTGGGGACCGGGTTCCTCCTGCCGCTCCTGCCTTCCCCCTTTCCTGGAGGGCTCCAACTGCCTTCAGCCACCACCCCACAGACACCATCCCCCATGGGGAGCCCCTCAGATGTCCGACACCCCCTGTGCCTCTTCTTTCCCTTCTCTGTCCCCTAAGAAGGGTTGGGCTTCCCGAAGGAATGTGGTGACCTCTGACCCTGGTGGTGGCCACTGCTGGCTCTGCCCAATGCCTCCCCCCTGGGGGAGGCTGCTTGTCTCTGTAGTGGACCCAGTAGGTGCTTTGAGGCAAGTGGTGTTTCTTCTCTGAGCCTCAGTTTCTCCATTTGCACAGTAAGCCAAAGGGCCTTCTGCAGCATCTGTTCTGTGAAGCCATCCAGCTGGGAGATGGAGGGTCAATGTACATACAAGAGGATGGGGCGTGTCCGCAAAGGGGAGTGGAGGTGGAGACTGCAGTGCCATTCTGAGATCTATCACTTTGGCCACTCTCTGGTCCTTTTAATTTTATTTCTTTACTAAACTTCTTCCCCACGCCTGGCTCTGGTTAATTGGGAGAAAAAAAAAAACTGGGGAGGGGGCTATAGAAGAAAGGAGCAGAAGGCATGGGAGGACCCCCCGTCACCTCCTATCCTGTTCCAGCCATCAGCCACTGACCATCTGTCCGCAACTCACTGTCTGCCGAGGAGGGCGGCGTGGCCCCACTCTAAGGGCTACTCTTTGTGGAGAGACACAGGCCTCATCTCTTAGGGAACCCCACAGGGAGGCACAGGTCCTGCCTTCAGGCCCTTTTTAAAGCAGAGGTCTCCCTGGCCTAAGGTCACTCTTCCCCAAAATCTACTGATATCAAGACACGAAGATTATTTATCTCATACTGGGAGAGACTTGGCAGCCACCCCAGCTCCTGGGGGCTCAGAGAGGGTGAAACCTGGGTCTGGGACCACCCTGTGAGTGAGCCACAAAGGTTGTATGTTGGGTTGAGCCCATCCTTGGTGTCACCAGAAAAAGGGCAAGAAACCCAACAGGTTGAATTTCTGAAAAATGCACCAGGATCAAGTATATTTTCTCAGCCATCTCCAGTGTGGTTTTAAATGGAAAACACCAGCCACCAGGGCAGAAGCATGTTTAGATGAAGAAAGTCCCTCCCTCCCCCACCCGCCTGGGAGCTTTCCTTTTGCAAAGGCAAACATGTGATTATATTTATTTTGCAGGCCTGGGAGGCCCAACTGTTACCCCTCTCCTTCTCCCCACTGGGGGAACACAGATCTGGGCTTTACCACCAGCAGTTTCTTCTGCCAGGAGCTTTGGGGTAGTGGAGAGTTGCTGGGCTCAGAGAGGAGGATCAGAGTTCCAGCCTCTGCTTTGGATGACCTGGAGAAACTAAGTGAACTCAGTTTTCTCCATCTGTAAAACAGAGGTGATCAGGTCTCCTCCTGTGGTCACCAGCCTGCAATATGGTGCATAATGAACTTTGCCTCCTGAAATCTGTGCTCTGTGTCCCTTCCCACACTGCACAGGGCTCAAGTCTATAACCAATTGAATATTGCAGAAACGATTGTGTGAGATGTCATAAAAGACAAACCTTCCTCCTTGTTCTCTCCTAGATCACTTGCTTTATGGGAAGCCAGCTGCTATGTTGTAAGGACACTTGAGCAGTCCTATGGGAAGGTCCATGTGCTGGCAGGGTCACAGCCAACCAGGTGAGCTAGCCATCTTAGAAGTGGCTCCTCCACCCTAGTCAAGCCTTCAGATGACTGCAGCCCCAGGTGACACATGACTGCAATCTCTCCAGAGACCTCTGGCTAGAACTACCCAGCTAGGTTGCTCCCAGATTCCTAACCCACAGAAGCTATGTGAGGCAATCAATGGTTGTAATTGGCTTAGGTCTCTAAATTTTTTTTTTTTTTTTTTTTTTTTAAACAGAGTTTTGCTCTTGTTGCCCAGACTGGAGTGCAATGGTGTGATCTTGGCTCACCGCAACCTCTGCCTCCCGGGTTCAAGTAATTCTCCTGCCTCAGCCTCCCGAGTAGCTGGGATTACAGGCATCACCACCATGCCCAGCTAATTTTGTATTTTTAGTAGAGACGGGGTTTCTCCATGTTGAGGCTGGTCTCAAATTCCTGACCTCATGTGATCCACCCACCTCAGCCTCCCAAAGTGCTAGGATTACAGGCATGAGCCCCCACACCTGGCCTAGGTCTCTAAATTTTGGGGGTAATCTGTTATGCAGCAATAGATAACCAGTCCATCCCAACAGTCCCTAATCCTTCTGGCCTGGACCACACCAGCAGCTGCCCCCTTGTCTATGGGCCTTGGGTCCCTCTCTATCCCATTTGTGCCACCCGCTACATGCCAGAACAGCCTTCTTTGCCTTTGCTCATCTGCTGGTGTTTCCCAAACTTGTCTGAGCTTAACAATCACTGGGAAACCTTGTTAAAAATCCATAATCCCTCTAGAGGATCTGAGTCACCCCAACAAGTTTAATGATCCAGCAACTCTGGAAAACTCTAATCTGTGTAGAAGCTTCTTACATGGCTCCTACCACATAATAGTTATTCAATAAATTTTTTTCCCCCAAAAGCTCCATTTCCACCCTTATCTTCTTACGGGATGCTGCATAATGAACGCACATGCCACATGCCAGAAGATGCTAAGCATTCGCCTATTAATTCTCACTACTGGTTAGGTGTGGTGGAGCACACCTGTAATTTCAGCACTTTGGGAGGCCAAGGCAGGAGGATTGTTTGAGCTCAAAAGCTCAAGACTAGCCTGGGCCACATGGCAAAACCCCATCTCTACAAAAAATACAAAAAAATTAGCCAGGCATGGTGGCATGTGCCTGTAGTACCAGCTAATCAGAAGGCTGAGGTGAGAGGATCACTTGAGCCTGGGAGGTTAAGGCTGCAGTGATCTGTGATCATGGCACTAGGCAACAGAGACCCTATATTAGTCCGTTCTCACATTGCTATAAAGAACTACCTGAGACTGGGTAATTTATGAATAAAAGAGGTTAAATTGACTCACAGTTCCACCAGCTGTACAGGAGGAGGCATGACTGGGGAGGCCTCAGGAAACTTACAATCATGGTGGAAGGCAAAGGGGCAGCAAGCACATCTTCACATGGCAGCAGGAGAGAGAGAGAGGTGGAGAAGTGCTATACTCTTTGAAACAAGCAGATCTCGGGAGAACTCTATTATGAGACAGCACTAGGAGTATGGTGCTAAGTCATTAGAAACCACCCCCATGATCCAGTCACCTCCCACCAGGCCCCAGGCCCCACCTCCAACACTGGAAATTACAATTCAACTTGGGATTTGGGTGGCGACACAGAATAAAACCATATCAGACCCTGCCAAAAAAAAAAAAAAAAAAAAAAAAAATTCTCATTCCTCCTCTGAGGTGGTTTGTGCTAGAAAGCTGTGGAGCCAGGAATTGAAACCAGCTCCTTTCCCTCCACAGTCTACTCTTAACCACTGCCCCACACCACCTCCCATAGGTACCACCCCTGCCCACTGGCTGGTGTCTCCTTGAGGGCTGCCTTCACATCCTTCTCTCATTTTGTCCCCAGCTCATCCTACTTTGGCCCGGTTTGATCCAACTCACAGTTCTGGCATCTTCCTTGTGTCAGATTAGCTCTCCCTGTCCCCTAACCAACTCCTTCACTAAATTTCGTGCCAGCTATTCCCTGTCTGCACCCCTCCTCTGCACCCCAACCAAACTCTGCGGCTCCCTTTGCCAGGAAGCCTGCCTGGGCTGTCTGCTTCATTTTCATGTCTCATTCTCTGTCCCTGGGTCTAGGCTGGGGCCCCCAGTGCATCAGTCTGGCCACCCTGCCCCACCCTACCTGCCTCAGTTTCAAGACTCCACGAGGGTCAGAAACTCTGAAAGGGGGTTGCTCAGTTCAAAGGCAGCCTGGCAGCAGCTGAGCTGTCTGATTTGGGGTCAGTCACTTGAATTCTCTGAGCCTCAGTTTTCTTATTCCTACAAGGGGCATCTAAAACCTGCCTCCCATGGCTTGTGGTAAGGGCTCAATGAGACTGTGACTTTGAAAAGCACCTACAGGCCAGGTGCAGTGGCTCATGCCTGTAATTCCAGCACTGTGGGAGGCTGAGGCAGGTGGATCAATTGAGGTCAGGAGCTCGTGATCAGCCTGACCAACATGGTGAAACGCCATCTCTACTAAAAATACAAAAATTAGCAGGGTGTGGTGGCATGTGCCTGTAGTTCCAGCTACTCAGGAGGCTGAGGCACAAAAATCGCTTGAACCCAGGAGGCAGAGGTTGCAGTGAGCCCTGGTCATGCCATTGCACTCCAGCCTGAGCAACAAGAGTGAAACTCCATCTCAAAAAAAAAAAAGAAAAAAAGAAAAACACCTTACAGGTTGCAAAATGCTGTATAAATGTGAAGGGTTAGTATATATGAATTCTCAACACTGCCTTTCCTCCACCACACACACACATACACACACCCTCTGCTGAAGTCCAGGAGTTACTTTATTAGCGCTTCCCAAAGCACCCCAAGTCTTCGTTCATGCCGCCTCCACTGCCCAGAAGCTCTTCCCTTTCTTCTTTGCCTGGCTTGCCCTTATTCATCCTTCTCACTCCAGCTCAAGTGTCACTGCCTCCATGAAGTCCTCCACTTCTCCTGGCAGAATTATTGATGCCTTCCATCTTCTGCGTGGGTGCCTTTACTGTCTTCATCACCCTACTTGTGTCAGCTTATACAGCTACCTCCCCCAGTGGACTATCTTATTCACCTCTGTCTGTTTGCATGCAGCAGGCACTCAATACATGCAGATTACTTTTACTTTCCCTGCTATACATTCCAGTCTTACTTAATCATAATTTGCTGCTTCTCTTTGCTATCTATAAACATTTCTTGTTCAAATAGGTCTGCAGGATTCACTCCCTTCCCCGCTAAAAACAATCTCGATCCATTACCTGCCCTCTGCAAAAAGAACCAAAACGAGGCGTGACTGTGGTCTGGCACTCAGCCTCTCTCCTAGGGTCTGGGACAGACAAGAAAGGCATTGGGAGGGTGCAGGCGGGTAGGAGGCTCTATCACCCCACCCCCACCCAAGGGGAATTGGCTTTGGCTCCACTGTTGTGGGGATGGGGGGTGGGGGGTCAGTATTTGGTTTTCATTTATGCCTTGGAAGCTGGCTTGGGCTGTCAGGGGAACTGGGAGGGGAGCCTGGCTGGTGGCAGGGGGTGTCTCTGTGAGTAGTCCTTGACATCTCATTGACTTTCTCCCTGTGCCGAGGGCAAGATCAAACATCAAAAGCACGGTCTGGCTGGTGCCTAGGCTAATGGAACCAGGCAAGCCTCTTCCAGATGTCTGCAGCTATTTTCTCCTATTCCCCATCCAGAGTCTTGGGCTTGGAGACTCATGTGAGCTGCCCAGTGGGTCACACGTCCCCAGGTTTGGGACTGAGGCTGGCCTCCCCTTCTCCCACCCATGGCCTCAGTTCTCCACTGATGGAGACTCTCTCACCTCCCCCACTTCCCCTCCTTCTAGCCAAGGATTCTTTTAAGGCACCATCTACTGGGAAGTCCTTCTTGCTATAGAACTTGCTACCTTCCTGCTGCAACAGTCTATCTCCTGGGACTGGAGGAAGGGAGAGGAGGAGAAATGCTCAGGCAGAGAGGAAGGAAAGAGAGATGTTTGGGATCATTTGACATGGGGAAATGTAGGGAGATAATGAAATATGTGGAGCTCAAGTTAATTTGAAAATGGGAGCACTCCACTTCCAGGCACTCAGCCTCTCTGATATCCTCAGAGAGGATATCAGCCTCTTAGCTGTCCAAATCCCTCTTCCCAAATGTTATAAGCGTCTAATAAGGATGTAATACAATTGAATTTATTACAAACTTAATTGTTTATAGAAATTTACCCAGCTGCAGACAGGACTGGGAGGAAGGACCCAGTGGGAGGATGGGAGAGCTGGAGAAACAAATGAGGAGAAGGGAGAGGAATGGAGGAGGGATGGGAAGACAGAAAGGGAAAGAAAAAGGAGGAGAGGAACACAATGAAGAGAACCAAGGAGGAAGGGTATCTGGAGAAGGAATCAGAGAGGAAGAGGATGGGATGGAAAGAAGCAGCTAAAGACAGACTAGGGGGAGACTCGAGAGGAAATGCAAAGGAAGAGGGCTCAACAAGGAAGAAAAGAGAGGAGAGAAAGGCAGAGACAGGGAGACAGGAGAAGGTGGAGAAGGCGGGGAAGGCAGGGAGGAGGGAAGAAACCCTGCAGATAGCAGTGGGGCCTTGCTGCCCAGAAAGGATGGTCTCTATCAGGGGAGGAGACCCAGACCACCGGTGCCCAGCCATGCTCAGAGGACTGGGGACAGTGGAAGACAGGGGGTTAGTGGGAGAATTAGCCTGGGGGATTGCTGCCAGGGGGAGAGAAAAGAGTGTCCTCTATAGGTGGGAGAGCTGGGCGATCAACTATGGACCAGTTTCCTCCGAGGTGGCATCCCCAGGTCAGGATGGTCAGAAGGTGAGGCTTTGGGTGCTACAGAATCTGTGCAGAGGGGCTAGAGCCAGCTGCCTCCGACCCTTCCAGTCTGCATCTGTGAGATGGGGAGGGTCCCTCTGCCCTCATGTCTCCCAGGAATGGTGTGGGATTCGGTGCTGCCGCTCAGTTTTCGGATGGGGACCCGAGGCTCAAGGATAGGGTAGTGATGTTTGCAAGGTTTCCCTCAGACAGTGGCAGGGTTGCAGTCAGAACTCGGGTCATCTTAACTCCCAGTCAAGAGCTCAGTCTGCAAAGACTAAGTCATCGAAGGATTTTGGTGCTGATTTCTAAAGCGGCAGGAGAGCCAGGGGAAGGCTGGGGAGTTTTGGCTCACCTGAGGCCTGGCTGTCAGTCCATGACTCCCTGCCTCCATGGCTCTGAGGAGGCCCCAGCCCATGTTGGTGAGAGAGTGCTGTGTGTAAAGAATGGGTCCCATCAGCCTGAGAGGGAGAGGCTACATTGAGCCCTCACACAAATCCATGTAGTGGCCAGGTGGGACACTATGGGTGGGGCTTGGAGAAGGGAAAAACTTCCAGAGACAGCTTTTCAGCACTGGTGCTGAGACAGGGACGCCTGTGTTGCAAATGTGGGGAAGGCATCTATCTGCAGGGAGACATCTGCTCTTACTCAATGGATCAGAGCCGTGGGCTGGTTTTTCTGGCTGAGCCCTGGCTGGATCTAGAAACTTCCAGGACCCTCTCCTCTGCTATGGGTGCTATGTCATATTGTCCTTCTCCTTGGCTGTCTACTCCCTCATCCCAACACACATGAACACACACAGAAATGCACATTCTTTCATTCATTCAATAAACACACAAGCAATTAGCACACGTCAGGCACAGCCCTAGGCACTGGGGATTCACCAGCATGGCGCCCATTATGCAAGAACATACAGTCTAAGAGGCAGAGGCAGACATAGTCTGGACAATTCTACAATAGGAGGAACACGGATCCTGGCATGAAGCAGGTAACCAATGAACTTCACTCTCGCCCAGGCTGGGTTGCAGTGGTGCAATCATAGCTCACTGCAGCTTCAACCTCCTGGGTTCAAGGGATCTTCCTGCCTCAGCCTCCTGAGTAGCTGAGATTACAGGTGTGAGCACCACATCACCTAATGTTTTTATTTTTTTTTGTAGATGTGGGGTCTCCGTGTGTTGCTCAGACTGGTCTCAAACTCCTGGCCACAAGTGATCCACCTGCCTCAGTCTCCCAAAGTATTGGAATTACAGGCATGAGCCACCACTCCTGGCAATACTCTTTGAATGAATAGTGTGAACCTAGTGCTGGGAAGCAGAGGGGAGAAGGGGGCTCACTGTCTGTGGGAGCTGGCCACGTAGTCACAGAGGAGCAGCATTTGGACAAGGTTTAGGAGACTCCAAGCTCCCTGAAGGCAGGAGCTGTGTCCCAGTCATCCTCAGATTCCACCACCCTGTGTAGTCTGGCAGAGAGCAGGAGCAAAGTGTTTGACAAATGAATGATGCTTTAGTCAGGAACCTCTGGGTTGGCAATAACAGAAGTCCATCTCAAACCTGCCTAAGAAAAAAAGAAACTTTATGGCTCAACACGACTTAAGTTAACTGCAGTAGGGTTAGGGTTGAGGTCTGGTTAAAGCTAGGTGCATGTGTTAAATGTCACCATTGACCATCTCTTGGCTCTGCTTTTTCCGTATATCAGCTTTATTCTCAATCAAGCTCTCCCAGGGAGTGGCAACCCCAGCACAAAGAAAGCACTTCTTTCCCTGCAGCCCGAAAGAAAGTCCAGGGCTGACTCTCAGTGCAGATAATGATGTTCCTATCCCTGAACCAATCGGATGGCTGGGGTTATTGTATGCAAATTTGCCCTGCTTTGGTCACATGGCCACACTCAGAGTGGGCAGAGGGGTGAAGGTGGAGTGAAAGTAAACTTCCCTCCATAAAAGAGTTGAGAAGAGGAAATTTCCCATAAACAAAAAGGCAAAGTGGTGCTGAGAAACAGATGTCCATGACATATGAATACATGAATGATTAGACAAGTGAATTGGGCCTGGAAGGGTGAATAGGAGTTCACCAGGTAGAGAAAAGAGTGAGGGTCCCCTTATATGCATGTGTATAGACACAGAGTCTGATTTCAATTCCTTTTTATTCTCAACCCTGGCTGTCCATTCGTGTCTGTCCCCATCTGTGTGTCTGGATCATCCTGGAAGCCCCAGAGGGCAGGGACAATGTCTGCCACACTCCATCTGGGCACTGCCCAGGCCTGTCCATTTACACACTTAATCAAGGCTGTTTGGGCTCTGCAGCTGCCCCTCCCTGCAAGCAGGGAGTTCTCTCCCTTCCCCAGCAGATCTGGGCTGGGCCAGGCCACTGTCCAGTGCCAGGGGACGGGCTGGAAGCAGTAAGGAGCCAGAGACGTGAGAACGGGATGATGGCAGCCCCCTGCCTGCAGTCTCTCCTGTTCATCCAGGAATTCCTCCCTGCCCTCACTGGCATCAGCAAGGCCTTAAAATGTCACTTGTGAATTGTAAACATAGCAATGTGACATTAACAGAGGGTTTCTTAAGAGGAAAAAACACATACAATTGCTCCCTTCTGATTTTTTTTTTTTTTTTTTTTTGAGACAGAGTCTTGTTCTGTCACCATGCTGGAGTGCAGTGGTGCGATCCTGGCTCATTGCAACCTCTGCCTCCCGGGTTCAAGCGATTCTCCTGCCTCAGCCTCCCTAGTAGCTGGGACTACAGGCACCTGCCACCACACCCACCTAATTTTTGTATTTTTAGTAGAGACAGGGTTTCACCATGTTGGCCAGACTGGTCTCGATCTCCTGACCTCATGATCCACCCGCCTTGGCCTCCCAAAGTGCTGGGATTACAGGCGTGAGCCACCACACCGGGCCCTCTTTTAGTCTTTGAGCATGTTATGCAAGGAGTTTAGCTAGAGCTGCGATTTCACTTCTTTCTACCTGGTACTCTCCCTGTGCTGCACCCTGCCTCCCAATCACAGTTTTTAATGGCTAAAGTCCATGGAGGAGCTTTCTTTTATGTCCCTGATCCTCTACCAGTGGCTGTTTAAGCTGTTGTTGGTTATCTGTTCCTTCCTTCACTCCTTTATCACGCATTCATTCACCCACAGTTATTGAGTATCTGCTTGCTCTAGGCAAAGAGGATATTCAGATAAAAGAGGCAATCACTCCCCTCCCCAAGGAGCTCAGCACCCGATGGATGGAGAGGGAAGGAAAGCAACAGCCACATCACAGAGTGTTGGTGACAGGCAGAGAAGCACAAGGTGCCTGAGGTCCACATCAGTCACGCAGGCTGTCGTGAAATGGAGGGCTTTCTGGAGGAGGTGGTGCCTGCGCTGGAGTGAGTAGAAGGGAGTAAGACAGTCCCAAAGAGGGACATGGTGAGATGGTGAGGCTGGAGAAAGAGGAGTGATGAGCTGTTGGCTCAGAGCTTTTTCTGCAGCTGAGTTCCTTCCCCTCCCCTGCTGCCATGTCTTCATTCATTAGTTTGCTTGACTGTTCATGCAGCTCATTCATTCTAACCTGCCTCCCTCAGTCCCAGGCACAGGCTGGGCGCTGTGGAGCCCAACAGGGATCTTCCGTTGGAACCCAGTGGAGCAGTCAGCATCCCTGTCTCAGACTCGGGGTGTATGTGGGAAGCGGAAGGGGGGAAGCAGCCTTCTGCCCCCTAAGATCCACAGTTGGGCTGAGATTGAGGGTCACACCATAGGTTCCCCCAATAAAGTCTGGGCGACCCCATTGCTGGCCTGCTACAGGAGGGGCCTCCAAGGAGGACTGGGATGGGAGAGGGACCTCAAAAGGCAGAGCAAGGAGAGAAAAGTCGCCAGGGAAATTACAGTTTCCGAAGCTGCCTTGGCTGCAGTAATGAGAACCAGAGAAGGGGCTAATGGAGATCAGATTGCCCAGGGGCTGCCTCCCAGCAGCCCCTCCCCAGCATGCTGAAAGGAGAGGCCTGGGGACACTGGGGACAGGATGTAGATGGGAAAGGGCCACTCTCTCCACCTGGTCCATCTCTTAGTTTCCGCTGGAGTTGAGGGAGTTGAAGCTAGAGGAGGAGGACCAGAGGGACTGTGTCCTACATGAGGTGGTCAGAGATGGGGAGAGAGTGTAGAAGCCGGCTGGCCTAGTCAGCCCCCAGGCCTTGGGCTCCACAGGTGGCCACTCAGTTATTGATCAACTACCCTCCTCATGCACAGGACCCTCTAGCTGTGAAGGGCTGGGGTGGGGCACTCACAGGAAGAAAACCTGGGCTGCACCGCTGAGAAGACTCCCCACCTGATGGAGGGGACACACTCCAGAAAGCCCCGGCCTAGGATGCAGGACGTCCCTGACCTCAAGGAGCCACTGTACGGTGAGAGAGGTGGCTGGTTCAACAGTCTGCCTGGCTGGGAGAGGTGACAGTGCTGCCCCCTGGAAGCACTCACAACAAGGCGATGAGACAAGGAAGACAAAACTACTACCACACTTCTAGGATTAGTACTTCTACTACTAGTACTGCTAGTAATAATAACAGTCATCTCAAATTGAGCATTCATTTTGTGCCAGACCCCTGGTTAAGAGTTTTGCACCCATTTAGCCTCATTTAATTTTCACAACCACCTCAAGAGGAGGAAAGGGCTGACGTCACCATCATTTTGCAGATGGAGAAGACAAAGCTCAGAGAGGGGAAGTCACTTGCCCAAGGTCAGAGCCCTCAAGGAAGTCCACTGAGCACTGGCCCCCATCGCCTGATCTCCAGCAGGTCCTGTGATCTGGACATCGAGGGACCAAGAGTCAGCGAGCCCAAGCCATCGCTCTCCACTGACTGTCCTTTATCCCTCTGTCTTTCTCTGTGTCTGCCTCAGTCTCTTTCTCTCCTTCCTCTCTCTTCTCCATCTCAGTTCCTCTCTCTCTCTCTCTGCTTGTCTCTCCTTCCTTTCTTCTGCTCTAACTCTGTCTCTGTTCCCCTACCTCCCTCCCTCAAGTGCAGTCAAGCAGGTCACTTGGTCCGGGAAGGTGCTGAGCAAATCCCATGGCGGGGGGTGGGGTGGGGGGATTCCGTGCTCTTGACCTGGGTCCTTTCCCCCAAGGCTGGGAACCAGGAGCCGGGAGCCAGGGCCTGCCTGCTGGAGGCTGTGAGGCATGGGGGTGGGGCACACAGGCCACATGACCTCTTGAAGGATGCCAACAGCTCCGGGAGAGGAGACGGGAGAATCTGGGCATGAGGCAGCTGGACTTGAGGTGGGACAGCCCGGGAGTTGCTCACTGGGTCTGCGGGCCAGGGTCATGGTGCAAGGTGGGGATGGAAATCTCTTTCTCTTCCTGCCCTTCTGTTTCTTCTCTCTGCCTGCTCTCTCCGTCTCTCATTCTTTCTCCTCACTCCTTCTCATTTTCTCCTCCTCCCTGCATTTATCCTAGAGCTTGCATTTTCTTTCTTTTTCTTTCTCTCTCTCTTTCCTCCTTCCCCATCCCTCCTCCTCTTCTATCGATCAGTCTCCCCAGCTCTGGCCAACACGGAGGCCTTGGACGGTACTCACAGTCTTGCTTTAAAATTTATTGCCCAGTGAACGAGGCGGCAGATGGAAGTCTCCACCTCCCCCCCCCCCCCCCCCCTATCGCCTCATCCCAACAAAAGCCAATCTAGACACGAACCTCATCCATCAAATGCACCGATATGGGGTTATTTATAGGCTACACCCTTCCAAGAAAGCAGAGTGTTTTTTCCTCCTCTCTCTCTCTTTTCTCTTTGAGCGTTCATAGCTCAGGAGTGAGAGGGACGGTGGGATTCGATATTCAAGAAGCTGCACAATGAGGTTCCCATCCGTCAGATTCTAGGGTAGGGGGGCGTAGAAGTGCCTTGATTGGAAATGAATTAATTAGAAGTGAGGCTCTTCAAGTCTCCAAGTTGGGTTATTTATAGTGTTCGGCTAATTTTGATAATTAACACTGGGGAAGAATAGTGAGTTCCGGGCAAGGCAGTGCCCGCCAACGGAGACGCGCTTCCCGCCCCGTCGCTGCCCCTCCCCACTTGCTCCATTTGGACTCTGTCAAAATAGGCTACTCCCTGCCGCTGAGGCCCTGGGTTTTCTAAAAGTAGAACAAAGGTGAGAAGGCCAAAGGCGTAGGGGTTGCAGTAGGGGACTCAGGCTGTTGGAGGTCCAACGCTCTAGCACCAGTGCCCCTCTCCTCTCCTGGCCAGAAGGCCTTCCTGGAGAAGCAGGTGCCAGCTGCTGGTCTGGGTTGTATCTGCAGTGTAGCTCACCACACTGGGAGAGTGGGACACCGTGCACCCAGGCTCTGGGCATAGATGTTCATTCTACCAAAGCAGCCAGGAGGAGAGAGGCTGGACCAACCAGGGTGACAGGAATCAGAGACAGCCAGATAGCTGCCGGGTTTGAAAGGAGAGCGGAGAATGGGAGAGCTTCTTGGAGAAGCAGGAGGTTTTGACCTGGAGCCTGCTGTCTGCCTGTGGGCAGGAAGGGCATTTCAAAGAGAGGCAGTGATCACCACCTACCAGGAAAGGGGCCTGCAGAATTTGCCAGCTCCCCTCAATCCATTTGTTGTCCGATCCCCTACCCTGCTCCCAAAACAGCTCAGCATTTCCATCCACAGCACCTTCCTGGACCAAGTGACCTGTCTGACTACACTTGAGGGAGGGAAGTAGGGGAACAGAGACAGAGCAGAAGAAAGGAGGGAGAGACAGCAGCACTCCCTACTCTGCCCAGAGTGCCCTGCCCTCTCCCCTGTGAGGGTCTACCATGGTTCAAGGCCAACTCTCCTGTCGCCTCCTCTGAGCCCAGCTGAGTTGGTGGCTTCCCGCCTCCAGGGCCCCCCTCACTTTGTTTAGTGGAATTCTCAGTGGTGGCAGGGAGGGCTGGTGGTAAAGATAGGACTGGAAAGATATGGAGGCTGGATTCTGAAAGGTCCTGGATGCCCTACTAGAGTCTGGCCCCTTCCCTGGAAGTGATGGGGAACTGCTTTCTTGCCTGGGAGCTGGGCAGTGGGCTGTCCCGGACACCAGGGTGGCTCGGCAGGCAGAGATCACATTCCTTCCCGGGTTAAGGACCAACTCCCCACCCGGAGTGCAGGGCAGGGGGACCACCCCAGCGCAGGTATAGGAAGTGGTGGGAGGCCTTTCCCTCCGGGCCCCAGCAACCGTTTCTGCAGTCTCCTGTCCCACTGGAGTGCAGAGGCGGGTTGGGAACACGAAGAGGAACTTCAAATGCAACCGTCCTGCCTTGTGCTCTTGGAGGGAAGCTCCACTCCAGGGCCTGCCAAGGGCTGGGGCCAGACCGGAAACGGGATCATCTTCGATCAAGGGCTGTGGACTCTGCTTGTTCCCGCTGCCTGTGCCAGCTCCCCCGTCCTCCCCTCCTCCCCCTGCGGATGTTCTCAGGTGTCTCATCCAAATCCCTTCCCTGGCCACTCCCCTCTCCTCTATTCTCTCTTGATCTGTGATAGAAGGAGGAAGGGAAGAAGGGGAGAGTCCTCCTCCTGGTGGCTTCTGCCTGTTCCCAATCTCCCCACCTTTGTACTGATGCAAGCTTCACCTCTTTGCCCACTGGCTTCGAACTCCCCTGAGGGAAGCCTGCAGAGGCTGACCCTGCTGCCTCCTGTGTGCGCCCGCATTCTTCAGTCTCTGGGCTCTGGACAGAGGGGCGCTGGGCCACCCCTGGGCTTGCCCCAGGTTGCCTGGATCAGGGAGTTGCTGATCCATGCTGTAGCCTGAATCCTCTGTGGCAAACTGCAGTCCTCCTTGAGTACAATGACTTCGTCCCCCGTCCTCCCCAGACTGGGGCTTCCCAGTAGTGTGGAAATGAAGTATCTCTGTTGCCCATCCCACCCTACACCTGTGTCCTCGCCCTGTTCCCAGTGCCCACCAGCCTCCAGGCCCTGCTGCTCTCCCTGGCAGGGCATGTGGCACTGGCAGCTCCAGGCCAGGCCCCTGACCTCAGGCCACCACTGGCCAGCCCCCAGACACCTCTCAGTGCTTTTTGCCTCGATTTTCAGCCCAGGGGCCTTTGGGGAGCCGCAATTCTGTCTCCAGCTTCCTCTGAAAGGAGAGCACATTTTTAATTAAAGTGGAAAAAGAGCTGAAAATCTGTTCGCATTTAATCATCTTGACGACCTTTTTGCTTAAGAGTTTCCAGCTGAGGTGGGGAGAGTGTATGGGGGGTGGGCAAAGACATTTCTCAAGACCGGGCCTGGGTCAGGAAGGAGGAGGGAGAGCCTCTACAGGGATGAATAATGGAACAGGAGCGGAGGTGGCTGGGGCTCTGAGTGCCGACTCAGCACTTCCCCGCTGGCTCCTTCAGGAGGTGCCCCCACCCTTCCTCCCTCCCCTCTCCTGGACACCCTGTAGGCTGGGCCGGGCTGGGCTGGACAAGAACCTGGGCTCAGACACCCCAGGGAGCAGGAGCAGGGGCCACGTGGGAAGGACAGTTCCCATGTGTCACAGGTGGGGGACACAGGTATGGAGGGGCACTGTGAGTGGCTTCTAGACACACAGAGAATTGGGGCGATGCTGAGGGGCCTAGCCCAGGCCTTCTTCACCACACCTGCTGAACCTGCTCTATAATCCCCTTCTCTGCAACTGCCTTACTGAGTGACTTGGAACGTGTGGCACATGTCGCTGGGCCTCAGTTTCCCCAACTGTTGATGGCCTCTGGGCTACCTTCCACTTCTCAAATCCGACTCCCAGGATAGAATGTGTCATTGAGAACACTTGTGTCCCTGCCTAGGTGTAACACGGTCCTGTTTTGTTGTTGTTGTTGTTGTTGTTTTGAGACAGAGTCTTGCTCTCGCCCAGGCTGGAGTGCAGTGGCACAATCTCAGCTCACTGCAACCTCCACCTCCCAGGTTCAAGCAATTATCCTGCCTCAGCCTCCCAAGTAGCTGGGACCACAGGTGCCTGCCATCAAGCTCGGCTAACTTGTTGTATTTTTAGTAGAGACGGGGGTTTCACTGTGTTAGCCAGGATGGTCTCGAACTCCTGACCTTGTGATCCACCCCCTCCTCGGCCTCCCAAAGTGTTGGGATTATAGGTGTGAGCCGCCGTGCCTGGCCCAACACAGTCCTGTTTGATTGGGGAACTCCTTAGACATCCCCAAGGCCGTGGGCTGTGTATCTCCCCCTCCCTGCCCACCCCCAGCCAGTCCCACAGCCTGGGAGAGGAGTATTGCACTGAATTGCTCCTCCGAGTTCCAGACCCACCTCTGTCCTCCTAAGGACTGTGTCTCCCTCCTCAGAGCAGGGGAACTTCCAGGTCTCAGACTGGAGCTTCCTGCAGGGCGGGGCTGCATTTCTCCCTCCTCCTTCCTTGGAGGAAAGCACTGACTTGGCAAGTGGCATTGGTGGTACCGAAAGAGCTGGTGCAGGAAGAACTGGTGACTCGGTCTTCTGCTTTTAAATTTCCAGCCCTGTCTCAGGGGTCCCCTGGCCCAGACAACCTGGCCTTGCAATGGCAGGACGAGGAAGTGATACTCCTTCAGCTCCTCCCCTTCCTGAGCCCTCAGATGGGTCTTCCTTTGAAGGGGAGGCGAGACTTAGTCCAGACCGTGCATCCATGCCCTTTGCCCTCCCCTGCTGGAAACCAACCCAGACAATTGCACTTGACCCCACTTCCCAGACAAGTCCAAGTGAAGATAAGCTAGAGCCTGGGACGTCTCCTACCCCAGCGATTCCCGTGGGAATCTTGCTAGAGCTGGAGGCATGTCACAGCTCTGGCTCTTATCAAAGCAGGAAGGACCCCGGGCCTTGGTCTCCAGTGCTGAAATGTCATCTCACCCCTCATCCGGCCTCCAGCCCGCAGGCACCATCAGCAGCAGCAGCATCAAACAGAACAAGACTAATTGACATCTCTCCGGCTCATCTGACTTTCAAAGCACACTCACACTCAATACAGTACTTCCTTGACTCCTCAAAGTAATTTGGTGAGACTATCTTATGCCCACTTTACAAATGAGGAAAGTGAGGCTCAGAACAAGGAAGGGACTGTCACAAGGCCACACAGCAAATAAATGACAGACTAGTGCCTGTGTCTCCCAATGCCTCTTCCTCCTATCTTCCCATTGTGGACTTCACGCTGTTCCAGCCGTGGCGTAGTTTATTTAGTTTCTCTTTAAAACATCCTAGCCGGTGCCATGGCTCACGCCTGTAATCCTAGCACTTTGGGAGGTGCCCACCTCATTTCACCCCTCCTCTGGTTGGACACTGGAATTGAAGGATAGGGGAAGCGATTCCCCCAAAGCAGGAAAAGTGAGAACTGGTGAAGATCACTTCCCTGGCTGGGCTTCACCCCTCCTCTCCTGTCCCCTAAGCCTAAATTCTGTAAATGCATGTCAGGAGAGAGTCTGAGTAGTAGCTGGAGGGCAGAGTTCACTCCTTTGAGATGTAAGGGAGGCCTAGCACTTTGGGAGGTGGATTGCTTGAGCCCAGGAGTTTGAGACCAGACTGGGGAACATGACATAACCTCATCTTTACAAAAAATATAATAATTAGCCTGACCTGGTGGTGCACGCCTGTAGTCCCAGCTACTCATGGTGGCTGAAGTGGGAAGATCACTTGAGACTGGAAGTTTGAGCCTGCAGTGAGCTGTGATTGCACCACTGCACTCCAACCTGGGCAACAGAGCAAGACCCTGTCTCAAGAAAACCCCAAACCAACCAACCAACCAACCAACCAACCAAAACAAACAAAGCAACAAACTAACAAACAAAACAAAAAACTATCCTGTCTGTCCTTGGATGCAAAACAAAAAGTGAAAAAGATGACTGGATCCTTCAGAACTGTCGGGCAGCTCTGCAGTCCTTCAGGGATGGGAAGAATCAAAGTTGAGAGTTGGGAGGAACTTCCCAGAGGAAGGTTCCTAGAGAACTGTGTGCTGTAGAGGTGAAGAGAGAGGCAGGACCAGAAGGTGGAGGTAAGGGGCTGGCTCCTAGACTCAGGGAGATGGCTGCCCTGGGGTATGGGGTACCCTCTGTGCCCTTCCCATTCAAGCACTTGGGTTTAGCATTGCCCACTCTGGGTACGCCTTCTCCAAGACAAAGCCTGGGGAAGATGAAGTCCCCACCACCTGTGTTTGACTGAAGTGACCAGATCTTGTGACATTGACAGAGGTATGGGTGCCACACGGGGGAGTGGTGGGAGGGAGGGTGGCCTGGAAGGAAGACAACTGCAGATGTCATTCTACTGTCACGTCAAAGAGAAAGAGAAGACAGGCAAGAGCTTCGAGGTGGGAGAAGCTGGCGAATGCGGGTCAGATGGGGCTCCTTCCAGGATAGGGTGGAGGCGCACCAGCCCCTGATGCGGGAGGGCACTGTGCAACTGGCCCACTTTGATGCTCAAGTTAATCTAACTGGACTCCGACATTGCTAATTCCTCCCACCCCCTCACTACTAATTCAGCTCTAGCATCAAAACTCGCCGACCCCAGACCAGTCCCCAGTCCCCACCCTGTTCCCTCATTGGACAGAACCCCCTTGCAGCCCAGAAGGAGTCAGCTCAGAGGTAATCACTGCATCATGCTTCAAAGCCACTAAGTAATCTCTGAATGGGGGGCAGCAGGTTTCACTTACCTTGTCTGGCCGCCTGCCCGGGACAGATGGGATGCAGCTGGGGGAGGCCCCACCTTGCCCTCCGCTCTCTCCCTGGCTCTCTGCATTGGAGATGGTTGCCTCTTGCCCACCTCATTTCACCCCTCCTCTGGTTGGACACTGGAATTGAAGGATAGGGGAAGCGATTCCCCCAAAGCAGGAAAAGTGAGAACTGGTGAAGATCACTGCCCTGGCTGGGCTTCACCCCTCCTCTCCTGTCCCCTAAGCCTAAATTCTATAAATGCATGTCAGGAGAGAGTCTCAGTAGTAGCTGGAGGGCAGAGTTCACTCCTTTGAGATGGAAGTCCTATCTCCCCAATCCACAGGGTGGCTGCCGGTCTAGCTGGGGTGAAGGCTGGAGGGGCTGGGATGGATGGGAGAAGTGACTGGGGAAGGTGACTGTTGAGGGCCTGGTACAGAACAGTGGCCACTTAAGGTACCACTGCTTCCTTCTGGAGGTCCTTGGACAAATGGCTTAACCTCTTCAAGCCTCAGTCTCTTCTTCTGTAAGATGGTGATCCCAGTACTGCACTTCCCTCATGGGACTGAAGTGGAGATGAAGGAGGTCAGGCAGTCCCAATAAGTGTGAGTTCTCATTGTCTGTGATCCCATTTCTACTTGGAAGTTGGCTGGAGCTGCAGGCTGGCTCCCCCAGCAACTGCTGGGGACATGAGGCACAGGGAAGCTGTGAGCTGTGCTTTGCTGAGGGGCTGAGATGAGGGGGGTGGAGTGGAATGGGAGGACAGGGAGGACACTGTGTGTTAAGGATGTTGCCTTCCTGGAGGGGTAAGGTGATGGTGGGGTGGTGAGTTATACAGGGGAGGAGTTGCCCCTTCCATTTGATTCCTAAAGATGCGGTTTGATGTGACTACCACTCCCAGCTCCATGTGGAATTGCACTGATCTCCGCCCTTTCTCCTTAGAGTCACTATAGGACCAGGAAGCCTGGGGGTGGGGGGTGGGGAGAGGAGTCTTCTCTATGGGCACTCTATTAGAGGAGATGGTTCTGAGGGACTCTCCAGGAACACTGCTGGCCTCTTGGTGCCCCCTGTGGGATCCCACCTGCTGGTCAGCACCTACCAGCCCTCTCTCCATGCCATATCCCACTGCTGTGGCTCCAAGTGCTGAGGATTAGGAGAGAGAGGGCTGGGAAGACAGTGTGGCTTGTTAAGCAGGGAGAAACTTTTGGAGCCCACTCATGTCTGGGGCCAGGAGTCGTGAACACTAGAGAGTTATACTCAGGCAGGCAGTGGCTCCATGAGCCTCTGATATTGTTCCTAGGAAAAGGAAGGGCCAGTGCATCCTGCCCTCACAAAGAATCTCTGCGGCTTGCGGTGGTGCAGATGTAGGAAGGTAGGTATTGGAGGCCATGGCCATGGCAGCCGTGGTGGTGGTGACTATGGTGATCATAGTGATGGTGATAACTGTGGCCGTGTCATGGTGGTGATACTTGTGATTCTGGTAGTGACACTAATGGCAGTGGCATAATGATGATGGTCATAGTGGTACTGGTTTTGGTATAGATGTTTGTGGTCATGGTGACAGTGGGAGTCTCAGCAAAGGAATATCCTGATCATATCCATGCTATCTGGTATGGTCAGTCAAGCCAAGACCTCACATTATAAACTAACTCTTCATGGCTGGGCGCGGTGGCTCACACCTCTAATCCCAGCACTTGAGAAGGCTGAGGCGGGTGGATCACCTGAGGTCAGGAGATTGAGACCATCCTGGCCAACATGGTGAAACCCTGTCTCTATTAAAAATACAAAAATTAGCTGGGTGTGGTGGTGCGTGCCTGTAATCCCAGCTACTCGAGAGGCTGAGGCAGGAGAATCGCTTGAACCAGGGAGAAGGAGGTTGCAGTGAGCTGAGATCGTGCCACTGCACTCCAGCCTGGTGACAGAGTGAGACTCCAACTCAAAAAATAAAAATAAAATAAAATAACTCTTCATATCAAATAAATAACACACTAGAACATCAGCTTCATAAGGAGCTGCATGAATCCCCAAGGCCTGCAGAATCCCGAAGGCCTAGAACAGTGTGTGGCACACAGCAGATGCTCAATAAATACATGTTGAATGAATAAAAGAGAAGTGATGAACACAGTGTTACTTCATCTGATCCTCACCACACCCTTTCAAAATTCCCATCTGATAGATGAGAAAACTGAGGCCAAAAGAGGTGATGTAACCTGCCTGAGGAGTCAGCAATGGGGGAGAGCGAGGGAGGAATAATACCCAGGCCTGTCCCACTCCCAGTGCAGTGCTCTTTCCTCCACACACTTTGCAGCCGCTCTCCCCGCCAGCACTCAGCATTACATAGTGGTCTTGCACTTGGGTTTAATCATAGAAATACTGCTAATAATAGTAACAATTGCTGTTTGTAATTGTTTGAGTAAGGCTTAAATGATCAGGACCATGGAAATTATTAATAACCCAGGCCCAGCCATAGTAGTGTGGGTCATATTAAATTGTGTTGAGATGGATAACGTTAGCAATAATAGTAACTGGGATCATAAATTAATAACAGGAATATTTAAATTAATGCCACACTGTCGATGCCCTTAGTCGTAAGCAGTTCGACGCTGCTGTTAGTACTAATGTTGCCCCTTCTTCCTGCCTTTTATGAATTCAGCTGAGAGGAAGGCAGGTCTAGAAAAGCAGCGGGAGGAAGAGACATCTTAGAAGCAGTCCCTGTCTGGAAAGAATGACTCCTCGGTGATTTCTGAAGAGGTGCTCGTTGTCTGGCCTCTTATGACCAGCCATGAAGGTGGTGGCTCACCAGCATTCATGCTGAAAGCCACAATGATGTCTACCTGTCCTTTCCAGGACAGGGCTGTCCCCTGGACTTTGTGGGTTACACAAGAAGGAAATTCACAGGACAGGTATTTTTCTCCCCCATGAATGAATGAATTAGCCTCAGCCAATCTTGGAAGTCAACTATGGACTGCTAGCGTGCCCTCTTCATGAGCACTGTTTTTTTATTTGTTTGTTTGTTTTTTGAGATGGAGTTTTTACTCTGTTGCCCAGGCTGGAGTGCAATGGCACTATCTCTGCTCACTGCAACCTCCGCCTCCTGGGTTCAAGTGATTCTTCTGCCTCAGCCTCCTGAGTAGCTGGGACTACAGGCGTGAGCCACCACGCCAAGCTAATTTTAGTAGAGATGAGGTTTCACCATGTTGGCCAGGCTGGTCTTGAACTCTTGACCTCAGGTGACCCACCCACCTCAGCCTCCCAAAGTGCTGGGATTACAGGCATGAGCCACTGTGTCTGGCCCACAAGCGCTCTTGATCTCCCTTTTGTTTCCATAACTGGGGAGGGTAGTGAGATTTTTTTTTTTTTTTTTTTCAAGGAGGAAACTGAAATCTGAACCTGGTTAAGATTTGGGTGCTGGGATGGGCTTTGCAGACACCCCCATCAACTCTGTGCTCCAGGGTCCTGACTATGTCTGGGAACGAAGAAATGGAGGGAACAGGAAAGGGGTAAGCATGGGGGTGCGCGGCATACTTTTTGGGTTGGGAGGCATATTATTTGGACTTGGCAAGGTTTCTAAGGCAAGACGAGTTTGGTCCTAGTACATGGATGGGTACACAGATATGAGTCCATTTCACCACTTTTCTATTTATTCCCTTCTACAGAACTTTCTTGAACCCTACTGTATACCAGGAATTCAGAGAAGAAACCATAATCCCTGCCTGCAGAACTCATAAGCCCATGGAGACACTCACAGTCTAGTGAAGTTTATATTGTTGAAGATGCATCTGTTTGTTTGTTTATGGGTGTCAGTGTGTGTGCGCACTCATGAATGTGTGTGTGCTTGTGTGACTGTTTACGTGTGAGGACTTATGCAGACACGACGGTATACATGCATGTGTGAATGCATAGGTATGTGCGTTTGAATGCCCGGATCACATATGTGCCCGTGTGCAGGCCTGGAGAGGTGCATGTATATGACAGTCAGGTCGGCAGGAGTGCATGAGGACGGTGTGGGCACACGTAAGTGCACGATCACACATACAGGTGAGCTTGAGAGTGTGTATTCCTGTGCATTGTGTGCACACCTGTGACCCCTTCAAACCCCTCATTTGAGAATCAAATGATGTTGGAATGGACTCCACCTTGAATGTCGATGGCCGAGGTCAGGCCGCCTGCGCCCCTCCCCTTCCCCAGGCCTCTGCCCAGGGATCTCCTGCACTGGGAAGGGGAGGGGTGGGAATAGGGGTGGAGGTGGGGTGATGGGCGTCGATGAAGGGCAGGGAGGGCAAGCGGGCATTCTTACTGATAGGGGCCAGGTAGGGAGCAAGGCTCCAGGGAGAAGGTGAAGCCAGAGACGGAGGAAGATGGGTAAGAGAGTGAACCCTGTGGCGGGCCGCAGCCGGAGAGGAACAGAAACCGCAGTGGGGACGCCCTGGTCCCCGGGCCCACAGCATCCGGGACGGACGCGCAGTAGTGCGGGCTGGGAACTGGGTATCAGGGCGGGATGGGTGAGAGGCTCTAAGGGACAAGGCGGGGAGAAGAGGCAGCGGGGTGCGGGGAACCGCACGCCCTCCCTTTGCCTCCGCTCCCCACCCCGAGGCGGCGGGGCGGGCGGGCGCGGTTCCGGGGGTGGGCGGGCTGGGCGGGGCGGAGGCGGGGCCGCGGCACTGGCTTCACCCAGCCCCTCCCGCCCGCAGTCAGAGCGAGCTGAGCCGCGGCCAGCTCCGGCGGGCCGGGGGGCGCTGGAGCGCAGTACAGCGCAGCCCCATCAGTCCGCAGAGCGAACTGAGCTGGAAACCGAGCGCTGCCGCGGGAGGCGGACGATGAGGGCAGGTGCCACCGGCCGCGCCATGGACGGGCCGCGCCTGCTGCTGTTGCTGCTTCTGGGGGTGAGTGCTAGCCGGAGGGGGCCCGCTCCCTTTCCCAGGATCAGAACTCCGAGAGCCGGGCGCTGCCACCAAGGAAACAGAACAGAGCGCTGGGGTCCCAGATGCTGAGGGTGGTGGGAGAGGGTCTCTGATGCCGGGACCACGAAAGAGGGTCTAGGGTTCCCGGAAGGCAGACGAACCCTCCAGGGTGGAGATGCGGGCAAGACCGGAGTGCGGTTGCCGGTCCTCAGGTACCGCAGGGGGCGGTGGAGGAGCTGGGAGGGGTCTTTTAGGAGGGGGCATGGGGCTCTCGGATGCCTGGGTTCTTCCGAAGAGGACACTCCAATGTCGGGATCCCAAAGGGACTTTCCCCTCAGCATCTCGGTCTCTGGAGAGTCGTGGGACGGAACCAAGGCAAGAGAAGGAGGGGGAACTGGACGGTGACTAGAGATGTGAGGGGTGAGCTGGGTTGGGGCGGGGAGCCCAGGACGAGGGGATGGAACAATGGAAGAGGTCGGAGGGACTGGAGACAGAGGGGACCTGGCAAGGACAATGGGGACCGGCCAGACAATGGGGGGGAGGGGCGTCGGAGGGAGAGGTTGGGGAGCTGGAGAGCGGCTGAGAAGTGGGTTAGGGAGGGCAGAAGAGGAACGACGGCGAGGGCGACAGAGAGATAGAAGCAAAAGGAAAGCAGACCGAGCGGGCCGCGGACCCTAAAGCGGTCGGGGTCCTGCCTGCGCGCTGAGGGACAGTGAGACGAGAAGAGAGCGGAGGCTTGGACACTTCCAGCGCCTGTCCCGGCGCTCCTGCCCGCGGCCTCGCCCAGTCCTGGAATTGCGGCTGGGGATTTAAGGCTGGGAGGGGAGTGCCCATTTCCCTTGGGGGAATCCGCTGTTGGGGTTCCCCCACGGCTGACGGGCTCCTCCGACGCTCGTGTTGTCACGGCTTGAAGCAGCGCGGCGGATTGCGAGGGACGGAGCGGGTGTGCTCCTACCCGGGCTGGCAGTGGCTACATCTCGGGGTGCAGAGCGCCCGGGCGCACTAGGAGGGGACCCGTCCCGAAAGCGCGCCGCTCTGGCTGCGCAGGCGGCCGGCGGCCGGCAGGGGGCGCTGGGGAGCGAGACAAGTGCAGTCCGCGACTGCGGAGCGTCTCGGGCTGCGCGCCTCCCCCAACCCAGCTGCGCGACCCGAGCGCCGCGCCCACCGCGCTCCGTGGGTTCCCGCTCCTCGAAGGGTCAGGATCCAGTCTGCGCCTCGCCTGGCTCTCAGTGCAAGCCACTGGGCACCTAACGAGACGGGAGCACGCGGACGCCTCGGATTCTGCCGCGCGGTGTACCGAGTCACTGACTCCGCAAAGGTTGGCGGGTCCTCCGGGCGGTCCGACTAGGTTGTCAAATGTGTGGCCACGAACCGAATGCCCTGGAAGGTCTGGCAATGGAGGAGGCGTCTTCACTCTCCCTGCCAGCGTCTTTCATCTGAGCACTGCGCACCAAATCCTGGCTTTACAGATACGGAGACTGAGGCTCTGAGAGTTTAAACGACTTGACCGAGATCTCACAGCAAGTTGGGCCAGAGTCGTGGCTAGACTCCCCCGACCTGAGTCCCAACTCGGTACTCCCGCATCTTTTCAGGAGGTAGCCGCTGTCCCAGATCGGGGTCACAGCTGCGTTTTCCAGCAGGGGCGGGGTTGACACTGTCCCCAGAGTCAGGCGGCGGTAAAGCCTGCGGGTGAGGTGGGCAGAGATCCTGTCCGGGTGTGGGCCCCAGACCAAAAGCTCAGCCCGGGTTCCCTGGAACTGTCAGGACCTGTGGCTGCGTCCGGGGATTTGGGAGCGACCGCGGGCACGTCTGCTGACTTAACGCCGCTGGTTAGAGACGCTGCTCGGACACGAGTGGGCGAGCGTGGACCAGGAGGGCGGGTAGGAGGGACCGGGGTGGTCTCTAGTCCCGATCCCAGAGGGGCGACGACGTGGGATCCGGGTCTGGGCAGGAGCGAGGGTGCAGGCGCGAAGACCCAGAAGGAGGGGAGCTGGGCATGGAGGGCCTGGGCGCTGGGGAAGGTGGACCTGCCGTCTGCAGCCCCTGCGGCTCCCGCCTCCGCCTCCGAGGACGGCTGCTCCGTCTGGGCTGGCTGTGCGCGGTCCGAGTTTCTTCCCGGGACGCGGCGCGAGAGAGAGGGCTGAAACCAGAGCGCGTCCCGGCGGGTCTGCTGGCGGGCCGCGCTGGTAATGGAGGCACTTTGTCATTCAGACGTCTGTAACCAGAGCCGCCGGGCTGGCTAATGCGCCTAATAGGGATGGAGCGAGGGCAGCAAATGGGCGTGCGTGAGCGGCCGGGCTGGGCTGGGGTGGATGGTGGATGGGGAGGCAGCTCCGTGGGGGGACGGGCCCCCACCCCACTGTGCCAGCCCAGTCGGGCTCAAGCGCCTCGCTTCTTCCCTGGGGGACCGCGTGGGGAGGCGGGAATAATCGAATGTGCTGAGTTCCTACTACGTGCCTTGCCCTGGTACTTTCTCTTGAGTTATTTAATCCTTATAAGGTCCTAGCAAGGTGAATTTCGCTATTCCCACTTCTTAGATGAGGAAACAGAGCCTTCCAGACTTTCAGGCCCGAGACCAGGCTCCCCCAGTGAGTGAGTGGTGGCGCCTTTCTTGGAACCCAGGATGCTTGGCCTGGGATGTTCTCTTTCCTACATATGCCAGGCTCCCTCCCGCCCCCTACCTTCCGGATCGTGGAAGGAGTTCTGGCTCTGAGAGATTAAATCGTGCCCTATGCCTTTGGCCCCACACATTTAGATCTGAGCCCCTTCTCCACACGCAGTGCCCCTGCCCCCTCTCAAGTCTCTATGCTACATTATCTTGGGTAATTAGCTCCTTTCCTCCCGGTGTATGTGCCAGTGCCTCCCGTGGGTTTGCATCGACCTCAAAAGGCCCTCCAGGTGTTTGAAAACCTCTCCCATCCCATGGCGGTGACCATGGCCCCATTCACTTAAGAGCCCTTTGCTGAAGCTGTTGTGAATGGCCAGGGCTGATTATACTGAAACATTCGTATGGTTTCAAATAATTTCAACTATTTTGCTGTTTTTCTCTTTTCTCTAATTAAAAAAAAAAAGAAAGAAAATTCTTAAAAGTAAATTCTTCTAAGGATCCTTCCATCTTAGTTCCTTGTAAGCCTTGAAATGGCCAAAACAGAAAGATTACAAACGTTCTTAAAAATGGGCTGAAATCATTCTGTCAAATGTGAAATGACTAAATGTAACACATACAAATTTCAGGGAAATGTATCTGTCATTCCTATAAATTAATCCTTTTAGATCTGATTTTGGAGCAATTAGCCTGAATGTTAGTCACCCCTCCCTACTTGGCTAAATTCTCCCCTCCTGCCTGGGGTCTCCCTAAGACGAGATGCTTCTTTGATAACTAATATTTATTCAATTCCTACTAAATTCCTACTATAGATCAGACATATTTGCATAAATTATTTCACTTAATTCTCCCAGCAATCCTGGGCAGTAGACATTATCAACCCAATGTTTTAGGTGAGAAAAACAGAGGTTTAGGGAGATTAAGTAACTTACCCAAAGCAACATACTTTTTTTTTTAGCAACATTCTATTAAGAAGCAGATCTAGAATTTTACAACATAGGGAACATAAAACAAGCACAGGAAACACATGGTTACTAATTATCTGGCCCCTACTCCAAATGCAAGTTTTAAGAGAAGAGAGAGGACCTCAGGCTGCAGCAGGGAGAACAGGCTTCTTGGCAGGGGCATTTGCACAAAGCCTTCACACCACCCAAGACCGCTGTAGACAGACTTCCTCAGCCATCCAGAGCCCAACTAACTGGAACACAGCCAATGGCCACAAAGTAGACCCTGGAGGACAGAAAAGAGGGGTCTCAAAGTACATAAACACCTTAATCACTTGTGTAATACTTACAGCAATCCTATGCTGCAGGTACTGTCATCATTACCTAATTATGAAGAAACTGAGGCACAGAGATTCAAAACTTGACCCAGGTCAAGTGAGGAGCCAGGATTTAGAGTGGCGCGAGAGCTCACACATTGTACTCAGAGGCTTGCCTCCTCCTGGTTCAGATCCTATTTCTATACCTTTCTTTCTTTTTCTTTTTTTTTTTTGAGACGGAGTGTCACTCTGTTGCCCAGGCTGGAGTGCAGTGGCACGATCTCAACTCACTGCAACCTCCGCCTCCTGGGTTCAAGCAATTCTCCTGCCTCAGCCTCCCAAGTACCTAGGACTACAGGTGCCTGCCACCACGCCTGGCTAATTTTTTGTATTTTTAGTAGAGACGGGTTTTCACCATGTTAGCCAGGATGGTCTCGATCTCCTGACCTCGTGATCTGCCCACTTCGGCCTCCCAAAGTTTTGGGATTACAGGCGTGAGCCACCACGCCCGGGCAGCACATACCTTTCTACCAAGGCCAGTTCCACAGTTTCTGAATATTCAATTAGACCTTAAATAGATTAGCGTGGTGGGGGAAGGACTGCTTCAGGTCACACTGGTAGCAGCAAGAAGTGACAACTGATACCTTGACAGGAAGGAAGGAAACAGAAAAACTATATTTTTTTATTAAAAAAAAAAGGCTGACAGGAGAACTCAAAAAGACAAAAGTGTGGTAATTTGTGAAAAGAACACAGGAGTTTCCCTGCATTGCAGCCCAGAATAATCGCTGGTGTAAATACAGAGTCCCTGAGTCATGGGAAGCCATGAAGATTTGCTCCAGAGACAGGGAAGGGTGCAGCCACCATGGTGAAAAGGAAAAATGATGAGAGCAGCAAAGCCTGGCAGTCGGGAATCTCAGCTAACCAACAGTCGCTCTCCCAGAGTTCTGGGTAATTGAGGTCATATAGTATTTTCATGTATTTCAACTCCACATGTGTATGCATTGCATCCCTACTGCATGCCAGATACCCCATCAGGCCCTGGGGCAATCCAGCTCCCTCAGGGAGCTGACAGTCCAGTAAGGGAGTCTATAAAGTTCAGGCCAGGCAAGAGCAGAGAGAACCGGAGAAGAGGCTGGATGTGTAACATGGCAGCCCCACCTAATCCGCAAGGAGTGGATGCCACAGGACCACTTCCTCGAGGAAGTGACATTTAAGCAGAGCCCTAAGGGATGAAAAGAAATCAGAACAGGCCCTTCTGGAATCTTGCCTCTTGAGGGAAAGCCTGCATCTGGGACCCCGAGCCTCCTGGTCTGCAGATGTTCCCAGCACTGAGTGTGTTGCTGCCCGGGAGGAGGTGCGGCAACACCAAGGTTTCCCGTCCTCTGCTGCCTGTGCCTGTTCTGCTGGTCTCATGGGGACCACAGGCTCCCTCATGGGTTGATCCAACCTGTCTATTTCCTCCCCCACCCTGAATCCTCTGTTTCCTTCCCCACCAAACTCTGATGAGACTGCAGGATATTTTAAAAGGCTGGAGGGAAAGGAGTGTCTTGGCCATGATCTGGCCAATGTGAAAGAAGCAGAATGCCCAAAACAAGCTTGTAAAGCTTCCTTCTAGTCCCACGACCCCAGAGCCCATACTTCTCAGCATCAAATGAGGGCTGCATGGTCTGGAGCCAGCAAAGCAGGCTTTGGAGTTTTATTAGACATTAAGTATTTTTAAGGAACAGAAATATAAAGCAAGTCTCCAGCAGCCCCTCCCCCTGGGGAATCTGGTGTTAAATTGTTCCATCCATGAGCAAAGATGCTTCAGTGGCAGGAACCTGACTCCCCTTTCCCTTGGTTCCAGCGCTGTTCCCAGTGACCACATGGGGGAGGGGGAGGACTGGTGGCTGAAAATCAAACCCTGGCAGGGCAGGGATGCTGGCTGGTGAGAGCAGCCACTGTCCCATCACTGACAACAGTCTCCCTTCCCTCCATCTCAGTGCCAGGCTTTTGCCAAACAGTTGGTCTTTTGCCCTGGTACCAGGCTGTTGCCATCTCTGTAAAGAGATGAAGACTCAGAGGGAAGTTGGGCAGGCAAGACCCCCAGTGCAGAGTCAGGATTCAAACCCAAGACCCTAGCCCTCTGCTTTCTGCTCTTGGGCATGGATATCTCCCATTTATTATTTAATATGTGGAATTAAGAACCTGGAGTAGGGCCCTACTGGCATTTGTTAGAAAAAGGCCCTCCTCTGGGTAGATGCAGCCCTGCAGGTGCAAAGCTTAGCGAATGGAGTTTGGGCTAGGTTTCAGCTCTACTTGCCCCGTTGGCTGGGAGCCCTGTACAAGCTACAACCTGTCCAACCACTGATGACATCCCTGTTGGTAGGCCCTCTGCTGGGCCTCAGGCCACCTTCCCCATGTGGTGTATCCTTGGGATTCCAGGAGTTGCTGTAACCCCAAGATGAACTTTGCAGAAGGTCAGCAGCTGAAGCTCTGACCTCACACCCCCAGCAGCCTGCACAGGCATACTGTCCCTCACTTGCCTTTCCCCTGTCAGCTTTGATGTGCCTAATGCCTCCCTGGTGAGCTCATCCCAGCCCAGGTGGTTCTAATAGAAGGCAGTGGGAGGGGGTGTTTGATTCCCCGGAAGAACCCCCCGCCTTTCTCTTGCCAGTCTGACCCTCTGATCTGCCTCCATCCAGGTGTCCCTTGGAGGTGCCAAGGAGGCATGCCCCACAGGCCTGTACACACACAGCGGCGAGTGCTGCAAAGCCTGCAACCTGGGCGAAGGTGTGGCCCAGCCTTGTGGAGCCAACCAGACCGTGTGTGAGCCCTGCCTGGACAGTGAGTAGAGGGTGGCGGGCAGCAGGAGGGGAGAAGAATGGGGGTGGGGAGGAGAGGGGTGAAAGGGAGGGGTGCTGGGAGGAGCATGCCCAGTAGAGGCCTTATAAGTGGGAAGGGTCCCCTGCCCACCACTGTAAGGTCACCAGAAGTGGGTCTGACCCAGTGTAGGAGGTGTTTCTCTCAGATGGGAGAAGCTGAGAATGGAGAAGGGAAGTGTGCAGAGGGAGGAGGGGAACCCCATAGGGGATCTCCAAGGGGTGCCCATTCCCAGCTCCTGAGAAGGCAGAGGCCTGGTAGAAGAGTGTGGCCGGGCAGGGAGGAATAGCTGATGCTAAGACCAGCTAAAAATATCATCTGCACTGCAAAATCAATGGCTGCCACTTATCCCTGATGTGTTTGGGGGAAGGGAGAGGAGGATCAAATCCTGGCTGCCCTGGAGGCTGACCTTGGGGGATCCTGGGGGTGTGGCTGCTCTCCCCCACAGACCAACTCTTCTCCAGCTTTGACCAGGAAGCAGAGTTTTCCTGAGGCAGCAGGGATAGGGGTCCTGAAGACGTCCTTATTGTTGGGTGACAGAGGGGAGGGGAGGGGAGATGGGGAGCTGTGACCATTCTGCCTGGGATTCTTTCTTTCTTCCTTCCTTCCTTTCTTTCCCTTCCTTCCTTCCTTCCTTCCTTTCTTTTTCTTTCTTTCTTTCCTTTCTTCCTTTTTCTTTCTTTCTCTCTCTCTTTCCTTCCTTCCTCCCTCCCTTCTTCCTTCCTTTCTTTCTTTTTCTCTCTTTCTTTCCCTTCCTTCCTTCCTTCCTTCCTTCCCTCCCTCCCTCCCTCCCTCCGTCTCTCTCTTTCTCACTTTCTCTCTTTCTCTCTTTCTTTCTTTCTTTCTGGCAGAGTCTTGCTCTGTTGCCCAGGTTGGGAGTGCAATGGCATGATCTCAACTCACTGCAACCTCCATCTTCTGGTTTCAAGTGATTCTCATGCCTCAGCCTCCTGAGTAGCTGGGACTACAGGTGCATGCCACCATGCCTGGTTAATTCTTGTATTTTTAGTAGAGATGGGGTTTTACCATGTGGACCAGGCTGGTCTCAAACTTCTGGCCTCAAGTGATCCACCTGCCTCAGTCTCCCAAAGTGTTGGGATTAGAGGCGTGAGCCACCGAGCTCAACCCTGCCTGGGATTTCTTTCAGGAGGGGAGAGAATCTCATCTTCCAGGGCTGGTGGGTCTGGGCATCTTAGCCCCAGTCTTGTCCAGGGTCTGAATCCCCTTGTGTTTTGAGTCAGGAGTCTTGGTTCCTGATGGGTGCCCCCAGTCCTCAGTTGCTGCCTTTGGACCATGGGCTCCCTGCCCTTTTCCTGATGACTGCCACTCAGAACCTGCCTTCTACCTGGCACTTGATGCCCACCTGGAGGGCTCAAGGGAACCATACTCAGATTATTCTTTAATCCGGATGGGAATAAGGGGATAGAGCTGGGGCCTCTGAATCCACCTGTGGACCTAGTATTACCTCTCTGGATGTCCCCCCGAGTCTATCTGTCCTTAAGGCAACCCCAACTCTTGGTGTTCCCCAGACACACTCTTTCCCTTCTCTGTGCTTGTGGATCCTTCTCTGCATTCCGCAGCCAAGAGATGCCTGGGCGTACGTGTGGAGGTGGGACATCCTCCAATGCCTTTGCCATCTTGCTGTCTGGCCTAACAGGGTTTCCATCCCAGGGCGGGGGTGGCCAACCATCAGCTATCCCAGAACCTCCAAATCTGCCTCTCTTGCTTCCTAGACTCCAGCCCAGGGCTCTCCTCCCAGGACCTAAATGATGGGAACCCTTTCCCTTCAGTCAAAGGATCTTCAGCGGGAGGTGGGGTGGAGGACACCAGGAGAGGGAAGTTCCAGAATCTCTGGAAGGGAAGGGAGGCAGGCAGGGAGATGGCTTTGAGAATCCTCCCTTCCACTTCCTCCCTCCCCTCCCTTTTCCCCTCCTTCCCTGTCTCCCCCTCCTCCACCTCCAGCTGTGTTAACAGGCTGCCTTTACAAGCCCGCTTTATGGGATGGAGACCACAGCGGACTTTCCCTCTATCCTTAAAACGTTTCCACAAGGAAACCTATTAAGCCCCTGCCTTCATTCTCTGCCAAAAAAGACCACATTTTTCACACCACCTAAAACCCTCTCCCAGGAGTTTTCTGCTAATTTTCTGTGTTTTGCCATGAGCAGGGTTCTCCTTTTCCCCTCCTGTGTGACTAGACTTACCCTCTGTCACATGCCAGCCAGCCAGGACCCTCTTGTTTGTATAGATCAGACATCCTGCCTTGGCTGTTTGTGTTTGGACGTTCTTTCTGCTGTCTGACCATATTCCTACCACCAAAGTTCACTGTCCTTATCGCTCCCAACCCACATGGGGCCCAGTCTTTATAGGATCCCAACTACATGCCAAGACTTTATGGCTGAATTTCATTTATTCCTCACCACAACCCTGTGACTGCAGATATTGCTCCTTATTTTTACAGAGAAAGAAAAAGCTCAGAGAGGTTAAGTAAAACACCCGAAGTCACACAGCTAATAAGCGATGGAAGTAGATTTTTGAATCCAGATCTGCCTGCTCCTAGGAAAAGGGATACAGGGTTCCTCTGTCAGAACTGACTTGAAACTGAAGTCTCCCTCCAGGCCCTTCTTCCTGGGTCTTTCCTTCTCTCCTCTACCCTTTTCTCTTTTCTTCTTCTTCTTTTTTCTTTCTTTTTTTAGACAGTGCCTCACTCTGTCACCCAGGCTGGAGTGCACTGGTGCAATCTTGGCTCACTGTAACCTCTGCCTCCCAAGCTCAAGCAATCCTCCCACCTCAGCTTCCCGAGTAGCTGGGATTACAGGCGTGCACCACCACACGCAGCTAATTTTTGTAGTTTTTGTAGAGATGGGGTTTTGCCATGCTGGCCAGGCTGGTCTTGAACTCCTGGCCTCAAGTGATCTGCCTGCCTTGGTCTCCCAAAGTACTGGGGTTACAGGAGTAAGCCACCACGCCCAGCCTCTGTCCCCAATTCTGCCCCTTTCACTTCTCTCTGGCTTTTCCTTCTTTGCCTCCCTATCCCCCCACCACACCCCCAAAGCCAGTGACCCCTTGCTCCATCTTGTCTCTGACACCTTTGAATAATGTTAAGACCCCACCCCCCCAACAGGCCTCAGTTTCCCCCAGTGGTGCTTTAGCCTTTCTGCTTCTGCTTCCACATTCTGAACAATCTGTCCTTCCCTAGTTCTCAGGTTTCTAAATCTATGTTCTTTCTGTCCTTGGAGCAAGGCTAGGTCCTGCCAGATCCAGGTTGGCACAGAGTTCTCCACCCAAGGCTGGAAGGGGTGAAGAAGATTTGGCCCTGCTCCTTCCCCTCCCTGTGCAAGGAGGCAAGGACCCTGGCATGCCCGGCCTCCTCCTTATTCTGGAGTACACATCCACTAATTAAGAAAACATGCGTGAAGAATGAGCTTGGACATCTCCCTTGCATGCTGGCTCAAAGGGCAGAGGACGCATGTGCAGATCTCAAAAGGGTGATCATATACAGTTGTGCAGCTTGTGTACTGCTCAACAATATCCATCTGAGAGACTGAGTGTGGGCTAAGAGCCAGCTCTCTAGCTTCAGTGGCTCCTGCCTTACCTGAACCCTCTGGCCTGCTGGTCCATCCCACCCTCAGGAGCCAAGCCCTTCAGCAGCGTGGGGGTAGCGCCACGGGTGGGAAATTCTGCTGTCTAACCCCGGTCACTCCCATTCAGGTTGCATCTGAGCCCACACCTGTGTGAAGAGGAACTGAAGGCAGATGAGGCAGGAGGCCCCCTAGGGGAAGGCCTACCTTGCCTGGACTGGGTTAGCAGCCCACTTTTGGCCCGCGGGGAGGGCTGGGTGGGAACTACGTTCAGATTATTCGTTAATCATGCTGGGAACACCCTACAGGCCTGGGAAGTCTCAAAGAGAATTTGCCAAGAAACTTACCGGCACTAGCTGGGTTATCCGGGAAAGGCTCCTGGCCGGCCAGTGCTTCTGGAGGCTGAAGGAAGCGGCTCCGGGCCTCCTTCCCCTTACCCAATTGGCTGCCACCAACTTTCACCAGGCTAGGGGTCAAAGTCCCTTGGAAGAGGGTGGGAGTCGATGAGAAGGCGAGGCTGAAGGAGGAAGTCAGCGTCCTGGCAGGCAATGGGGGAGGGAGAGACTCCAGGCTCCTGCGTCCCGGGTGCCCAAAGAGCAGACGACTAAATCTGGTGTCCGCTGCGCTCAGGTGTGACGTTCTCCGACGTGGTGAGCGCGACCGAGCCGTGCAAGCCGTGCACCGAGTGCGTGGGGCTTCAGAGCATGTCGGCGCCGTGCGTGGAGGCCGACGACGCCGTGTGCCGCTGTGCCTACGGCTACTACCAGGACGAGACGACCGGGCGCTGCGAGGCGTGCCGCGTGTGCGAGGCGGGCTCGGGCCTCGTATTCTCGTGCCAGGACAAGCAGAACACCGTGTGCGAGGAGTGCCCCGACGGCACGTATTCAGATGAGGCCAACCACGTGGACCCGTGCCTGCCCTGCACCGTGTGCGAGGACACTGAGCGCCAGCTGCGCGAGTGCACACGCTGGGCCGACGCCGAGTGCGAGGGTGAGCGCTGTTCGGCAGCCGGCAGTAGGGGGTGCGGGGGTGGGCTGGGGGCATAAGGAAGGGCTCCCTCTGGAGGTCGACAAAGACCCCGCCTGGCCTGCTGGGGCAGCTTTGTGACCTTAAGGCAGCGTGCACGTTCCCTGGGCTTCAGTCCCTTCCTGGTAACCTGAGGGAGGAGGTCGTTGCCGATCCTGTCTCACCAAAGAACCCCTCTCACTGTTTCCTTCTTTTGGCTAAGTGTTTGGAAAGTGGGGGGTTCTCATTGTCCCAGGCCGCGGGTACTACATTGTAACTCATCCTCGGGGACTCATTTCTCTGTGACTGCCCGCTAGTGATTAGATGAACAGCAAGCAGCTCGAAGGTGGCCACCCCCCCCAGGGCACAGCACAGAACAGGAGGGGTCTGATCCATGAGGCAGGCTTTCTGAACTGAAAGAACAGCTTGAGGACCCTCAGGAGCTGGGACCCTTTGACTCTGAGCCCTGGTCTAGGTCCATGGTGGGTTTTGGCTCTGGGACCTGAGATGGAACCCACCCTGTCCACTCCTGTCTCCCGGCCACAGTTTCCTCACCGGTCATAGGGTTGCCAGGGTTGTTGCAGGTTAGGGAGCACAGTGGGGCTGGCCCACTTCAGCTTGCCCTGTCTAGGGGAGGGGTCAACCGTGTTTTGCAGTTTAGTGAAGGATGAGGGGCGTGCAGGGAACACCAAGGAGGGGCTCTGTGGAAGAAGGAGGGGAGGGGCAGACCTGGGGCTCAAAAGCCCGGGGACAAGGGAGTGCATGCTCCTGGCTGTTAGTTCCAGGGGTGAATGGGAGCTGAGTGTGCCCTTAGCCAGGCACAGGCCCGAAGGAGATGGGGTGATTCCAGGGATGGGAGGAGGAAGCCCCATGGGAGCCAGGGCAGAGCTGTTTTGGTCTCTGGTTGGTGACATCCGTCTCAGGGCAGACGGGTGGGCTTTTCCACGTCAGGGAGAGGCTGGCAGGGCCTTTACATCCTGCTTATCATCCTGTGGCCATGCACGCATCGAGCTATTTCCCTTTGAGACCTAACCTTCATCCTCAGGTTGCTTTTACCCTGAGCAGGCAATACAGCCCCTCCTTCAGTGAGTCCCCAGTTTGATGGAAGAGATAGCCTTCGCCCAGTCTAATGAGAGAGACATGGTCCCAGCACTTAGTCCGCAGCTGAAGGAGAGACAGCCCTCACTTTAGAAATCCCCCATTCTGATGGAGGCAGTAGAGCTTCTGCCTCAGTCAGCACCCAGATCTCCTGCCCCTGGGGACCCTCCAGTCTGATAGGGGCTCCAACATCCCACACCTGCCTTCCAAGTCCTGTGATCTTTGCCTCTAGGAGCTCAGGATGGGAAGGGCTGTTGGGCTAAGGCCAGGTTGAACTCAAAGCTGCCTGCCTTGGAGAAGGAATGAGGAGTAGGAGTAGGATGTGGTGGTTCTGGTGGCAATTGCCCTGGGCCAGGAGACAGGCAAGTGGCATCAGGCACCAGGCAGAGCACAGGGAGGGTTTCAGCAGCCAGGCATCGGGGAAGCGGGCAGCACATTTCTGTGGACAAGTCCAGACCAGCCAGCTGGGGGCGGGGTTGGGGGAACTTAGGGGCGCTGCTAGAGCAAAGAAAGGTGGTGGCTGTGGGAGGAGCAGGCTTTGTGTTTTGGGGCATTCACAGATTCCTCTCAGATCCCAGCCCACTTTCCCAGCCACCCCGGAGGAGGAGGGTGCTCCTGAGGGAATGTGTTCATCCTGGACCTTGTTCCCCTTTCAGCTTCAGGCTCTGAAGGGTTAAATGTCAGCTCTGGAACGAGGGACCATTTCAGGAAATGGAATTTGATTCTTGGTTTGGGTGCCCCCTCCCCTCCAGCTTACCATACTTTCCCCTGCATATAAGTTTCAGGTGTCAACATGGTGACTCACCCACCCTTAGGGCAGAAGGGCTCCCCACTGCCCCAGTGAAATTCGTTTTGAGTAGGGGTAACCTTGTCCCTCCATCCAGCCCGGAAATGGCTGTCAGGACCTGCCAAGGGCTTAGTACGGGGGAATGCTAGTGGACATGGCCACATCTGGATCTCATCCTCCTGCCCTCATCAGAGGGGTTTGGAGAGATGCGGGCAGCTCCCCGAGAGTCAGCGCCGCCTCTGGTCTGGCCATGCCTTGCTACCCTCCCAGCCCTCCCCTACCGTGCTCTGATCTTGGTCCCAGCCCTCCCCTACTGTGCTCTGATCTCGGTGATGCTCTCATTCACGGGCACTCAGACATACACACTCTTTCAGCCTCTGGCTTGGGGGTCAGTCTGAGCTGAGCTGTGTCTCCAGCCTCTGGACTTGGGCTGCCCCCCAGCTTGCCCAGTCCCCTGGTAGAGCAAGAGAAGACTCTCCCCAGTCCAACGCTCCACCTGGGGCCGCCAGAAGACAGGGCTCTGTCTCCTTCACTCCCTCTGGCCCCTCCCAGGACTGAGACGGGGAAGGGTGGGATGGGTGACAGACGGCAGCCCCTCACCGCTGGCAGCCAGATGGATTCTAGATTCACATCTGGGGGCTTTGCCACTCAGAAGGTGCTGAAAACGGGCCTTTGAAGCATTTTCATCTGGAGTGTAAGAGGCCAGAAGATGGGTGGCAGCTTCCACTCGTGCTTGGGAGTCCAGACCCCAAAACCACAGCCCTGTCGGTGCAACCCGTGTGGCCGCTTCACTTCTGACCACATTCCCTGTCCAGAGAGAGAAGTGCCCCTGCTGCCTCCCTGACCCTGCCCCTGCCCTGTCACCATCTCAGGCCGCCTGCCCCCTTCTCCCACACTGCTAGGTGGGCCAGCCCCTCCCACCACAGCGGATGTCCTATCTGGGGGGCTGACACCAGGGATGGTACTAGGGGGAAGTGACAAGGCCCCAGAGACTCAGAAGGAGGAATCGAGGAACCAGAGTGGGCAGAGCTGGGAGCAAGATACCCCCCCCTTCACCCCATTGGCATGTCCTGTCTGCTTTCCCTCCCTGCCGCAGGTGTGGGAAGAGAGGAGGGACGGGGTAGGCAACTTTGCCCAGACAAGTATCCCCAGGCCGTCCAGAGCCCACAACCGCTAGCACTGCCCCTAGCTGTGTGGCAGAATGGAAAATCCCAGCCACTGGTGCCAGGAAGGGCTGGGTCCCCTGCCAGGGAGGCTGGCAATGTCCAGCTAGCATGAGAGGGTCTCGGTGGGTGGCAAGTCACAGTCTCCCCCGGGGCTGAGGCATTGAGCTCTCATGGGCCCCCTCTCCGCTGGCTCTCTGCTTCCTGACCAAGGAGGGCTGGGGCTACCTGACGCTGTCGTCTCTGGGTGGCAGGATCGGGCTAGGTGGGAGCCAGACAAGGCAGGAAACAGAGGCTGGCCACTGTCCAAGGGCTGGCTGGAGGGAGGCAATCCAGCTGCCCCCACACCCCGCCTCTCCACCCAAACCTAGAGCCTAGGACATGAGGTCAAAAAGTCAGGGAATGCTCTTAAGGAGGTGGTGTGGGGAAAGCACCTCTCTGACCAGACCTGTATACACTCTTCTTTCCTTAGGACGGGGGTGACTGGGGTCATCTAGGACAAGCTGGGGCCAGAGAGACATTTCCCGGAGTGATTCCAGCTCAAGGCCTCCCTGTGGTCAGGCTTTGTGTGTTTGCTCCCAGACAGGCCTCTCTAGGTACCCAGGGAGGTGGAATAGAATTCCAGGACCATAGCCCCAGATGGAAGGGAGCTTAGAGACCGTCTCTCTTAATAGCCCCATTAGATAGATAAGAAAATCGAGGTTCTGAGAGAAAAAGGGGCTGGGCCAGAGTCACCCAGCAAGTCAGTGGCAAAGCTGAAGCAGATGCAGCTCTGTGGGTCCATAGGCCTTGCTCTTTAGCGTCATGACATCATGCACACAATCCCAGCCCCCACGCTGTGCGTAACAGCTGGGCACAAGAGCACCCAGAGCCAGGGTGGGGACACAGGAAGAACACTGCAGTGGGTTACAGCTAAAAGGGAGGGGCGGGGGAAGTGGGTCCTCACTCCTGTGACCTTTTCTCCCAGAGATCCCTGGCCGTTGGATTACAAGGTCCACACCCCCCGAGGGCTCTGACAGCACAGCCCCCAGCACCCAGGAGCCTGAGGCACCTCCAGAACAAGACCTCATAGCCAGCACGGTGGCAGATGTGGTGACCACAGTGATGGGCAGCTCCCAGCCCGTGGTAACCCGAGGCACCACCGACAACCTCATCCCCGTCTATTGCTCCATCCTGGCTGCTGTGGTTGTGGGCCTTGTGGCCTACATAGCCTTCAAGAGGTAAGAGAGGGTCCAGTGGCAACAGAGAGGGGAGATGTTTGCCCTCAAGGAAGACTTTACTGTGACCTTGACCTGAAAGCACACACACCCTTTTAACTCAACCCCAAACCAAGCTCATCCTCACTCATCATCTGCTGCCCCACTCCAGGGTGCAGCAGGTCAGCAGGAGGTGAGGGGAGAGGATCCACCCTGTCCTGTCCTGTCCTCTCCTGCCCTGTCCTGGCTCCAGCCCCTCCCACTCCCATGCCGTACCACTCCCTGATTCCCCAGCCCCCAACTGCTTGTGTCTTCATCCCTCAACCTCCTTCACCCCACAGTCACCTGCGTGTGCGTACGTCTCTTCCCCTTCCCTTGTCACACTGGGAATGCTGTGGCACCCACATCCAGGAATCCAGGATGTACACGAACTCCCAGAAGGTGTTTTAAAGCTTTAAATGCATTTTCCATTCTTTCTAAAAAAAAAAATTCATCAAGGTAACACATGCATGTTTAGGAAAATGCAAACAAGGCCAATATCTTTCAAAGCAAAAGTAAAAGCCCCCTTTTATCTCCCCAAATCCTACTCCTCTCCTTATTGGAATCTGTTTGAAATGGATCCTTCCCAACTATTTTCTGTGTGTGTTTTTTATAAACATGTATATAAACCTTTTATAATGACATGTAAACATGGAGGGCTTTTTAGGCATCAGTGAGATCACATTGTACATATTCTGTAGCTTACTTTTTTCACTCAATCTCCCTCAGGAGACCTTTCCTCAGGAATGTAGATTAGCTGATCATTTGTAACCACTCATTCAATAGTATGGATGGATGGTAATTTATTTAGCCAGTCCCCTATTGATGGACATTTGTTTTTTTTTTTTTTTCCAGGTTTTTGTTATTGCTTATAATTGCAGAGGAAATCCTTGTATGTATCATTGCCCACATGTGGGAGTATTTTAGAAGGGTAGATTGGGAGAAGAGGAGTTCCTGAGCAGTCACTTATTGCTGCACTGCTCATTCCAGGAACATTTACTGAACACTTACAGAGGGCCCCTCATGGAGCTTTCAGGGTAGGTGGGGGGCAGATGTGCAAAGAGGAGCCTTAGATGCTGGGGTGGCGGTTACAGTTGGGCACCCGCCATGCCCCTGGCCCTCACACGGCAGAGCACAGATACCTCAGCTGCATCCGCCGCTACGGCCCCCCACCCCCTGAGACCTGGCCTGTCCTCTGGCTCCAGGTGGAACAGCTGCAAGCAGAACAAGCAAGGAGCCAACAGCCGGCCAGTGAACCAGACGCCCCCACCAGAGGGAGAAAAACTCCATAGCGACAGTGGCATCTCCGTGGACAGCCAGAGCCTGCATGACCAGCAGCCCCACACGCAGACGGCCTCGGGCCAGGGTGAGCAGGGGCCCCGCTGAGGAGCTGAGTCTGAGGAGCTGAGTCGGAGCTGAGGCTGAGGAAACAGAAGCGATTAAGATTAGACTCCAGGAAGGACTGTGGGAGGGGAGGCACGGCTGGCTCAGCAGTGCCCTGTAGATGGATGGAGAGGCTGGCTGAGGGGAATGGGAGGGAGAGGTCCTCTCCAGGGAAGGACTTGGGAAATGGAGGCTTTTATAAGTTGGAGCATCCAGACTCATCAAGCTAATTGTCCCCCCTGGGGGCTAATTACTGCCCAAAGTAGCTGCAATTAGCCTCCTGCCCTGGACTTCTGGGGAACAAGTAGTTAAGTGTGTACCCTAATTAGTGGCCCATAGCCCAGCTCCAGGACACTTGCTGTAGATGTCTGGAACTGAGAAGCCCTGTCTCCTCCTTTGCCATGATTAATTGCTGGGGGGGAAGAGAGGAGAGATGGGGGTAGGGATTGGGCTAGAGTGACAGGAGGAAGGGACAACGAGTCCCCCCAGGTGCCTTCACTTCCTGGTGTCCCACCTAGGACCTCGGCTTGGCCCTAGGCCTCTCGATGGGGAGGAGCACTGCCACCGCCCTTCTTGGGTCTTACCCCAGCGCCCACTGTTGGGGAAAGGAGTGCAGGGGTAGGACCTGACTCTCCTCTGGGTTCTCTGCAGCCCTCAAGGGTGATGGAGGCCTCTACAGCAGCCTGCCCCCAGCCAAGCGGGAGGAGGTGGAGAAGCTTCTCAACGGGTCTGCGGGGGACACCTGGCGGCACCTGGCGGGCGAGCTGGGCTACCAGCCCGAGCACATAGACTCCTTTACCCACGAGGCCTGCCCCGTTCGCGCCCTGCTTGCAAGCTGGGCCACCCAGGACAGCGCCACATTGGACGCCCTCCTGGCCGCCCTGCGCCGCATCCAGCGAGCTGACCTCGTGGAGAGTCTGTGCAGTGAGTCCACTGCCACGTCCCCGGTGTGAGCCCAACCAGGGAGCCCCCGCCCCGCCCCACATTCCGACGACCGATGCTCCAGCCAACCCCTGTGGAGCCCGCACCCCCACCCTTTGTGGGGGTCCCGCCTGGCAGAACTGAGCTCCTCTGGGCAGGACCTCGGAGTCCAGGCCCCAAAACCACAGCCCTGTCGGTGCAGCCCGTGTGGCCCCTTCACTTCCGACCACACTCCCTGTCCAGAGAGAGAAGTGCCCCTGCTGCCTCCCCCACCCTGCCCCTGCCCCGTCACCATCTCAGGCCACCTGCCCCCTTCTCCCCCACTGCTAGGTGGGCCAGCCCCTCCCACCACAGCAGGTGTCCTATCTGGGGGGCCGACACCAGGGATGGTACTAGGGGGAAGTGACAAGGCCCCAGAGACTCAGAGGGAGGAACTGAGGAACCAGAGCCATGGACTCTACACTGTGAACTTGGGGAACAAGGGTAGCATCCCAGTGGCCTCAACCCTCCCTCAGCCCCTCTCGCCCCCCACCCCAGCCTAAGATGAAGAGGATCAGAGGCCTGTCAGAGCTGGGAGGGGGTTTTGAAGCTCAGCCCACTCCCCTCATTTTGCATATATGTCAGTGAGGCCCAGAGAGAGGCCGTGACTCGCCCAAAGCCGCACAGCAATGGGGAGGCCAAGTGCAGGCCGGCACCGTCTTCTCTAAATGAGGGGCCTCAGGTTTGCCTGAGGGCGAGGGGAGGGTGGCAGGTGACCTTCTGAGAAATGGCTTGAAGCCAAGTCAGCTTTGCCTTCCACTGTCTCCGGACCCCCACCCCTTCCCCACTGCCCGCCCACCCGTGGAGATGGGATGCTTGCCCAGGGCCTGGTCCATGATGGAGTCAGGTTTGGGGTTTGTGGAAAGGGTGCTGCTTCCCTCTGCCTGTCCCTGTCAGGCATGCCCGTGTGACAGCTGTGGCATGGCTCCAGTCTGCTGCCCTCCATCCTGGCAGGCACAGACCTGGAGCTAACACTGGCCCCTAGAATCAGCCTAGGGGTCAGGGACCAAGAACCCCTCACCTTGCAACACACAGACGCATGCACATACGCACACGCGCGCGCGCACACACACACACAGGAGGAGAAATCTCACTTTTCTCCGTAAGTTCTTTCTCCTGGGCTGAGACCGGATCCTGCCCGGGGCAGCTGCCAGAGAAGCATCGGAGGGAATTGAGGTCTGCTCGGCCGTCTTCACTCGCCCCCGGGTTTGGCAGGCCAAGGACTGCCGAGGCTGGAGCTGGCGTCTGTCTTCAAGGGCTTACACGTGGAGGAATGCTCCCCCATCCTCCCCTTCCCTGCAAGTACGGGGTTGGCTGGGCCCACAAGGTTGTGATAAAGAAAAGCGGGCCAGTGTGGGAATGCGGCAAGAAGGAACGACTGTGACCCGTGGGGATTTCTCCCAGCTCTAGACAACCCTGCAAAGGACTGTTTTTTCCTGAGCTTGGCCAGAAGGGGGCCATGAGGCCTCAGTGGACTTTCAACCCCCTCCCTGGCCTGTTCTGTTTTGCCTGATGTTGGAAAGAGTGTAGCTCTCCTCTATTTAGCATGACAAGCCCCAGGCAGGCTGTGCGCTGACAGCCACCCCTCCCCAGCCCGGGGTTCCCCCAGCCCTGTGGAAGGGACGAGGAGCATTGTAGTAAATGGCAATTCTTTGACCTCAATCTGCGATGAGGGGAGGAAACTCACCTGCTGGCCCCTCACCTGGGCACCTGGGGAGTGGGACAGAGTCTGAGTGTATTTATTTTCCTCCCCAGCAGGTGGGGAGGGGCTTTGGGGGCTTGCAAGTATGTTTTAGCATGTGTTTGGTTCTGGGGCCCCTTTCTTCTCCCCTTGGGCTGAGATGGAACCCTTTTGGCCCCCCAACTGGGGGCCACGAGCTCCAGACCCCCAGCATCCCTCCTGTCACCTCCCCTCCTTGCCTCCTGTGTAATCATTTCTTGGGTCCTCCTGAAACTTACACATAAAACATAAGTGATGAACATTAAATAGCAAAGAAAGAAAAATAGTACAAAGAGATTTTCTGGAAATACACGTGGTTTGAGTTGTTTGGGATTGGGTGTGTGGCAGGGACCCAGGTATAATTTCCAATTCGGTCAATTCCTGCCCTCTTTTACCCCACACCAAAAGGGGAAGTTTTAACAGAAATCCAGTAAGTTCCCATGTGTCACTATGGGGTGGGGTGGGGTGGGTTGGGGAAGGAGAAGGGGCTCTTTGCTCCCAGATCTTGGAGAGGGAAAGTGAAAATGGCCATGCAGGAAGCTGGCCAGCTGTGAACTTGACCAGATGTCAGAAGTGAAACTGACCACGGGTGAGTCAGAGGCTTGCCAGGAGGGCCAGGTCACAACCCCACAGCTCCCAGCCACCCACATGGCTTGGGAGACACACACACACATACACACCACAGAGAGAGAGAGAGAGAGATCTGGCTCCAGATGGCCTGGCAGGAGGCATTAGGCAGGCCTGGCCTGGAGTTAGGCAGGCAGGCCCCTCCCTTGTAGCTCTCATGGGCAGGTCCTAACCCAGGCTCCTGACAGCCTGGCTTCGAGCCCCGCCTGGCCCAGGCCTGGGAGCTCCCAGGGCTGCAGGGCTCCTGGCCCCAGGCCTGTGCCTGTCTCTGAGGCGCAGCCTCAGCCCCTGCTGGTTGTTTGGCCAAGTTCAAGACTGGCTTGTGGTCACTGAGGAAGACAAAGGGAGGCTTGCTCTTCCAGTAAAAACAGCAAACAAGTCTGCCTGACCTCCAGATCCAGGGAGAAGGGCCAGCCAGGCCCAGTCAGAGTCAGACAAGTTTGGAGGGGAGGTTCTCTGTCTTCCATTCCCCTCCTGCGCCACCAGACCGTGAAGGGTGTAAGGAAGATGGAAGGTGTTGCGGGAGGGATTCAGAGTAGGTAAGAGAAATAATCCTGGTACTTGGAAAATCAGTGTGATGGGAAAGACAATCTCTGTCTTGAGCAAGGCTCCCGTCTGATGAAGGAGACAGTCCCACAATTGAGGATATTCTAACCTGATGAAGGAGGCACACCTCCTGTCCTAAGGGTGCCCCCATGCTGATGGGGAGATATACTCTTTGACCTAAGAGTGGCTTTCCACTCTGCCCAGTCTCTTGTCTGGTGGGGGAAAACCAGATGCTGTCCTGTGAAATAAGGAGAACTCAAATCCCTGCCTTCACCAGCCTTACATTCTTGAGCGAGCTAGAGCAGACAGGCCCTATATGATGTGTACTGCTACAACAGTGGGGGAATCCTAAGCAAGACCCACCCATACCAGGGGTCAGGGAAGTTTTGCCAGATAAGGTATATGGAAGCTGAGTCTTTAAGGATGAGTGGAGTTGGCCGGGCACAGTGGCTCATGCCTGTAATCCCAGCACTTTGGGAGGCCGAGGAGAGCGGATCACGAGGTCAGGAGATCCAGACCATCCTGGCTAACATGGTGAAACCCTGTCTCTACTAAAAATATAAAAAATTAGCCAGGCATGGTGGCGGGCGCCAGTAGTCCCAGCTACTCGGGAGGCTGAGGCAGGAGAATGACGTGAACCTAGGAGGCAGAGCTTGCAGTGAGCCAAGACCGCGCCGCTGCACCCCCCGGGGGGAGACAGAGCCAGTCTCTGTCATAAGAAAAAAAAAAAAAAAAAAAGGATGCGTGGAGTTAGCAGGACGGGTAAGGGGGAGAATGCTTCTGGCAGAAGAACCGGCTCAGCAAAGGCCCTGGCGGGCACCAGCACAAAACACACAGGGCCTGGGGAGGCTCCGGGGCCTGGAGCCCAGACAGTGAGTAGGAAGGTGATCAGTGGGGCCCCATGGGGGAGAGCTTGTGAAGAGACACACTAGGGGGTCCGGACTACATTCTTGGAACACTGGGGAACCACTGGGGGATTTTAAGTATAGGAGTGCCATAGACAGACTCATACTTTATTATCGATTACTTTTTATTTTTTAAAATTTGAGACAGAGTCTTGCTCTGTCACCCAGGCTGGAGTGCAGCAGTGTAATCTCAGCTCACTGCAGCCTCAACTTCCCTGGCTCAAGTGATGCTCCCACCTCAGCCTCCAGAGTAGCTGGGACAACAGGCACACGCCACCACACCCGGCTAATTATTTTGTATATTTTGTGCAGATGGGGTTTCACCATGTTGCCTCGGCTGCTTTTGAACTCCTGAGCTCAAGCCATTCTCCTGCTTTGGCCTCCCAAAGTACTGGGATTACAGGTGTGAGCCACCACACCCAGCCCAGACTTGTACTTAGAAAGCACTAGCTCCAGCTGCAGAGCGGAGGGTGCTGGGTGGAGCAGGGTGGGCTGAGAGGTGGGAGTCAGTAGTGGCCTGAAGTCAAGGAGGAAGCATAGGGGTGGTGAGAAGAGGGGCTTTTAAAGAGCTCCTCAGAGCAAGGGGCATGTGGTGGTGGGCAGGGAAGTGACTGACACCGTCCAGGGGCTCGTAGGAACAGGAGGGCTAAAAACCATAAAGACGTTTGATGTGGTTTGGCTCTGTGTCCCCACCCAAATCTCATCTCGAATTGTAATCCCACGTGTCGAGGAAGGGACCTGGTGGGGAGTGATTGGATCATGGGGGTGGTTTCCCCCAAGCTGTTCCTGTGATAATGAGTGAGTTCTCACAAAATCTGATGGTTTAAAAGTGTGTGGGCTGGGCATGGTGGCTCACGCCTGTAATCCCAGCACTTTGGGAGGCCAAGGCAGGTGGATCACCTGAGGTCAGGAGTTCAAGACCAGCCTGCGTAACCTGGTGAAACCCTGTCTCTACTAAAATACAGAAATTAGCCAGGCCTGGTGGCATGCGCCTGTAATCCCAGCTACTCTGGAGGCTGAGGCAGGAGAATTGCTTGAGCCTGGGAGGCAGAAGTTGCAGTGAGTCGAGAACACACCACTGCTCTTCAGCCTGGGTGACAGAGCTAGACTCCATCTCAAAAAAAAAAAAAAAGTGTATGGCAGTTTCCCCCACTGCCCTCGCTCTCCTGCTGCCGTGTGAAGAAGGTGCCTGCTTCCCCTTCGCCTTCCACCATAATTGTAAGTTTCCTGAGGTCTCCCAGTCATATGGAACTGTGAGTCAATTAAACCTTTTTCTTGGTTGGGTGTGGTGGCTCACGCCTGTAATCCCACCACTTCAGGAGGCTGAGGAGAATGGATCATTTGAGGTCAGGAGTTTGAGACCAGCCTGGCTGACATGGTGAAACTCCGTCTCCACTAAAAATACAAAAATTAGCCAGGCATGGTGGCACGTGCCTGTAATCCCAGCTACTCAGGAGGCTGAGGTGAGAGAATCACTTGAACCCAGGAGGCGGAGATTGCAGTGAGCTGAGATTGCACCATTGCACTCCAGTCTGGGTGACAGAACAAGACTCTGCCTCAAAATAAATAAATAAATAAATAATAAACCTTTTTCTTTATAAATTACCCAGTGTCAGGTAGTTTTTTACAGCAGTGTAAAAATGAACTAATGCAACATGGTACCCAAGATTCCCTCTGCAGCACATCCCCCATCACATTGTATAGAAATCCTCTTTGTCTCCTTCCATTCTTCCTTCTCTGATTCTCTGATTCCCTGTCAACAGCTAAAATGCTTCACCAGCTTTCAGCTTATCAACCTTTTTTTTTTTTTTTTTTTTTTTTTAAAGAGATAGGGTCTCCCTATGTTGATCAGGCTGGTCTCAAACTCCTGGCCTCAAGCAATTCTCCCATCTTGGCCTCCCAAAATGCTGGGATTACAGGCATGAGCCACTGCACCCAGCCTGCTTACCAATCTTAATGTGGCCTTGGAGGCTGTGTGGAAGCTGAGTGCTTAAGGACGAGTGAAGTTAACAAACTGGGGGAGGAGAGTGGTTCTGGCAGAGGACCCAGCTCAGCAAAGGCCCTGGAGGGTGGGAGCACAGAGCACAGGGAGTCCTCAAGACTCACTGTCTTGTTGTAGCCATCATCCTCCTCCTCCTCACCCGCAAGCCAGGCCTCTTATAATTCTTCAAGTGTTGCCGGTCCCTCAAGCCACAGGGCCTTTGCACACGCTATGCCTTCTGCCTGGAAGCACACTCTCTCAAACTCTTTTTCCCAAGTTTCCTCAGCCCAATGCTTTCTTAGGGCAGCCCTCACTGAACTCTGGGCCGAAATCAGGTTTCAGAGCACACAATGTTCACTGCCTTTCTTTAGATCACTTCATCTCTCTTCGTAATTAGGCACCCGTCTGAGTGATTATTTGATTACTGTAAACTCCAGAAAACCAGAGATAGGGTCTGGTTTTGCTCATCTTCTAATCCTTAGCACCTTGCCTGGCATATAGTTGGCACTCATAAAATTATGTTGAATAAATGAATGAGTGTGGTCTGAGGTAGCTGCATCCAATAAAAATATGATGCAAGTGACATATATGTAATTTAAAAATTTTTAGTAGCCACATTACACAAGTGAAAAACAGGTGAACTTAATAATATATTTTATTTAGCACAATCAATCCAAAGTGTTATTTCAACATAATTATATACATAACATTTTGAAATATTACATATATTTAAAATATTAAAATATATAAGAGATATATATATATATATGTTTTTTTTTAGAGTTAGGGTCTTGCTATGTTGTCCGGGCTGGTCTCAAACTCCTGGCTTCTAGGGATCTTCCTGCCTAGGCCTCCCACAGTGCTATAATTATAGGGTGAGCCACCCACGCCTGGCTCAATATTTTAAAATTATTAATAAAAAATTTTACATTTTTGGTCCTACCAAGTTTTCAAAATCCAGTGTGTATTTTATTCTTACAGCACATCTCCATTTGGGCTAGCCTCATTTCAAGGCACCATCCTAAGCAGCTCAGCTCGTGCATCCCAGAGCATGGACTCATGCTGAGCCCTCAGTGGGCTCCGCGGTAGATGATGGAAACTCCCTTACTTCTCCCTGTGTCATCCATCTCCTTGGGCTTGAGGCCTATAGTCTCCCCTCCTCCACCCCACTGCTACCCCAAAGCCTCTCTCCTCTGGGCCCAAACCCGGAGGCTCTCTCTGTCTCTCTCACCCTGCAGGCTGGAGGATGCATGAGCCTTCATCTCTGCCAGCCCATCAGGGTCCCATCTCTTCCCCTAGTGCCTTCCTCCCCTCTTTCATCTGGGGCAATGCAGCAGCGATGAGATGTGGAACAATGTGAAAGGCCTCTTCATCCAGCTGGGAGGGGCGTGGAGGGGCGCTGAGCCTGTAGCCCTGTGCTCTAGGGGAAGAAGGGGCTAGGCCAGCTCTGGGGTCAAGAGAAGACACTTCCCATGATGCTCAGCTTGGGGAACTGCTGACCATATGCCTAGGGGAGGCTGTTCCTCTGATAATGCAAAGCAGATTCCTCCCAGCTCTGTGGCAGCTGGTGGACAGAAGGCCAGGGGACAAGACTGGGCCCCCAGGCATCTGGATACAGAAGAGCTGAGGCAAGGAGGGCTCCTTCGTCAGCCTCCTGCCCCCCACCTTACACTCCTCCTAACACCCCTGCCACCACACTGACCCTTCCCAGCTACATCAGTCTCCCCTCCACAGTCTTCCTGCCCTGGGCCATGCCTGGGCTCCAGATCTCTGTCTAGCTCCATCGAAGTAGGGGGCAGACATTCTCAGCACACACCCTTAGGGTCTCCAGCACAACACCCCCATTCAGATCATGCCCACACCCAGGGTGATCCCTCCCAGGCTCAACTGGAAGTCAGGGTTTTCCACAATAATCCCCACTCCCCATTTCCCATGATACTGCAGCTGGGGCATCTACCTATTCCAGCCTTCCAACCATCCAGGGTTGAGTCCAAAAACATTTCCCAAAGGTTCCATCATGCAAGAACATTCAGGAACATTCCAGCTTTCACCTCCCACCACTCACAGGGCACTCAGTCCTGCCCTCTTCCCACAGTATCTGGGAACTTCCCCATCCCTCTGCTCCCTTCCCAGCAATCCCTGCTCCAGTCGTTTCCAGCAACATTCCCAGAGGGCTTCTGGGAGAGGTAGATTTGGGTCTCCTCCCTGGGCTGGAACTGCTCCCTTTGGAAAAGCTTGGGAATGTTCCCATCCCCATTTCATATTCTAGAGACTCATAGAAATTGGGGGTCCTTCTGACTCACCCTGAGAAGCCCTTGGCATCCACATTCTGGAGCCCCAGCTCCACCCCAGGGCCTAAGTCTTTCACTGGTAGTCCAGATGGTTCACCTTCTACCCTGCAGACCTTGGGATGCCTTCAGTCTGCACAGGATGTGTGGGCCAAGGGCACAGAACTGCCCAGCTTCCATTCATCAACATTAGAGGCCCCACCCCCACCTCTGGGAAGATGATGTTGAGAGCCCTGATGTGGCCACCTAGGAGCTCCTCTCTCCTCACCCTCTATACCAGTTAGGATTATTTGTGTTGCAAGAGGGAGAAAACGCCACCCGGGGTGGTGAGAGGGAACTTAGTGTCCATCAGAAGTGAAAAGGGAGTAGGGCTGGCTCTAGGCACAGCTTGATTTAGAAGCTCAAACAACACCCCTAGAACCCGGTTGCTCTTTTTCCACTTCGTGCCTCTGTTTCCTCAGATAGGTTCTCTCCTTGTGGGGACAAGAGGCTGCAAAACTTCAGGTTCAAGGTGGTGGGGAAGAGACCCCCCCCTCAATCCTAATAATCCCGGCAAAGGTCTCCAGGTGTCCCTGGTTCTGACTGGCCCATCCCTGTGGCTTGGAAATGTGATCACCAGTTGGCTAAGGTGGAGGTCCCACACTGTCCCTACAGCAGAGATATCATCCTACCTGAAGCATGGGGCTGAGAGTGGGGGAAATTGAGGTACCATCCCCAAAAGCAGGCCCCTTAAAAACAGCAAATGTGGCCTCCAGTCTAGAGTGATACTGGGCTTCTTCAACAGGCAGCCAGAACAAGCCTCCTCCCCCAGACCAAAGTACGAACTTCCACTAAGGATCACTAGGAAACAATAATATATTATGGTGCAAGAGTGTCCAGGACACACTGGGGTTCCAAAGAGGGAGGAAGTTTTCTGGCTGCAGGGAGCAGGAAGAATTCTGCAGGGGAGCCGTTTGAATCCAGCCTGGAGGGATGGACAGGATCTGGGTTGTGGGGATGGAAAGGAACTGGGGAGGATATCTCACACGGAGGAAAGAGCTGGAGCAAAAGCACAAGAATGGGGGTGGGAGGTTAGTGCTTCACATTCTGGGGGAACCAGCAGTGAGGGAAACAGGGAAGCAATCCAGGGAATTGTAAGGAGAGACAATGACTAGCCTTGGCACCGGATCAGATGGGAAGATAGTGAAGCAGAGAGGAGTCTAGATGACTCCCAGCCTTAAGCCTTGGCAATGGGCATGATGGAGCTGTTCATTGGGGAGCTCCGGGTAGGAGGGTTTCCTGCAAGAGCAAGAATTCCATGTGGAGTTGGAGAAGGCTTTGGGACATCGCAGCGGAGGTCAGGAGACACTGGTTATACTCTTGTCCCCCTTATCCACTTCCGTTTCACTTTCCCTGGTTTCAGTGACTTGTGGTCAACCTCAGTCTGAAAATAGGAAATGGACAATTCCAGAATAAACAGTTTGTACATTTTAAATTGCACCTCGTTCTGAGTATCATGATGAAAATCTCACGCTATCTGGCTCCATTCCGCCTGGGACGTGAGTCCTCCCTTAGTCCAGCACACCCATGCTGTGAACGCTACCCACCCACTGGTCACTTCGCCTCAGTTATCAGATCGAAAAAGCATAGGATATATAGGATTCACGGGTCCCCGGGTTCAGGAATCCACTGCGGGTCTTGTATCCCCCATGAATAAGGGAGTGGGGACAGCTGTACTTGTCATGAGCTCAGGGAAATTCCAGGGTTACAGTGGAAGGTTTTTGAATCATCTGCAAGCCACTAAGTGAGGTCCCCATGGGCTTGGCCCTTGGACAGGCCTGCTAAGGTGACCAGAGGAGAAGAGGAGGCGGATAACTGAGAAGGACTTGTCAGTGAATTGGGAGGCCTGGATCTTACCGCATCATGAAAGCCTAAGGTGGTAGCAAGCTTCCAGGAGGAGGCAGCGGGTGATCCCCAGTGAGGGACTGCAGGGAGGCCCAGGAGGGAGAGGGCTGGACAGGCCACTGAACTGGCCTGGGAGAAGGCTGCAGAGACAAAGGGCAGTGGCCAGAGGAGAGGGTGGCAAGTGAGACGGTGGAGATGCCCCTGTATAACTCTCCTTCTAGGAGCTTTGCTGAGAAGGGAAGGAGAGAGGCTTTGCCTGGGATGAGGAGGAGCTTTGTTATAGGGATAGGGAGGGAGGATGTGAACTGTGGCATCAGGGAACTTTAGATTTTAAAGCTGGGCCTGGTTCAACCAGCCCAGCACCTCTGTCTGAAATCCCACAGCTAACACCGAGTGAGGTAGTTTCTGCTTATAATCCTAGCACTTTGGGAGGCTGAGACAGGCAGATCACTTGAGACCAGGAGTTTGAGACCAGCCTGGCCAATACCGTGAAACTCCGTCTCTACTGAAAATACAAAAAATTAGCCAGGCATGGTAGCACATGCCTGTAGTCCCAGCTACTCGGGAGGCTGAGGCACAAGAATCGCTTGAACCCAGGAGGCGGAGGTTGCAGTGAGCAGAGATCACACCACTGCACTCCAGCCTGGTTGACAGAGGGAGACTCTGCCTCAAAAAAAAAAAAAAAAAAGAAAAGAAAAGAAATTGCACAGATTTGGTCGTCAGTTCCTGGCCCTCTTGTTGCCGCACCCTCCTCCCCACCTGACCCCAGCCTGCTTCAGTCCCCTGCCAACCATCGCACACCACTGGTGCGGGGGTCTAATTATCAGGGACTCAAATGGCAGACAGGAACCAGTGCTTTGTCCCAGGGAGCTCAAAGCTCAGGTTAAATGAAGAGAGACATTGGCTACAAATCAAAATGGGATTGGGCTCTGCCAAGGAACCACAGCCTAGATCTCTGGTCCAAATGCTATCTCTTTGATACCTTAATGAGCAGCCATTAGACCCCCATGCCATCTCTTCCAGGGCAATGATTGGCTGAAAGCCAAGGCAGGACAGAAGAAGCTGCCAGAATCCCATCACATTAGGTTCATGCAAAAGCCACCTCAGCAGCTCTGGGCACCCAGCCCCCACTTCCTGGGGTAACACATGGGCTGGGCACGTGCCCAGAGACTGCCACATGCCTGTCAGGCTGGGGCCTGCCTCACGCCTCTCCAGGGAGGCTGCCAGAAGCCCTGGAGCTGGGTAAACCCCAACAGTGACTCAGGTGAGGGGTGGAGGCTGGGGCAGGAAGGCTGCAGCCCAGGCCAGATTGTGGCCCCCCTTCCCTGACCTGGTGCCTGGTGAGCTGAGGGACAGGGCAGGAGCATGGCAGGCTGGCAGCACCAGAGAGAGACTGGGCGCCCTGTCTGGGAGCACGGCAATGCCCCCCTTCGCAGGAGGAGAGTCTGCTTGGCAGACTGGCATAGACACTGCCTTAGGCAGATGCAAACTCAGAAAGGATGCCTGATGCCAGCCAGGCAGCCCTCCATCAGCAAAGACCCTGCATCTAGGGCAAAGGCGCAGCCACCGTCCAGTCCAGGAGGAGGCATCTGCCCTCTCAGTTTGCAGCAAGGAGCAGATAGAGGGATTCATAGCCTTGTTCCCTGGACTTCGGGTGCAGAGTCTGGGAGAAGAAGCCCCGGACACCCTAGGGGACGCGAGGGCGCTGAGAGCTAACCAGAGTCACTAAGCAGCTGAACCAAGCAACACAGGTGCCTGTTCCCTGGGGCCTCCTGAGACAGCAGATGACATTTGCCCAGCATTTGAAAGTTTACAAAGCACTTTCCCAGCCATAATTCCGTGTGATCGTTTCATTAGTTCTGCTAGAGAGGCATTATAGGACCCACTTTATGGATGAGACAGCTGAAAGCCAGAGGTTTGCCCAAGGCCACCTGAGAGTAAGGGGCTGGGCCAACCTGGCAGCCACATCGGCCACCCTAGCACCCTGGTCTCATTTCCCCCAGGCCAGGCTGACTGCTGCCAACATGGGGGTGGAGGTAGAGGTGGCTGCACTGGGGGTGGGGTGGAGATGAAGGGTGGGGGCATGGGTGGACATCTGGAGAGGTGGGGAGCCTGGAATGAGACTGGAATTCAATTCAGAGAGGAGGATGCAGAGTGAAAATAAACAGACCCCATTTCAATGTTGCCGAAGGCTCATTCCCCTCCCAACATCGCCTGCCCACTCCCACAAAGAGTGACAGGAACAGCTGGAGCCCACAAGGGAGAGAAGAAAGGGGATCCCAGTTCAGAGCCTGGCGTCTTAACCTTGATGCTGCCACCAGAACCCCCTCCCCTCCACCCCCAGCCCCTCACCCCAGGCTGCAGGAGGCTGGTGCCGCCAGAAGCCTGGCACAGGGCCACATAGGCCAGGCCTGGTGGAGAGGGGCAGACCAGCACGGCCATGCTGCAGACTGATTCCTATCCCGGGGCCCCTGCCTGGACCCCTCAGCCCAGCCCCAGGTGCCCACCACTCTGCCCATCCAGGGAGGTTCCCCAGAGCCTGGTACCTCAGTTTGGGATTCGGAAGAGTCTGCCTTTTCAAGACACCCTGGCCGTTTCCAACTTTGGGCTCTACTGGATCCCACTGGTTAGCCCCTCAGGTACTCTCCCTGGGTCCCCGAAATGATGTCTTCCAGGCCCATCTTCTAGAACACTCTTATCACCTTTGCTGCTTGTTATTTTGGCTTCATACCCCAAGGGATATGAGTGGAAAGAATGTGGACTTGGCCAGGTGCAGTGGCTCACACCTGTAATCCCAGCACTTTGGGAGACCGAGGTGGGCGAATCACTTGAGCCCAGGAGATCGAGACTAGCCTGGCTGACATGGCAAAACCCCGTCTCTACTAAAAATACAAAAAATTAGCCTGGCGTGATGGCATGTGCCTGTGGTCCCAGCTATTCGGGAGGCTGAGTTGAGAGGATTGCTTGAGCCTGGGAGGCAGAGGTTGCAATGAGACGAGATCCAGCCAATACATTCCAGTCTGGGCAACAAAGTGAGACCCTGCCTCAAAAAAAAAAAAAGAATGTGGGCCGGGCACGGTGGCTCAAGCCTGTAATCCCAGCACTTTGGGAGGCCGAGACGGGCGGATCACGAGGTCAGGAGATCGAGACCATCCTGGCTGACAAGGTGAAACCCCGTCTCTACTAAAAAACTACAAAAAATCAGCCGGGCGAGGTCGCGGGCACTTGTAGTCCCAGCTACTCGGGAGGCTGAGGCAGGAGAATGGCGTAAACCTGGGAGGCGGAGCTTGCAGTGAGCTGAGATCCGGCCACTGCACTCCCGCCTGGGTGGCAGAGCGAGACTCCATCTCAAAAAAAAAAAAAAAAAAAAAAAAAAAAAATGTGGTTTTTAGAGTCACACAGTCCTGGACTCAAACCCAGGCTCTGCCACTTACTAGCTCTGGGATCTTGGGCAAGGCAGTCACAGATCCTCTCGGAGCCTTTGTTTCCTCAGCTGTAAAATGGGGATCAATAGGAGTCACTTCGGAAATTTGCTACAAAACTGAAAACTAATACGTGTGAGGTTAGATCTAACACAATCCTGGGTCACCATGAATACCTGAGTCATCGTCATCTCCACCCTGGTGTCAGAGGCCCTCATAGGAACCCCAGCCTGCCAGTCCAGCCTGTCTCCCTCCCTGCGGCCAGTGTGGGCAACTCATGTTCCCTGAGGTTGGCCTACACTTTCCCATTTGGAGCCTTTGCTGCACAGCCTGTTGCCTGTGAGGCCCTCTCCACAGACCTATCTGTAGCCACATCCCTTTGCCACCTCTTCCTGGAAGCCTTTCCAGATTTCTCTCTCACATTGCCTCCAGGACTTCCTTAGCACTTTGCATAGCAAGGGCTCTGCTCCACTTTGGGTCTTGTATTTACATCTTGTATTAAACTATAAGCGGATTCATCTCTGCAGCCTCCCTGTCCCCCCTGCCCGCCCCGGCCCTGTGCTCTGACTGGGGTCCTCTTCCATGACAGCAAAGTCAGTCCACCTGCCTCCTGCCCACTCAGATGCACTTCCACACAGAAGCTTCGCACCATGTGGGCTGTGTCAGCAAGTGAGGACAGAGCACAGCTGTCCCGGAGAACCCAGAACCCAACTGTGCACAGAGAGACAGATGAAGAACACGGGAGATCGGAGAGAGGTAAGTGAACGGAGCCAGCCCTGTGACTTAATCCAGTCTGACATGGTTTGGCAAAAGCCACTCATGGTCATCCCTGAGGCTCCAGCCAGGCCAGCAGCTTGCGCCTTCCCCCATTCTTGGCTCATGGTGATATGGAAAAGAAGAAACCACCCACAGACACGGATTTGTGAGAAAGACAAAGCCTGGGCCTCTAGGCTGGAGTTGGAGGAAGACCGTGGGGTGTGGGGAATGATAGCTGAGTTTGGTTGCGGCTGACACAGGGCTGGAGACTAATGCATTACAAGCCTGTCTGCCCTCTGGTCTGCTCTCCTGTAAACTCCTTGCCCCAGCCCTGCTTAGATTTTTAGTAAAGTCCCTTCTTCATTTCCCCTGACCTGCAATCTCCTTGAGAACGAGGGACTGGCTCTTATTCATTAATTCTCCCTCCCCAGTGCTGTGCCCGAAGGACTGTTACTAGTACAATCACCCCACTGTACAGATAAGGAAATCGAGGCTCAGAGAGGCACGGTGACTCTCCCAAGGTCACACCACAAATGCACAGCAGAGACAAAGACCCATTTGAGACCTGGACTTTTCTCACAACCCCCATAGGGAAGGTTTCACGAGCAAGACATCTTCTGCAAACTTCCAAACCTCGGCTGCTTGTGGAGGAATTGGGAGCAGAAAGTAAGTTCTTTCCTTCCCGCCCATGGACCTTCCAGGCTCCCAAAGTGACCTCCTTAGCTTAGGAGGCCCTGAGCAAGGCCACTCAGCTACTGATCAGGCAGTTTTACTGCAAACCCCTGCCTCTCCCACCTTTCTTTTGCTGCCCTGGTCCTACAGAGGAGAAAGTGAGGCCCTGGAGGTGCAGGGAGTCAGCCAGTGATGCTGCCCTGAAGGCAGCTCAGGGCTCTGGCTCCCAGGTTCTAGTCTGTCCTGCGCTCTGAGCCACCTTTGTAAAAAATAACAAAGCTTGGCCGGGCACGGTGGCTCACGCCTGTAATCCTAGCACTTTGGGAAGCCAAAAGGCAGGTGGATCACCTGAAGTCAGGAGTTCAAGACCAGCCTGACCAACATGGTGAAACCCCGTCTCTACTAAAAACACAAAATTAGTCAGGCGTGGCGGTGCGTGCCTATAATCCCAGCTACTTGGGAGTCTGAGGCAGGAGAATAACCCGGGAGGCGGAGGTTGCAGTGAGCTGAGATCACGCCATTATACTCCAGCCTGGGCAACAAGAGTGAAACTTTGTCTCAAAAATAAATAAATAAATAAATAAATAAATAAATAAATAAATAACAAAGCTCTACTCTCTCCCTTCTTCCTGCCTTAGGTTTAACCTCAGTGCCTTCTGCTATTTACAGCAGATAAGAGTTTCTTGGTGCAACCTTTAAGAAGCCCCCCAGACTGACGGGAAAGACGTGTTTTTGGTCTCTGGCCACTTCCTAGTCTGATGGTAGAAACAGGTCACACATGGAGAACTGGAGAGAGACAAAGAGCAGTGGGTGCTGGTGCAGACAGGGGGCTGGGAGGCAGAGGAAAGGTGACACGAATGGGCAGGGTGGATGGGGGAAGAGTTTTTGGCCCAGTGAGAGGCCGGGGGGAGAGGAGGAGGCTTGTGTGGGTGAGAGATGGAGGCTGCCTGCCAGGACTAGCCCAGGGAGCCCAGGGGGTTTGAGGGGGGTCGTGGGTTTGGGCAGGACCCTGGTGCTGGAGGCCCCAGATCCTGGACCCAGCTCCAGTGGAGAAACCTTAGCCAGTGGGCCCTCCCCCTTCTCAATTCCCCCGGTGCTAAAAAGCCCACGACATTTACGACTTCAGGAGGGTAAAGAGCCTGAGAAAAGAATTGCAGACCATATGGATTTGTTTCCTGGGTTTAGAAAAAAATCCCTCTAATTAGGCCGGGAAAAGCCACTGGCCTCTGCCTGTCTTAAGGCCCCTGGATTCAATTACTGCCCAGCCTCCCCACTTGTGGCCTGGCCCTCCCAGCCCGCTCCATGCACAGGGGGTCAGGGGTGGGTCCCTGATAAGGGGTGGCCTGAGGGAAGAGGGGAGGGGGGACCAGGAGGTGGGAAGGACCTGGGGGCACAATCTTTTTACTCATTTCTGACAGATTCCTTATGAGATCCCTCTGTGGCCGAGTCCTCAGCGCCCAGCCCCACAGCCCACCCGCCCCGTCTACTCTTCCCGGGGCAGTCCAAGGTCTTGGGATGAGACTGCCTTGGATTCCCTTCCTCTCTGTACCAGGAAAACTTTTTGACATCAGAAGAAAACTGAACCTTTGAGCAGATTGAGAGATGAGATTATGGGTGTTTTTCCATTTCTTTCTTTCTATGTTAGGAGTTAATGTCATACTTTTTCTAGAACAAATCGAAGCGACCCATGAAAAAGTCTCTCATTCGTTCTACCTGTGCTCAGTGCTCTGGGCTCTCTCTGAAGACTTTGTCCCCTTGGTCTATAAACACTCTTCCACCTCCTTCATCCTGTAAACACCTTCGCTGAGCCCCGCCACCCTCTCACATTTCTCCTCCTGCCTTCCCTGCAGAACTCCAGATTGTGGGGAAAAAGATTCGCCCCTCATCCCTCCCACTGGCAACCAACAGCATCATACTTCCCTCCAATTCCTTACCCTCCTCCCACTGCAAGCTGGCCTCCCTCCTTGTGGCACCCAAGCCTCCCCTGCCCAGCCTCCCTGCAGCCTGGGCCCTGGGGCCGCACCTTCCTTGAGCCACTGGACACAGAATTACCTCACCATCCAATCCTCTGCCCACTGCCTGAAGGCCAGAGCTTCTGGGTCCCTTTCTTGGCCTTTTACTCTCCTTTTTTTTTTTTTTTTTTTTTGAGATAGAGTCTTGTTCTGTCACTCAGGCTGGAGTTCAGTGACACCATCTTGGTTCACTGCAACCTCCACCTCCCGAGTTCAAGCAATTCTCCTGCCTCAGTCTCCCAAGTGGCTGGAATTACAGGCATGTGCCACCATGCCCGGCTGTATTTTTAGTAGAGATGAGGTTTTGCCATGTTGGCCAGGCTGGTCTCGAACTCCTGACCTCAGGTAATCCATCCACCTCGGCCTCCCAAAGTGCTGGGATTACAGGCATGAGCCACCGTGCCTGGCCAGCCTTTTACTCTCTCTAGGCCGTATCACCTTCCTGTGTAAGATAGCCCACTGCCGTGGTGGCTGCCACCCCACTCTAAATGCCTCCCAAATCTGTTACCTGGGTACCACCTCTCTCCTAGACCTGGTTTTCTGATTGCCTGTTAGTTACTGACTTTTGTATGTTCTACCAACACCCCAAACCCAACATGCTCAAAATGCGATGAGAATTCATTCTCTATCTGCATCACTCCTCCAAAAACGAAGCAATAACCAACATTCCTTCCTCCATGCTCTACTGCTGCTGTTTTTTAATAAACTTTAATTTTTTCTTAGAGATAAGGTATTTTTCTTTTTCTTTTTCTTTTTTTTTTTTTTGTTTGTTTTTTTGAGACGGAGTCTTGCTCTGTCACCCAGGCTGGAGTGCAATGGCGCGTTCTCGGCTAACTGCAAGCTCTGCCTCCCGGGTTCACGCCATTCTCCTGCCTCAGCCTCCTGAGTAGCTGGGACTACAGACGCCTGCCACCACGCCCTGCTAATTTTCTGTATTTTTAGTAGAGACGGGGTTTCACCGTGTTAGCCAAGATGGTCTCGATCTCCTGACCTCATGATCCCTCCACCTCGGCTTCCCAAAGTGCTGGGATTACAGGCGTGAGCCACCAAACCCAGCCGACAAGGTCTTTTTCTGTCACCCAGGCTGGAGTGCGATAGCACAATCATAGCTCATTGCAGCCTTGAACTCCTGGGCTCAAGCAATCCTCCTGCCTCAGCCTCCCAGGTAGTTGGGAAGTCTGGCTAATTTTAATTTTTTAAATTTTTAGTAGAGATGAGATCTCATTTGTTGCCCAGACTGACCTCATACTCCTGGCCTTAAGCAATCCTCCCACCTCTGTCTCTCAGAGTGTTGGGATTACAAGTGCGAGCCACTGAGCCCAGCCCAAAACTATAAATTTTTAGAGCAGTTTTAGGTTAACGGTAAAATTGAGCAGAAAGTACAGCGTTCCCAGACACTGCCTCTGTGCAACCCCCCCCCATGCACATACACAGCCTTCCCTACTGTTGACATTCTACACCACAGCAGTACATTTGTTGCAATCGATGAACCTCCTTTGACACATCATTATCCTCTAAAGTGCAGAGTTTACATTAGGGTTCACTCTATGTATTGTACAGTCTATGGATTTTGACAAATGTATAATGAGTTGTATATCCCATTGCAGTATCATACAGAACAATTTCACTGCCCTAAAAACCCTCTGTGTTCTACCTCTTCATCCTCCCCTCCGCCAACCCCTGGGCAATCACTGATCCTTTTATTGTCTCCATAGTTTGCCTTTTCTACAGTGTCATACAGTTGCAATATATAGTATGTAGCTTCTTCAGATTGGCTTTTTTCACTTCAGTAATATACATTTAGGTTTCCTCCATGTTTTTCCATGGCTTGATAGTTAATTTCATTTTAGCAATGAATAATGCTCCATTGTCTGGATGTACCATAGTTTATTTATCTGTTCACCTCCTGAAAATATCTTGGTTGCTTCCACGTTTTGGCAATTATGAAAAAAAAAAAAATAGATTGCTCTAAATATCCATGTGCAGGTTTGTGGACATGACTTTTCCATTCATTTGGGTAAATACCAAGTAGCACAACTGCTGGATAGTATAGTAAGAGTATGTTTAGTTTTGTAAGAAACTGCCAAACTGTCTTCCAAGGTGGCTGTATCATTTTGCATTCCCACCAGCAGTGAATGAGAGTTCCTGCTGTTCCACATCCTCATCAGTGTTTGGCATTGTCAGTGTTTTGGATTTTGGCCATTCTAATAGGTATGTAGTGATATGTCATTGTCATATTAATTTGCAATTCCCTGATGACACATGAGGTTAAATACCTTTTCATATGCTTACTTGCCATTTGTATACCTTCTTTGGTGAAGTGTCTATTCAAGTCTTTCATTCTTTCTTTTTTTTTTTTTTTTTTGAGATGGAGTCTTACTCTGTCACCCAGCCTGGAGTGCAATGGCATGGTCTCAGCTCACTGTAACCTCTGCCTCCCGGGTTCAAGCAATTCTCCCGGCTCAGCCTCCTGAGTAGCTGTGATTACAGGCACGTGCCACCACACCTGGCTAATTTTCTTTTGTATTTTTAGTAGAGACAGGGTTTCCCTATGTTGGACAGGCTGGTCTCAAATTCCTAACCTCGTGGTCTGCCCGCCTCACCTCCCAAAGTGCTGGGATTACAAGCATGAGACCCCGTGCCTGGCCTCATTTATTTTTAATTGGGTTGTTCATTTTCTTGTTGAGTTGTAAGAGTTCTTCAGATATTTTGGATAATAGTCCTTTATCAGGTATGTCTTTTGAAAGTATTTTCTCCCAGTTTGTGGCTTGTGTTCTCATTCTCTTGACATTGTCTTTTGCAGAGCAGAAGTTTTTCATTTTAATGAAGTCCAGCTCATCAATTATTTCTTTCATTGATCATGGCTTCTCTGTTCTATCTAAAGAGTCATACCATATCCAAGGTCAATTTGGCTTTCTCCTATATTATCATCTAAAAGTTTTATAATTTTGTGTTTTACATTTAAGTTTATGGTTTGTTTGTTTGTTTGTTTGTTTGTTTGTTTGTTTGTTTGACAGAGTCTCACTCTGTCGCCCAGGCTGGAGTGCAGTAGCATGATCTCAGCTCATTGAAACCTCCAGTTTCCAGATTCAAGCAATTCTCCTGCCTCAGCCTCTCACGTAGCTGGGATTACAGGCATGCACCACGATGCCCAGCTTATTGTTTTTATATTTTTAGTAGAGACGGGGTTTCACCATGTTGGCCAGGCTGGTCTCAAACTCCTAACCTCAAGTAATCCACCCGCCTTGGCCTCCCAAAGTGCTGGGATTACAGGCGCGAGCCACTGCGCCCGGCCTAAGTTTATTGTCTATTTTGAATTAATTTTGTGAAGGATGTAAAGTCTGTGTCTAGATTCATTTTTTACATGTGGATGTCCAGTTGCTCTAGCACTCATTGTTGAAAAGACTAATTTGCTCCACTGTATTCCCTTGTTCCTTTGTCGAAGTGTTTATGTGGGTCTTTTTCTAGGTTCTGTATTCTGTTCCATTGATCTATTTGTCTACTCTTTTACCACTACAATACTGTCTTGATTACTGTAGCTTTTTTTTTGTTTTCAGGATGGAGTCTCATTCTGTCACCCAGGCTGGAGTGCAGTGGTACGATCTCAGCTCACTGCAACCTCTGCCTCTCTGGTTCAAGCGATTCTCCTGCCTTAGCCTCCCGAGTAGCTGGGACTACAGGTACATGCCACCACGCCTGGCTAATTTCTGTATTTTTAGTAGAGACGGGGTTTCACCACGTTGGTCAGGCTGGTCTTGAACTCCTGACCTCGTGATCCGCCTGCCTCAGCCTCCCAAAGCGCTGGGATTACAGGCGTGAGCCACCGTACCTGGTGATTACTGTAGCTTTAGAGTACACCTTGAAGTTGGGTAGTGTCAGTCTTCCAACATTGCTCTTCTCTTTCGCTGTGGAATTGGCTATTCCAGGTCATTTGCCTCCCTATATAAGTTTTAGAATCATTTTGTTAATCCGCAAAATAGGCTGCTGAGATTTCAACTGGGATTACATTGAATCTATAGATCAAGTAAGGGGAGAACTCACATTGTGACAATATTGAGTCTTCCTATCTTTGAACCTAGAATATTTCTCCATTTATTTAGTTATTCTTTAATCTCCTTCATCAGTTTTGTAGTTTTCCTCATATTGATCTTGTATATATTTTGTTAGATTTATACCTAAATATTTCATTTTTTGCACTGCTAATATAAATAGTAATGTGTTTTTTAATTTCAAATGCCACATGTTCATTGCTGGTATATAGGAAAGTGACTGACTTTTGTAATATCAACCTTGTATCCTAAAACCTTGCTATAATCACTTACTAGTTACAGGAGATTTTTGTTGTTGTTGTTGTTGTTGTTGTTGATTCTTACAGACTTTCTGCATAGATGACTATGTCATCGGTGAACAAAGACAATTTGATTTTTTTTCTTCTCAGTCTATGTATCTTTTATTTCCTTTTCTTGTCTTATTGCCTTAGCTAAGATTTCCAGTACAATGTTGAAAAGCAGAGGTGAGAAAGGATATCCTTGCTCAGCTGATCTTAGCAGGAAAGCTTTGAGCTTCTTACTATTAGACATGAAGTTACCTATAGGTTTTTTTGTAGATTTTGTTTTTATCAAGTTGAGGAAATTCCCTCCTATTCCTACTTTGCTGAGACTTTTTTTTTTTCCAAGATGGAGTCTTGCTTTGTTGCCCAGGCTGGAGTGCACTGGCATGATCTCGGCTCACTGCAACCTCCACCTCCCTGGTTCAAGCAATTGTCCTGCCTCAGCCTCCCAAGTAGCTGGGATTACAGGCACAGGTCACCGTGCCCGGCTTTTGTATTTTTAGTAGAGACAGGGTTTCACCATGTTGGCCAAGCTGGTCTCAAACTCCTGACCTCACGATCCACCCGCCTTGGCCTCCCGAAGTGCTGGGATTACAGGTTTGAGCGACTACACCTGGCCAAGACTTTTTATCATTATCATGAACAGGTGTTGGATTTTGTCAAATGATTTTTCGGCACTTATTTATATAATCATGTGATTTTTTTTCCCCTTAGCCTGCTAATGTGATGGATTGCATTAACTGATTTTCAAATGTTGAACCAGCCTTGCATCTCTGGGATAAATCCCACTTGGTTGTGGTGTGTAATTACTTTTATGCATTGTTGGCTTTGATTTGCTAGTATATTGCTGAGGACTTTTGCATTTATGTTCATGAGAGATATTGACCTGTAGTTTTATTTTCTTGTAATGTGTTTGTCCAGTTTTGACATTAGGGTAATGCTTGCCTCACAGAATGAGTTAGGAATCATTCCCTCTGCTTTTAACTTCTGAAAGACACAGTAGATAACTGGCATAATTTCTTCCTCGAATGTTTGGTAGAATTCACCAGTGAACCCATCTGCGGCTGGTGCCTTCTGTTTGGGAAAATATTAGCTATTGATTCAATTTCTTTAATAGATACAGGTCTATTTAGATTGTCTATTAGTGTTCTTTTTTTTGTTTTTTATTTTGGTTTTTGGGGGTCTTTTTGAGATGGAGTTTTGCTCTGTCACCCAGGCTGGAGTGCACTGGCGCAATCTCGGCTCACTGTAACCTCTGCCTCCTGGGTTCAAGCAATTATCATGCCTCAGCCTCACAAACAGCTGGGACTACAGGCATGTGCCACCAAGCTGAGCTAATGTTCGCATTTTTTATTAGTAGAGGCAGGGTTTCACCAGGCTGACTAGGCTGGTCTTGAACTCCTGACCTCTAGTGATCCGCTTGCCTTGGCCTCCCAAAGTGCTGGGATTACAGGTGTGAGCCATTGCGCCCAGCCTGTTTTGTTTTTTGATACAAGGTCTCCTTCTATCACCCAGGCTGGAGTGCAGTGGCACAATCTTAGCTCACTGCAACCTCTGTTTCCTGGGCTTAAGTGGTCCTCCCACCTCAGCCTCCTGAGTAGCTGGCATTACAAGTGTGCACCACAGTGCCCTGCTGATTTTTGTATTTTTGTGGAGACAGAGTTTTTCCACGTTGCCCAGGCTGGGCAGGTTCTCTGTTCTTAATTGCTGACACTTGTACCCACACAGGCTTAAAATCTTGGTTATCGGTGACTCCACTTCTCCCCTACCCATAATTGCAAACCAAATGGCAACTACCTTGGTTCAGGTCTCCCTCCCGCCAGGGTAACTAGGAATTTGGAAGCTTGGTTCCAGGAGAGTAAAAGCTTGTTCCATCCCTACCACTAACCATCTATGTGACCTTTACCAAGATCACACCACTGTACTCCAGCTTGAGTGACACAGTGAGATCCTGTCTCAAAAATAAATAAACAAATAAATAAATAAGCCAACTAAACATGAGTTTATACTGATGTCTCCAGTTCTAATCCGTAGATCATTCTATCATTCTTGCCTTCTCTCCGTACTTTCCTGTGACCTCATTTGTTTTCCTGTAACCTCCTGTAACCTCCTATGTAGAGAGAAATCTGGCTCCTCCCATCAACCATCCATTTACTGAATTGTTTTGGGGTTTTTTTTGTTATCGTTTGTTTGCTTTTGAGATGGAGTCTCACTCTGTCACCCAGGGTGGAGTGCAGTGGCGTGATCTCAGTTTACTGCAACCTCTGCCTCCCAAGTTCAAGTGATTCTCCTGCCTCAGCCTCCCGAGTAACTGGGACTACAGATGCCCGCCACCACACCTGGCTAATTTTTGTATTTTTAATAGAGATCGGGTTTCTCCATGTTGGCCAGGCTGATCTCAAGTGACTCCTGGCCTCAAGTGATCTACCTGCCTCGGCCTCCCAAAGTGCTAGAGTTACAGACATGACCACCATCCCCAGCCGACTTAATTATGTAATCTCATTACACACATACGGCAGTAACAGAATTGTTAACCTGTACCTCTGTGGGAAATAACTTTATCAACTAGAGTACAGTGCTTATGGAAAATTTCTTTGGACTTTAGTCTTACAGACTACATATTTCCAAAGTGACCTGGGTCAGCACATTTACCCTCACCTCCTTTAGTGAGGTTGTTTCATACATTTGTGATAGATTGTGTTGTCACATTCTGCATTCTCTTCTGAGATCCCCCAACCTTCTAAATGATTTTTAAAATTTGCATGCATTATGATTTGCTCTTTGTGCTGTAAATTTCTAGGGTTTTTGATAAATGTATAACATCATATTTACATCATTACAGTATCATATAGAATAGTTTTCACCATCCTAAAAAAAAAAAAAATCCATGTGCTTCATCTGCTTCATCTATTCAATCCTTCCTCCCTACCCCACGAACTCCTTTTAACCACTCATCTTTTTACCATCACTAGAGTTTTGCCTTTATAGAACCATGTAATTGGAATTATACAATAGGTGGCCTTTTCAGGCTGGCTTCTTTCACTTAGAAATAGGTATCCAAGATTCATCCACATCTTTTTTTTTTTTGAGATGGTGTCTTGCTCTGTCCCCCAGGCTGGAATGCAGTGGCACAATCTCAGCTCACTGCAACCTCCACCCCCTGGGTTCAAGCAATTCTCCTGCCTCAGCTTCCCGAGTAGCTGGGATTACAGGTGCCTCACCATGCCCTGCTAATGTTGGCCAGGCTGGTCTCGAACTCCCGACCTCGTGATCCGCCTGCCTTGGCTTCCTAAAGTGCTGGGATTACAGGTGTGAGTCACTGAGCCCAGCCATCCATGTATTTTATCACTGAATAATATTCCACCAGATAGATGTTCACAGTTTGTTTATCCATTCACCTGTTGACCATCTTGGTTGCTTCCAGGTTTTGGCAATTGTAAATCAACCTGCTGAAAACAGTTGCATGCAGGTGTTTGTGTAGACATAGTTTTCAAATCAATTGAGTAAATACTTAGGAGTGGGATGGTTGGATCGCCAATTTAGCTTTATGTGAAACTTCCAAACTGCCTTCCAGTGTGGCTGTACCATTTTGCGTTCCCACTAACAATGAATGAGAGTCCCTATTGCCTCATATCCTTGTCAGCAATTGATATTGTTAGTATTTTAAATTGTAGCTATTCTGATAGGTGTGTAGCGATATCACATTTTTTGTTTTTGCTTTTGTTTTAATTTTCAATTCCCTGATGAAATACGATGTGGAACATCAAATGTTTATTTGCCATCTGTGTATCTTCTTTGAGGAGATATTTGTTCAGATGTTTTGCTGATTTTTTAAATGGGTTTGTATGTTTTTATATTGTTGAGTTTTAAGAGTTATTTGTATATTTTGGATACAAGTCCTTTTTCAGAAATGTGTTTTGCAAAATTTTTTGCCGTCTGTGGCTTCTCTTCATTTTCTTAACAGTGTCTTTTGAAAAGATTTTTATTTTGAGGAAGTCCAATTTATCAACTTGTTCTTTTATGAATCCCTGGTTTTGGTGTCATATTTAAGAAACCTTTGCCTAGCCCAAGGTCAAATATATTTCCTCTTAGGTTTTCTTCTGGAAGTTTTATAATTTTAAATTTTACATTTGACCTACGACAAATTTTGAGTTAATTTTGGTATGTGGTGAGATACATGGATCAGGTTTTGTTTTGTTTTGTTTTGTTTTGTTTTTCTGAGATACAGTCTCACAGTCTCACCCTGTCACCAGGCTGCAGTGCAGTGGCATGATCTTGACTCACTGCAACCTCCGCCTCCTGAGTTCAGGCGAATCTCCCTGCCTCAGCCTCCCAAGGACCTGGGAGTACAGGCATGTGCCACCACGCCCGGCTAATTTTTTTTTTTTTTTTTTTTTTTTTTGAGACAGAGTTTCACTCTTGTTGCCCAGGTTGGAGTGCAATGGCACGATCTTGGCTCACTGCAACCTCCGCCTCCTGGGTTCAAGCGATTCTCCTGCCTCAGCCTACTGAGTAGCTGGGATTACAGGCATGCGCCACCATGCCTGACTAATTTTTATATTTTTAGTAGAGATGGGGTTTCACCACATTGGCCAGGCTAGCCTCAAACTCCTGACCTCAGGTGATCTGCCTGCCTCGGCCTCCCAAAGTGCTGGGATTACAGGCGTGACTCATCGCACCTGGCGGGATCAGGTTTTTCACATGTAGATATCCAATGGTTCCGGCACTATTTGTTGAAAAGACTATCCTCTCTCCACTGAATTGCCTTTGCAGCTTTGTCAAAAATTAGTTGCCTATGTACATGTGGGTCTATTTCTGGATTCTCTACTCTGTTCCATTGATCTGTTTGTCTATCTTTACCTCACACACACGCACTGATTAGTGCTCTGCCTGATACTCAAGGCAGTCCTTTCTGCAGATCTGGGATTTGCCCTCTGAGCAGATGTCTCCTCTCCGGCACCCTGTCCTGCTGACTCTAGTCCCCTTGGTCTCTCCCTGGACTCTCAACTCTACCTCTTCCTTCCTGAAAGTCCCCCAGGCTCTGCCTCAGTTCTTTCTCCCTGTGCCACAGCCTGATAGCTCTCTAGGCAGTAAGCTGGGGAAATATTAGGGCTCAGCTCACTTGTTTTCTGTCTCTCGAGAATTTCTGTCCTTCATGGCCTGATGTCTGGTACCTAGAAACCGAGGTTCCATATATCCTCTCCAGCTGCCTGAAAGTTTTGAAGGAGAAGGAAATACAGTCCCCGCTACTCCATCTTGGGCAAAGGCCTACAACTAAAGAATTTAAAACTCTCTGTGTTAGTCTGTTCTCACGCTACCATAAAGAACTACCTGAGGCTGGGTAATTATTTATGAAGAAAACAGGTTTAATTGACTCACAGTTCCACAGGCTACACAGGAAGCATGGCTGGGAGAGGCCTCAGGAAACATAACCATGGTGGTAGGTGACGGGAAGCAACCACATCTCCACCTTCACATGGCAGCAGGAGAGAGAGAGCAAAGGGGGAGATGCTCCACACTTTTAAGCAACCAGATCTCATGAGAACTCACTCACTATCACGAGAACACCAAGGGGGGAAATCTGCCCCCACGATCCAATCACCTCCCACCAGGTCCCTCTCTCAACATTGGGAATTACGATTTGACATCAGATTTGGGTGGGGACACAGAGCCAAATCATATCCTTCTCTTCCAGCCTTAAATTTTGAAGTTAATTAAGACTTCCGGCCGGTCTCCCTGCTCCATGCAGGTCTCACTTAAAGTTTGGACTGCCAGGATGCAGGAGAGCAGGAGCATGCCAGACAGAGCAAAGGGCCCGTGCAGGGCCTGGAGGTGAGGAACTGTAGGGCAGGTTGTGTTAACATGGCACAAGTATACATATGTAACAAACCTGCACGTTATGCACATGTACCCCAGAACTTAAAGTATAATAAAAAAAAAAGAAAAAAAAAAGGGAGTAGGAAATAAAAAAGAAGAAAGTGAACTCAGGGGAGAGATAGTCCCATAGCTGGAGGGGAGAAGAGGAGATGACAGAGGGGTGGGACTCCGTGAGGAGCTGAGAAGAGGCCAAGGGAGCCCAGGGCACAGGCTGGTGCAGGGAAACGCCAGGGCTGAACCCAGCTCTGCCTGACTCCAGAGCTCAAACTCTGAACCACTTACAACCCTGCCCATTCTGATAACCTGGCCAGAAAGGTAAAGGAGGCAAAGAGGAGTTCACACGGGACCCAGACCGAGGGGCCCTGCCCGAGGCTCACAGCCCCAGGAGGAACAGAAAAGGAGGACGGAATTGGGTTTGCCCGAGAAGCGTCGCTTCCCTCCAGGAGGCTGATGGAGGCCCCTGCAGTGTGAGGGGCTCAGCCTTGGCAGTCTCGCAGGAGCCCAGAGTTCCCACCTAGTCCCCACATGGTCCCAAGGGCTGGGGTGAAGGCAGTTCATGGTGGACACTTTGCTGTGCCCTTGAAGATCCTGGGGGTGGAGAGAGGTGGGGCCCTACAGTGTGAAGCTGGGAACCTGCTGGATGTGCAGATTCCTGGGCCCCTCCTGGAGATTCGGACTCACTGGGTATGGGCTGGGGCTGGGCCTTGGAGCTCCCAGATGAATCTGTTGCAACAGGTGACCTGGGGCTCCTCTTTGAGAGGCTTCGTTTCATGCAATGGGCATCTTTCCCCCAAAGAGCTGCTGGGAAGATGGATGGCCAATAGTCTCAGTGCTCTGAGAATCCCAATCAGGGTCCCAGTGGGAGTCCAGGGCCTGGGGAGAGAACAACAAGCAGGTGGGGGAAGGGAGGCAGAGCAAGCTTGGTGAAGGGGGGTCTGTCGGCACACCTTTAAAGTCCCCTGTGCTCTGGGCTCCTTCCCATCCCAGATCTTATCTCTGGGTGCCTGTCCCTGGATGGAGCTTCCCCAGGGCATCCTAGGACCCACCAGGGAAGGAGGAGGGGGCAGATCAAAGGGCGGGCGCCCAGACAAGGGAACCTGAGATGCCGTCTTTGTCTGCATCCTGGAGAGGCCCGGGGGAGACAGGATGGATGGGAGCCCTGGGCCAGAGGCTAGTGGGATGGGGGGGGTCAGTGGAGAAACCAAATCCTGGTGTATTCACTATGGACAAAAGGGAGGGGTTGGAGAGAGGGTCAGGCTCCTCTCACCAGCTGCTCTGGCTAGAGGCTTCCGGCAAGGTCTTGGTACATCTGGGTCAGGTTCTCTTCAGGATCAGGAACGATCCAAATGAGGTGGCAGTTTGGGGACCCAGATCCACTCATCAAGACCCCCTTTTAACTGATTCCAAATTATCCACACCCAGGAGGGAGCCTAGGAGCAGAACTGGGGGTGAGGGTAGAGTAGAAAAATAGCCCACTCCCCAGATTCCCCATTCCCAGACACCCCCACCCCTCCGGGAAAGCAGAACAGCCACTTGGGTGTAACACCATCCCTAGGCTTGGGCTCCCTCACATCTGGAGCCCCAGCTGCTGCCGCCATGGAGGCTGTGAACTCTTTACCGCGGCCTGCCTGGTCACAACAGGAGAAGAGCCGAGGGGGCGGCAGCTGTCTGCTCGGGGCTGTCTGGCCACGGGCAGACGCCGGGGCTCTGGAGAGAGGTGGCGACAGTGGGAATCCGTGTTTCACCTGCCTCTGTGGTAATTTGGGCCTTACAGTTGGAGTTAGGGTTGGGCATGTGTTTGGGATAGGATTAGCGTTATCCCAACTCTGGTCAGAATTCAAGGAGACCCAGAGCCTGAGACCCCCAAACCTTGTGCCCCTCACAATACTCCAGGAGAGATGAGGTGGTGAGCCGAGCGGAAGTGGGGCTGGGTAAACCCGGGGCGGGTGGGAGTGTGAAGGCCTGAAGTCATCCTCCTGTTCTCCAGGGCTCTCACATGCCGTGACCCTTCCCTCCATCGCCTCTGAGGCTGGTTGTTCTAAATCCACCTGTACCTGTTGCTGTCACTGTTACCACACATTCAGCAGCTTAAAACAACACACATTTACCACCTCACAGGTTTCACGGGCCAGGAGCCTGGGTGCAGGTTCTCTGCCCAGGGTCTCACAGTCCAGGTGTCGGCTGGGCTACCTTTCTTCACGGGCCTCTTCCAAGGTCACACGGTTATTGGCAGCCTTCAGTTCCTGTGGCCCTAGGGCTGAGGTTCCGGTTTTCCAACCTGCAGCCAGCAGCTGCTCTTGGCTCCAGAGGCCACCCATAGTCCCTGCCACTGGCCTTCACCCAGGCCCTCTCAGTGCAGGGCAGGACATGTCTTCAAGGCCAGCAGGAGGCTCTCCCTGACCTCAGGGAGGGCCTCAGTCCCTCTTTTAAGAGCTTTCACTTGATTACATCAGGCCCACCCAAGATAATCTCCCTTTTGATAAATCGAAATCAACCCATCTGGGACCTTAATTACATCTGCAAAGCCCCTTCACCTTTGCCGTGTTCTGTTGACTGAAAGCAGGTTGCCGATCCTGCCTGCGCCCAGGGGAGGGGATTCTGCAAGACCATCACTCACTGGGGCACCTTAGGTTGCATCTGCCACCATCCCACTGAGGGTGTTTCTCACATCACTACATCTCCTCCTTCTGCAGACTTCTGCCACCTCAGTCTCCATGAGTCAGCGAGCCTGCCAATAGTCCAGGGAGCGGCCGGGGGGACCCTTTCTTTCTTCAACTTTGACTCCACAGAGGGCTGTGGAAGGTGCACCAGTCATGCTGGGGGTGTGCAGGCCTGAGACCCCCTTCCTTATCAAGGAGGCTAACTCCACATAAATAAACCAATTTAGATCCTTAGAGGAACCCAGGAAAGTGTCTAAGCAGAGGGGTACTTTGAGCCGGGGCTGGTGGCAGTTTGCAGGCAGCCAGGATGGGGGGTGGGGAGAGGAAAGGACAGCTCCAGCCAAGGGGCGGCTTAAGCAAAGTGGATTTGGGGAACAATGTGGCTGTTGACTGCAGGCTTTAGGCAGACAGATCAGACTAGCAGGCGGGCAGCTGGAGGAGGGCTGGGAACAGCAGGCTGGGGGCAATGGGGAGCCATATATGCCCGCCGTAGGGGGACATGATAACATCTTGTCATGGACGCCTCCTGAGAATCCCATTTCCTTCTCTATATTGAGCTCCCACTATGAGCCAGACACTGTGTTTGGGGCTGGGAATGCAATACTGAATCAGCGCAGAGGGGACCTCAGGGATTTTGGAGACGAGTCGGGACAGACAAACCAAGTCATCAATTACATCTGCAGTGCGAACTAGGAGAGGACGGGGTATTGTAAGAGCAAAGAACCAAGGATCTGACCTAGTCTGGCAAGTCCACAGAGGCCCGATGGGAGGGGGTGTGACGGGAGGAGGCAGCCAAGTCGTGGTGGTGACCGATATATCACATTGCCCCACGAACCACGGCAGAGAAAACAGAAAGGGACAGGGGAGTGCCTCCTGGCCCTCACACACAAAAATAAGGTCTGGAAACAACCTCCTTGTCCCTAATTCTTATCCTCTTTCAAAATAAAGGCCACCCACACTGTGTGCCCAAGTCCAACCTGGCACCTTCCCCCTGATTTCACCCACCATGAAGGAAAAGCCCCAGAATCCCAAACCCCTGCACAGGCTCAGAGGTGTGCGGCCAGCGAGAGGAGCATTGCCGTGTGTCTGCAGGCTGCGGGTGCTCCCCAGGGTGGGTCATCCCTCTGTGCCCACCTCAGCAGGCCCAGGGGCCCCCGCCCCACTGCCTCAGTGTTCTGCACACCCACCCCAGATGTTCTCACGCCCCATCGCCCCAGACACAGCCCCAGACAGCTGCACAGCTGGCCTCCTGGCCGATGGGACAGTAGGCCAGCCAATAGCCTGGGAAAGGAGGGCAAACAGGGGACACCTCAGACAAACAGATCTGCCGCCCTGAGCCAAAGCATACACCGGGCAGGGGCCTGAGCAAGCAGGCTGGCCAGGGGGTGGGCTTAACCCTTTCTCTTCCAGCATGGCCCTAGGGAGTCCCCTGTGAACTCATCACTGCTGTTCCCCTGCCTCCAGCCTCATGCTCCCCCTTCCTTGCTTCCTGAAGAACAGGTTCATCCATTCTCTCATTTTTACAGACATGGGTAAGACAGGCTTTGCCCCCAAGGTGCCAGGGTCTGGAAGTTCTTCCTGTTGTCTGACCTTGCCCCTACTCTGACTTGGTCACTGTTGTCCATCTGCTGTGGCAGCTGCTGACTGCCCCCTTCTGGCCAGTGGCTCCTTCCCTGGGATCTCCAGTTCCCCTCAGCCTCCATGCCTCCTGGCAGGCCAACAGGAAATGGGTCTAGGAATAGTAGGAGCAAGAGACATGGCCATCGCAGGGTCTGGAGGGAGCTCAAGCACCTCCATGTCCCAAGGGTGTTGCCTCTGCTCTGGAGGCAGCATAGAGCCATGGGTGCAGCCTGGTCACAGGTCCCCACCCACTAACCAAGCGCAGACAAGTCTCTGAGTCCCTGCTTCCCCATCTGCAGGATGCCAGTGAGCATAGGAGCCCCGCGCAGGCTACTCAGAGGACAAGAGGAGGCCATCCCCGCCGCACAAAGCGACTGCTTGGCGGCTGCCTCTGGCTATCTTTATGACAATAGCAGGTACTGAGCAAGCTCTGGGGGTCTGAGCCATCTTGAACTCACATTGTCGTGTGCGAGGCAGACATTGAACCCATAGGCAAATCAGCAAAACATGATAATCCTAGATGTGACAAGTGACAGGAAGGAAATCAGAATGGGGGTGAGCAGGGGCCTGGAGGCAGGAGGAGGGGCAGCCACAGTCAGGGCTGGGGTTTAGATAGCAGCCATTTGCCCATCTCTCAGGGTCTGGGTCCTGGTATGTGTTGGGAGACAGATTCAAAGGTGAATGGGCACCAGGCCCTGCCCCAAGACCTCCTAGCCCTGACAAATGCTGAGACACGCAGGGTTGCAGGCGCACACAGAAGGGGCCCTTCATCGCCAGGGCAGGCAGAGGGAGAGAGGGACGGTGGGCTATTGGAGAGAAAGTGAGGCTGGGGTGTGGTAGGGCAGCCCTGTGAGGCCGGAGGTGACAGGCTCTGAATGCCAAGCAAGGAGTTGGGGTGTTCTCCTGGGGCACTGGGGAACCACAGAAGGTTTGAGGCCAGGAAGTGATGTCTCAGATGTGGGTTTCCAGAGAGCCACTCTGGCTACTGTGAGAACTAGGGGTTGCAAGGCTGGCCCTAGGGCATGGTGGGTGCCTGAAGGCCGGTGGCCCAGGAGCCCAGGTAGAAGGGGCCAAGTTTGTGTTTAGGAGGAAAATGGGTAGTTCCTGGTGACTGACTGCAGCTGCAGAGGGGAAAGAACTGGAGTCTCCCCGGAAGCATGACTGCGACCCGCTCCTCTCTCAATCCAATGTTTCGGTGAGCATGTGACAGGCCAGGCTCGTGCCATGCGCAAGGGACAGCCATGAACGGGCCAGATGAGGAATCTCACAGAGCTCCCAGTCCGTGAGGGACAAGCGGGTGTTAAACACATTGCAACGGGAGTGATGACTTACGACTTCTTAAAGGAAGGGGCCAGGCCATCTGCTGTACACCTCAAGTTCCCTGAGGGCAGGAGCTGTCTCCCCCTCAGTGCCTGAGGTCAGAGCAGTATGCTCTTCGCAGGCTGGAGGCTCCCTCAGAGAGGGCCTGTCTCCTGCCAGGGCTGTGACTGTGGACCAGTTGTCAGGCCCTGCCTGCTCCCCATACCTCCTGAGGGGCCAGAACAGAAGGGAACAGGCCATGTCATCCTGAAACACCAGCCACCTGCTGAGCTGATCTGAGCCCACAACTCCAGGGCAGCCAGGCCACCCACTTTCTCTCAGAAGCACCTCTCAGGGATGTGGCCAGAGGACCTCCCCACATAAGATCCCCACTGGGGCTCCGCCCTTGCTTCCACAGCTGCCCAGTCTCCCCACAGCCTGAGGCCCCTCCGCTGCGGAAGCCAGGGGTGGCTGCTGAGTGGGTGGGGACCTCACTTTCAGAGGGCCCGAGGGCAAGAAGAGGAGGGCTGGCTGCAGAAAGCATCCTTAGCCTCCATCCTCAATTCCTGTGGGCCTTTGTTCTATTGGCCTCCGTTTGCCCCAGAGGTGATGGATCTGGGGTGGTCATGGCAGTCCCTCTGGCCCTCAAAGTTGTTGGGGTTTTGTTTTGTTTTGTTTTTGAGATGGAGTCTCGCTCTGTCACCCAGGCTGGAGTGCAGTGGTGCAATCTCGGCTCACTGTAACCTCCGCCTCCTGGGTTCAAGCAATTCTCTTGCCTCAACCTCCCAAGAAGCTGGAATTACAGGCATGCACCACCATGCCTGGCTAATTTTCGCTTTTTTGTTTTTTGTTTTTTGAGACGGAGGTTTGCTCTTGTTGCCCAGGCTGGAGTGCAGTGGTACAATCTTGGCTCACTGCAACCTCCACTTCCTGGGTTCAAGCAATTTTCCTGCCTCAGCCTCCTGAGTAGCTGGGATTACAGGCATGTGCCACCACGTCCGGCTAATTTTGTATTTTTAGTAGAGATGGGGTTTCTCTATGTTGGTCAGGCTGATCTCGAACTCCCGACCTCAGGTGATCCACCCACCTCGGCCTCCGAAAGTGCTGGGATTATAGGTGTGAGCCACCGTGCCAGGCCAATTTTTGCATTTTTAGTAGAGATGGGGTTTCTCCATGTTGGCCAGAATGGTCTCAAACTCCTGACCTCAAATGATCTGCCCGCCTCGGCCTCCCAGAGTGCCAGTATTACAGGTGTGAGCCAATGTGCCCAATCTATTTGTTTTTTGTTTTTTGTTTTTTTTGAGACGGAGTCTCGCTCTGTCGCCCGGGCTGGAGTGCAGTGGCCAATTTGTTGTTTTTTTAACTTCAATAATGACAATACATCTTGGGAAGTTGAAAGGTGAGAGCCCCATGAGGCAAAGGAGGGGAAATGCCACAGCATGAGAGATTTGAGGCTGACACCCAGAAGGACTTCCTAGAAGGAGAGTGTGAGCTGCTGGATGGGCCCCGTGTGGTTTCTTTCCAGGGCTCCATCTGGCTGGCCAGGAGGGGCCTGGGACCAAGGCAGTCTAGGGATACACCTTTGCCCTCTGTAGCTGGACCACAGGGTTTTGTCCTGGGCTGCTCTGGGCTGAGTTCCCTTCCTGGCATGCGTGGAGTTTGACCTTTGGCCTTCGGTTAGGCCTGGGGCAAGGCTGTTTGTCCACTCACCCCCGATCATTAGGACTGTGTAGAACCCAGGGGTGGGCTCTGAGAGGGGCTGTCAGTCTGTCTGGTGGTCAGAGGCAGACCCGCCCCTGCCTTCAGGACAGTAGGGACAGTCGCCACCGTCAGGGAGTTCATATCCTATGGGGGATACCTGGCTCCTGCCATCAGGGGCCCCAGCCAGTCAAAGGAAGGAGTCCCAGGCTCTGCCTCAGGGAAGAGACCTGTCACATGAAGAGAAACCCAGGAGTCAGGCAAACACGAAGCCCCAGCTCTGGAGGCAGCTGGACCCCCAACCACGTGTGACTGTGAAACTGATCAGAAGCTACGGGGAGCAGAGATGACCGTCCACCCAGGAGAAAGCGTATTATGTTGGGGGAGCAGACATTACCCCCTTCCCCGCGGCCTGTCTGGACGCGTGCATAGGGGAAGACGGGTGGGTGGGAGAAAGTCCTGCTCGGGGCTGTGAGCACGTCCATGGGCAGGTGTTCCGTGCTCAGCCTGAAGGTTGGGCGTGCCTGCGTACATGGGCCTCAAAGCCAGTAAACATGCTCCGTGTAGACACTCTGTGGAGGGTCTATGAGGGTGTGAGGTGTAGGCGTGTGCACTGCCCGTGCAGCACGCGTGCATGAGTCAGGATGTGTACTCCCAGCCAGAGGGACAAGCACTCGCCTGGGGTGGGGAGCCTGGGCACAGTCTTGGCCCGATGACGTCGTGCTGAGTGATCTCGGGTGCCCTGTGTGCAGGGAGGGAGTCAGAAGGCTGTGTGAGCCTCTCCAACAACATGGGTCTGTGTTCTGAGCCCCAAGGGAAGCCCCAGGCGCCCTGCATGCCCATTGCAGGCCTCTGTCTACCCTTGATCCCTCACCCTGGCGCCCCAACAACTGGGCCTGACCAGTGAATGCTGGCTGAGCCAGCTGTCACTGTGACATCCATTCTCCGCGGTGGGGCCTGGGAGCCCTCACCCAGCTCCCCCAGCTCCCCCAGCTCCTCCCACCTCCTCCCCTACCCCTGGCCCCACAGCTGGGAACTAGGCCCAGTGGCAGCTGGAAGCCTCCCTTGGGGTCTCATGGAAGACGTGGGGCCTTATGGGATTTTCAGCCTTAACCCATGAGCTAGAGGGAACCAAGGCAACAAGGAGCTCTGCTCCCAGCACTGCCAGAGCCCCTTTTTCCACAGCCCTGTCCCCAGAACTCCAGGAAGACTCCTGGGGTGACAGCCCAGGCCAAGGCCAGGAAGGAGAAGACTGCTTATTTGCATACCACTCCCATCTTTTGCATGTGCCCTGCGGCTGGCCATTTCTAAGTAATGCTGGAATCCTGATTTCAGGATGCTGAGCCTTTCCTCACATCTATTCTTGGGGCTTGCTTCTCTCCATCCCACCTTGACCCAGACACCACCTAAGGGACAGACACACACACACACACACACACACACACAGCTCAGTCCCTGCATATACCTGCATTTACAGACCTGCATTTGCATACATACACCTATGGCCCCTCCATGAGAGTCCTGGGTGCCTGGCCCTGTGCCTGCTCTGTGGGATATACACTGTTACACACATGTACATACTTGCACAGGCAGTTGCACAGACACCCATGGTTATGTGTTTTCACACACACACACAATTCACCCACATTTCTTTACACTCCTCTACACCCTCCCAGAGCCTCCAGTGCGTTCTGCACACTCCGTTGATGCATAAGAACACACAACTCGGCCTCACACAGGGTCCCAGAGCCTGCACACGCTCCACACACTGGGCCTGGCTGCCAGTGAGGTGCTTTAAGCAGCAGACCCCTCCCAAACCCCAATCTGGGCAGGACTGGCAGCGGCTGTCCTGTGTGACTATTTCAGTGGCTCTACCACCAAGGGGTCTCTGGAATTCCCAAGTCAGAGGGACAGTCCTTTAGTGAGAGCTTTGTCTCTGCTGAAATGTGGCTCCTACCTGCATTTTCTGTCTTATCTCCATCATCCCTCCCAACCCCTCAAGTCCCCTGCCTTCATTAATCACCAAACACAGCTTCCTTGGGTCGCCCTGCCTTCTGCCTTTGTTCACCCTGTTCCCTACCAACAACACCCCCCTGCCTTCCTCCACCATATACACTTGTGCCTCTTTGCCCTTGTCCATGCTCTTCCTTCCTCCTAGGTCGGCTTCCCTCCCTGTCCACCTGATGAACTCCTACGCATCCTTCAAATCCCACCTCAAATGTCACCTTGTGGGTAAACTCTCCTCCAGCTTTACCACACAGAAGTAATCATTCCTCACTCTGGGCATCCAGAGGCAGAACAGTGTGGTGGAGACACAGGACTGGCCTGTCCAGATCAGGGCTCGTGGGCTGCAATCCTCTGTTTGTAAGAAGGAGCCAGGGGACTTTTCCCGAAACTGCAATTACATGGCAAGTATCTTGGTTTCAACGGTATTTTGTGTTTGTTGTTGGGGAAGGGCCCAGGCACAGGAGTCACACAGTGCTGCTTCCCCCTTCTCTGCTGGGCAAGTGTTGCAATCTCTCGGGGCCCAGTTCCCCACCTGTACCATGGGCTCACGATGGGGGATTATGAGGACCCAATTAAAATGTGAACCTTTGTGACCTGAATTCTCATGACACCGAACAGTAAAGACTAATTTGGCTCAAAGAATTTTTGCTCGCTTCTCTATCTCCCTCCTGGACTGGAAATTCCTTGAGGGCAAGGGCTATGTCTCTTTTTTCTGAAAAATGAGGATAAGAGGCCAGACCTTGGACTTATGATGAGGATTAGAGTTCATTCACAGGATGTGCTTAAAAGAGCTCCCTGGCACTCCCTCAGGGTTTGCTGGTATAATTACTATTACACACACTATCGTTTAATCCTGACATCAACCTAGGGTTGTTGGAGATACGGTTATCCCACTTCACAGGTGAGGAAAGCAAGGTTCAGAAGCCTTAGGGCCCTCGTTGCTAAGGTCACACAGTAAGCAAGGTTCAGAACCCAGATTTGAACCTGGATCTGGCAAAGGCTTAACCATGATGTCCTCATGTTGTCAGCAACTGATGACAGTGTGGACACCTGAGAAGGAGCTGCCCCTTGGCCCCATCCCCATGGTAAACAGGTTCATCTGTACCCAGGAACAGGAGGCCACAAGGGGAGGGGGAGTCAGGAGAGTCTGGGGCCAAGGTCTTTTTCCACAAGGGCCCAGGGTGCTGGTCGTTCAGCGCCTCCCAACACTTCCACTCAGCATCCCGGCCCGGAGCGCCTGGCTGGGGAGGCCTTTCCACTCCACACACCACAGGAGAGTGAGCACTGCATGACTCCTGGGAAGGCTGCCCTGGAATGTGCTTCCGGGGAGCCCTACTCCCCCCCACCTTCCCACTACAGACCTCGAGCCAGCAGCCCAATGGAGGCCCTCAGTCCTGTGAGGATGGCTATGGGGACAGCGGAAGGCAAAAGAGGCAGGGCCACTTGGGTTTCCTGGGTGACATCTGGGCCACATCTGGGCCACAGCCAGACCAGAGAGTGGTTCCTCCAAATCACACAGCAAGCCTGGGCCTGCCTGACCCCCTGAGTCAGTGGGAGCCCCCTTTCCCTGACCCTGCTGGGGGCTTGGCTATCAGGTGGTGGGAGTCCCTGGATGTTCTGCTGTGGGCCTGGTCCCACCTGTGTGCCCAGTCCGCTTCAGGGAGGGTGTCTCCGATGGCCCAAATCCCAGGAGGGACAAACTAGGCATCTGAGAGGCGGTAGAGCTTCCTCTGATCTTGGGACCCAGTACACTGCCAGGAGCCTGCCAGCCTGGGATGGCAGAGCCAGTGGGGCATGAAATAGGAAAGGAGGGGCTTTCTTGAAATGAAGCAAGACACCGGCATGAGAGGCCTGCAGCTTGGGGCTGATCCCGCCTTTAGATGTCCCCGCTGGGGCCCAGCCAGCTCTGGGTGTGGGTAGAATATGGGGAGGAGCGGGGATGCACGGATTAGGGGTGTGGAGAGGGTGAGGCCTAGAAAAGCCTGCGATGGAGGTTGCCGTGCACAGGGAAGGGCTGTCCAGGGATGTTCTAGCCTTGGGGTCCCCGGCCCTGGGCATGCACCAGGAGGCCAGCCACCCTGTCAGCCCCCTTCCCACTGCCAGGTTTCTTGGGGATAATCTGGTAGAAGCCTCCCTATTCAGCTTCTCCCACCTGCCCGCCAAGACCCAGGGCTCCCATCCCAGCTATTCTCCACTCCCAAGAAGAGAGGGAGGAGGGCTGTGCTGGGGGCAGAGGACGGCAGGCTGGGATTTATTGGTTTGGGCAGGGAACCACTAGGACGCCTGGGAAAGTGGCTAACACCCCTCTCCTGGCTCCTTCGACGCCAGCTCCCCTTCAGCTCTGGAAGCAGCCATGTCGCTTCTAGCTGCAGTGAGAGAGATTCGAGCTGGACACCAAGACCTGGCATCAGGCGTAACGACTGCGTGGCGCAAGGAGAGCTCCCTCCCCTGCCCGGAGACACACCCGGCTGTGAAATTGCCCAGAGGCAGGGGCATGGAAGGAATGACTTCCTGGGCAGGTACAGATCTCACCGGCCGGGCTCTGCGAAGCGGACACTCGAGTCCTGTGGGCACTCTGGCGTGAACAGGGCTGCGCGGAGAAGGACACGTGGACGAGGAGGCAGCGGATGCCTGGGGCCCACCCACGGCCTAGACTGCAGGGACCCGCTCTGCCACGCGCCGAGCCGGCTCGGGTGCGGCGGTGCCACAGCGCCCTCTCTTGGCCGGAGGCGGAGGCCGCCTGTTCAGAGCCTCTGATGGAAGCGGGGACTGGGATTGCCTGCAAGACAGGCCGGTGCTCCAACGTCCAGCCCGCAGTCAGCGGCCACGGAGGCGGCCATCCCAGCCGGGAGAACCTTGGAGACTCCTGTGCCAAGCCCTGTTCTTTTGCTGGGAAACTTGAAGCCAAGAGACGAGAGAGGACCGGCACACCCGGGGACTGAACCAGGGACTGGACTGTGGGGCTGTCCAGGTCCCAGTGGTGGAAGTATGAGATGCCCCAGGACTCCCTAGTCACCCCCACGAGTCACCTCAAACCCACATACAGCCGACTGCACAAGCACAGCTTCTAGACAGCGCCCACCTCTGCCCCCTCCTTCCACCCGGACTGCAGGCCCCTCAATCCATAACAATTCTACAGCCTCCCTGTCTCCCCAGCACCCTCCACTCCCACACACCCTCCAGCCCTCTTTGCCCCACTCCATCCGCAGCCTCAGGAGACTCCCTGTGCTCTCCCATACACCAACCATTTCCCACTTAAAGCCTCTGCTGCTTTCTTCTTTTGTCCCCAGGAAGTGAAAACCTTATTTCTTTTCCTTTTTGATTAACTTTATTGGATCTTCTTTTTAATTACAAACCATAGTACTACCTGTTCTTTGTAACAGCTTAAACAAACCAGAGGTATCTAAAGAAAAAGTTGACAATCTCTTTCCCTTTCCAGTCCCCCTTCGCCAGTCACTAATGTGGCTGAAGGAGTGTTGTTCTGCCTTGGGTTTCTCTCAGGACCTTCGTTAAACAAGAAAGAAGGATTGAGACCTACTATGTGTTGGGCTCTGGGCTAAGCCTGGCTACAAGAGCCAACAAGTCAGCAGCCATGGAGCCCAATGCCCTGAGGGGGCCTCGATTCTAGTGGAGGGGAGGAGAATCTTTCAAATGGTGATGAATTCTTGGGGAGAAAGGATGGTGGGGTGATGGGTGATGGACTGGAAGTCATGTGACCCGGAGCGGGATTAAAATGCCATTTTCCACCTGCGCAGGTGGGATTGCCAGAGAAGGGCTCTCTGAGGAGGGACATTTGAGTGCAGCTCCAATAGAGGGCACTGTAGGCCACCACAAGGAACTTGAACGTTATTCTGAGGGCATCGGAAAGCCACTGAGGGAAGGGAGGGGACCTGATGTGATGTGCGCTGCCCAAGGACCCCTCGGGTGTCCACTGACTGGAGAACAGATTGAGAGTGGGACAGCGTAGCTGGCAGGAAACAAATTAGATAGACAGGTAGATAATGGATAGATAAATCAGTAGATAATTGATAGATCAAGAGATATGTTGATCAATAGATAATAAATAATGGTTGATAATTGATTGAACTATAGATAATCGGTGACTATACATAGATAGGGATTGACCTATAAAATAGATATTCCTTCTATGTATTTATTTATTTTGAGACAGGGTCTGACTCTGACACCCAGGCTGGAGTGCAGTGGCATGATCACAGCTCACTGCAGCCTCAAGCTCCTGGGATCAAGAGATCCTCCCATCTCAGCCTCCTGAGTAGCTAGGACTGCAGGCATGCACCACCAGGCCCAGAAAATTTTTAAAACATTTTTTTTTTGTAGAGATAAGGTTTCATCATGTTACCTAGGCTGGTCTCAAACTCCTGGGCTCAATCCATCACCCTTGCTCAGCCTCCCAAAGTGCTGGGATTACAGGTGTGAGCCACCATGCTCAGCCTTCTTTTTAAGTAAAAATGGGCCTGATGGTACAAATTGCTCTGCTCCTGCCCCTTTTCCTTCTGGTACTTCCAAGTCAAAACACGCTCATCCACTCCAACAGGGCAGCAATTCACCCTCTGGGCAGCCCCACAGCTGCCACAACCCTGGCTATTCATCAACCTTTTGATTTTTCCAATCCACAGGGTTACACACACACACACACACACGCACACACACACACCAATTTGAGCAACAAAAATATATTGGATTATCACTTAAAGCATAAAATAAATATCGATTAGTCCACACTGATATGTGTAAATGATTGAATAAATTAATAAGTGGGGGCCAGGCACGGTGACTCACGCCTGTAATCTCAGCACTTTGGGAAGCTGAGGTGGGCAGATCACTTGAGGTGAAGAGCTCAAGACCAGCCTGGTCAACATGGTGAAACCCCATGTCTACTAAAAATACAAAAATTAGCTGGGCTTGGTGGTGGACTCCTGTAATCCCAGCTACTCAGGAGGCTGAGGCAGGAGAATCGCTTGAACCTGGGAGGCAGAGGTTGCAGTGAGCTGAGATCATGCCACTGCGCTCTAGCCTGGGTGACAGACCGAGACTCCATGTCAAAAAAACAATTAATAAGTGGGAGAGAAGAGACAAATCTCTCATGCTGGATTCCAAATAAATTATGTAGCGACTTCGCCTTAAAAGAGGGGGAACATTACTCCCCACTGTGGGGTGTGCACATCAGGACTTCCTTCTAAATAGCACTGTATGGAGAGTAACTCTGCAGTGGAGACACTGACCAAGATGACACCAGCCAGGGGATCAAGGTCAATACCAACAGTTCTGTGGCTCCTTGATGTGATGAGAGAAATGGCACTTTACCTCTGTGGTCTTCCTCTCAAAAACCCACAGCCCCAACTATGAGAAAAACATCAGACAAACTCCAGCAGAGCAGTACCCTACAATATCCTTGACCAGTACTCCTCAAACTGTAAAGGTCATCAAAAACAAAGAAGGTCTGAGAAATGGCCTCAGCTGAGAGAAGCCTCAGGGAAAATGACAACTAGAAGTCATGAGGCATTTGGCAATGATGGATCCTGCAACAGAAAAAGGGACACTAGGCAAAAACTAAGGCATTTTAATTAACTATGGACTTGAGTTAATAAGCATACATAAACATTGGTTCACTGATTGTAACATGTATCATACTAAGGTAAGTTGTTGATAATGGAGAAACAGAGTTGGGAGGTACCGATGAGAACTCTCTGTACCATCTGCTCAACTTTTTTCCATAAGTGTAAAGCAACTCTAAAAAATTGTCCATTAATTTTTAAAATGCACATTTCATTGCTGTTTTATTTTTATTTTTTATTTTTTATTTTTTTATTTTTTTTTGAGACGGAGTCTCACTCTGTCGCCCAGGCTGGAGTGCAGTGGCCGGATCTTGGCTCACTGCAAGCTCCGCCTCCCGGGTTTATGCCATTCTCCTGCCTCAGCCTCCCCAGTAGCTGGAGTTTTTTTGTATTTTTTAGTAGAGACGGGGTTTCACTGGGTTAGCCAGGATGGTCTCGATCTCCTGACCTCGTGATCCGCCCGTCTCAGCCTCCCAAAGTGCTGGGATTACAGGCTTGAGCCACCGCGCCCGGCCTGTTTTTTATTTTTTTGTGAGACAGTGTCTCACTCTCTCGCCCAGGCTGGAGTACGGTGACACAATCTCGGTTCACCGCAACCTCCACCTCCCAAGCTCAAGGGATTCTCCTGCCTCAGCCTCCCAAGTAGCTGGGATTACCGGCACCTGCCACCATGCCAGGCTAATTTTTGTATTTTTAGTAGAGAAGGGATTTCACCATGTTGACCAGGCTGGTCTTGAACTCCTGACCTTAGGTGATCCACCTGCCTTGGCCTCTCAAAGTGCTGGGATTACAGGCGGGAGCTATCGCACCTGGCCTCATTGTTTTTTTAAGTGGTATTTCCCTGTCTCCTACCGAAGCTGAATCTCTTTTTGCATAGACTAGTACACCTTGCTTTATTTCGTTTCACTTTATTGTGCTTCACAAATACTGTGTTTTTTACAAATTGAAGGTTTGAGACAACCCCACATTGAGCTAGTCTATTGGCACCATTTTTCCAACAGCTTGTACTTACTTTGTGTCTCTGTATCACATTTTGGTAACTCTTGCAAAACTTTTTCATTATTATTATTTTATTTATTTATTTATTTATTTATTTATTTATTTATTTATTTATTTATGTTTTTGAGACAGAGTCTCACTCTGTCACCCAGGCTGGAGTGCAGTGGCATGATCTTGGCTCACTGCAACCTCTGCCTCCCGGGTTCAAGTGATTCTCCTGCCTCCACCTCCTGAGTAGCTGGGATTACAGGTGCATGCCACCACGCCTGGTTAATTTTTGTATTTTTTGTAGAGACAGGGTTTCATCATGTTGGCCAGGCTGGTCTCGAACTCTTGACCTCAAGTGATTCACCCATCTCAGCCTCCCAAAGTGCTGAGATTACAGACATGAACCACCGCATCCAGCCTCACTATTATTATATCTGTTATGATGATCTGTGATTGGTGACCTTTAATGTTATTATTGTAATTGTTTTGGGGTGCTACAAGCCACGCCCATATAAGATGGTAAATTTAAATGATCAAAGTTGTGTGTGTTCTGACTGCTCCAACTGGCCATCCTCACATCTCTCTCCCTCTCTTTGGGCCTTCCTATTCCTTTAGACACATTATTAAGATTAGGCCGATTTATAACCCTCTAAGTATTCAAGTGAAAGAAAGACATATCTCTCAATTTAAATCAAAAGCTAGGAATGATTAAACTTAGTGAGGAAGGCATGTTGAAGGCCAAGATAGGCTGAAAGTTAGGCCTCTTGCACCAGCCAAGTTGCAAATGCAACTTGGAGAACCTCTAGGGAAAGCTCTTGAAGGAAATTAAAAGTGCTACTCCGGTGAACCCACAGATAAGAAAGTGAAACAGCAAATCAATGTTGTATCTCATTGCTGAGGTGGAGAAAGTTTGAGTGGTCTGGATAGAAGATCAAATCAGCCACAACATTCCCTTAAGCCAAAGCCTAATCCAGACCCAGGCTCTAACTCTTTCAGTTCTGTGAAGGCTGAGAGGTGAGGAAGCTGCAGAAGAAAAGTTGGAAGCTAGCAGAGGTGGGTTCATGAGGTTTAAGGAAGGAACACATCTCCGGAACAAAAAAAGTGCAAGATGAAACAGCAAGTTCTGATGTAGAAGCTGTAGCAAGTTACCCCGATGTAGCTAAATAACTGATGAAAGCGGCTACACTCAACAACAGACTTTCAGTGTAGATGAAACAGCCTTCTATTGGAAGAAGATGCCATCCAGGACTTTCATAGCTAAGAAGAAAACTTAATGCCTGGCTTCAAACTTCAAACGACAAGCTGCCTCTCTTGTTAGGGGCTAATGCAGCTGCTGACATGAAGTTGAAGACAGTGTTCATTTATCATTCTGGAAATCCCAGGGCCCTTAAGAATTCTGCCAAATCGACTCTGCCTGTGCTCTAGAAATAGAACAAAGCCTGGCTAACAGCACAGATGTTTCCAGCATGGTTTACTGAATATTTTAAGCCCACTGTTGAGACCCACCACTCAAAACAAAAAGATTCCTTTCAAAATATTATTGTTCATTGACAATGCACCTGATCACCCAAGAGCTCTGACAGAGATGTGCAAATGTTGTTGTCATGCCTCACGCAGCATCCATTCTGCAGTCCATGGATCAAGGAGTAATGTCAACTTTCAAGGCTTATTAAGAATTCCATTTCAGGCCAGGCGCAGTGGCTCACGCCTGTAATCCCAGCACTTTGGGAGGCTGAGGCGGGTGGATCACAAGAGGTCAGGAATTCGAGACCAGCCTGACCAACATGGAGAAACCCTGTCTCTACTAAAAATGCAAAATTAGCCAGGTGTGGTGGTGCATGCCTGTAGTCTCAGCTACTCAGGAGGCTGAGGCAGCAGAATCGCTTGAACCTGGGAGGTGGAGGTTGTGGTGAGCTGAGATCGCGCCATTGCACTCCAGCCTGAGCGACAAGAGCAAAAGAACTCCGTCTCAAAAAAAAAAAAAAAAAAAATCCAATTTCATAAAGCTGTAGCTGCCTTAGGTAGTAATTCCTCTCATGGATCTGGGCAAAGTACATTGAAAACCTTCTGAGCCAGGCATAGTGGCTCATGCCTATAATTCCAACACCTTGGGAGGCTGAGGCAGGAGGACTGCTTGAGGTCAGGAGTTTAAGACCAGTGTGGGCAACATAGCAAAACCCTGTTTCTACAAAAAAAAAAAAAAAAAAAAAAAGCCAGGCATGATGGCTTGAGCCTGTAGTCTCAGCTACCTGGAGGCTGAGATGAGAGGATCATTTGAGCCAGAAGATTGAGGCCACAGTGAGCTATGGTCATGCCGCTGTACTCCAGCCACGGCAACAGAATGAGACCTTGTCTCAAAAAAAGAAAAAAAAGTCCAGGCATGGTGGCTCACACCTGTAATCCTAGCCCTTTGGGAGGCTGAGGCAGGCAGATCACCTGAGGTCAGGAGCTCCAGACCAGCCTGGCCAACATGGTGAAACCCCGTCTCTATTAGAAATACAAATATTAGCCGGGTGTGGTGGCAGGCGCCTGTGATCCCAGCTACTCGAGAGGCTGGGGCAGGAGAATCGCTTGAACCTGGGAGGCAGAGGTTGCAGTGAGCCGAGATTGCACCACTGCACTCCAGTCTGGGCAACAGAGTGAGACCGTCTCAAAAAAAGAAAGAAAGAAAAAAGAAAAAAAGAAAAAGAAGAAAAAGCCTCCTGGAGAGGATTCACCATTCTAGACGCCCTTAAGAACATTCATGATTCGGCTGGGCACGGTGGTTCACGCCTATAATCCCAGCACTTTGGGAGCCAAGGCAGGCAGATCACCTGAGGTCAGGAGTTCAAGACTGTCTGGCCAAGCTGGTGAAACCCCGTCTCCACTAAAAATACAAAAGTTAGCTGGGTGTGGTGGCAGGCGCCTGTAATCCCAGCTATTCAGGAGGCTGAGGCAGGAGAATCGCTTGAACCCGGGAGGCAGAGGTTGCAGTGAGCCGAGATCACACCACTGCACTCCAGCCTGGGAGACAAGAGCGAGACTTCATCCACCGCCCTCCCCACACCCCGCCAAAAAAAAAGAACATTCATGATTCATGGGAGGAGGTCAAAATATCAACATTAACAGGAGTTTGGAAGAGGCTGATTTCAATCCTTGTGGATGACTTTAAAGGTTTCAAGACCAGTGGAGGAAGTCACTGCAGATTTGGTGGAAATAGCAAGAGAACTAGAAGCAGACCCTGAAGATGTGACTGAATTGCTGCAATCCCATAATAAAATTGGATGAGTAAGGAATTGCTTCTTATGGATGAGCAAAAAAAGTGGTTTATTGAGATGGAACCTATTCCTCCTCAAGAGGCTGTGAACGTTGTTGAAATAACAACAAAGGACTTAGAAAATTCCATAAACTTAATTGATAAAGTAGTGGCAGAATTTGAGAGGACTGACTGCAATTTTGAAAGAAGTTCCACTATGGGTAAAATGCTATGAAATGCTATAGGGAAATAGTTTCATGAATGGAAGAGTCAGCCAATGCAATCCCCACCCTACGAAGGCCTCCACAACTTCACTGTTGTCTGGTGTTAAGAAATTGCAACCAGGCACGGTGGCTCCTGCCTATAATCCCAGAACTTTGAAAGAGGCCAAGGCAGGCAGATCACCTGAGGTCAGGAATTCGAGACCAGCCTGGCCAATATGGCAAAACCCTGTCTTTACTAAAAATACAAAAATTAGCCAGGTGTGGTGGTGCACACCTGTAATCCCAGCTATTCGGCAGTCTGGGGCAAGAGAACTGCTTGAACCCAAGAGGCAGAGGTTGCAGTGAGCCAAGATCACGCCACACCACTGCACTCTAGCCTGGGTGACAGAGCCAGACTGCAAAAAAAAAAAAAAGAAAAGAAAGAAAGAAAGAAAGAAAAGAAAAAAGAAAAAACTACAACCGGGGGCAGTGGCTCACGCCTATAATCCCAGCACTTTGAGAGGCCAAGGCAAAAGGATTGCAACAACTTACCAGGAGTTCGAGACCAGTCTGTACAACATGGTGAAACTCTGTCTCTGCAGAAAAAGATACAAAAGATTCCATCTTGGTTAACATGGTAAAACCCCGTCTCTACTAAAAATACAAAAAATTAGCCGGGCGTGGTGGCGGGCGCCTGTAGTCCCAGCTACTCGGGAGGCTGGGGCAGGAGAATGGTGTGAACCCAGGAGGTGGAGCTTGCAGTGCGCCGAGATTGCACCACTGCACTCCAGCCTGGGTGACAGACTGAGACTCCACCTAAAAAAAAAAAAAAATTTCTCAGGCATGGTGGCATGCACCTGTAGTCCCAGCTACTAGGGAGACTGAGGCGGGAGGATGGCTTGAGCCTGGGAGGTTGAGGTTGTAGTCAGTCATGATCATCCCACTGCACTCTAGCTTAGGTGACAAAGTGAGACCCTCTTTCAAAAAAAAAAAAATTGAAATTGCTACCGTCACTCCAGTCTTCAGCAATCACCACCCTGATCAGTCAGCAGCCATCGACATGGAGGGGAGACTCTCCACCAGCAAAAAGTGCGACTTTCTGAAGGCTCAGATGATGGTTAGCATATTTTAGCACTATAGTACTCTTTAATTAAGCTAGGTACATTTTTAGACATATGCCATTGCACACTTAATAGACTACAGTGTGGTGTAAACATAACTTTTATATGCACTGTGAAACCAAAATATCCGTGTGACTCACTTTATTATGATATTCATTATATTGCTGTGGTCTGGAACTGAACCTGCAGTATCTCCAAGGTATGCTTGTATATTCTTCTGTAACTGTTTGTTCATACCTCTTCTTTCAATTTTTCTTTTGTCTTTTAAAAACGATTTATAGTTTTTTTCATAGAAAGGATATTAATCCTGGCCGGGCACGGTAGCTCACACCTGTAATCCCAGCACTTTGGTGGCTGAGGTGGGCGGATCACCTGAGGTCAAGAGGTGATCCTGACCAGCCTGGCAAACATGGCGAAACCCCATCTCTACTAAAGATACAAAAATTAGCCGGGTGTGGTGGCAGGTGCCTGTAGTCCCAGCTACTCAGGAGGCTGAGGCGGGAGAATCGCTTGAACCCAGGAGGTGGAGGTTGCAGTGAGCCGAGATCCTGCCACCGCACTCCATCCCAGGCGACAGAGTGACTCGGTCTCAAAAAAAAAAAAAAAAAAAAGAAAAGAAAAGAAAAAGGAAGATATTAATCCTTTCTCTGTTACACACATTGCAGATATTACTTTGGTCTATATTTTTTTACCTCTTTATTTTGTTTACAGGACCTTATGTCACTCAGAAATAATTTTTTCATAATCAAATCTCTCACCGCTTCTCTTTTTGGTGGCTTCTTAGTTTCCTGTCTTACTTAAAAATAACTTCCTCACCCACAAGGGAAAAGAATTAGTCTTCTAAATTTTCTTCTAATATTTTTAGTTACTTCTAATATATTTAGATTTTTACTTTAAATCTTTAGTCCATCTGGGATCTATTTTGTAGGTGTTATCAGATGGGAGGGGGGATTTGACTTTATTTTCTCCCAGATGGATCACTGATATGGCAGCATCATTTATTAAATAAATTGACTTTTGCCCTAAATTGGCATTTCCCCTTGAACAGATAATAAATTTCCATATAGATCCTTGGATCTGCTTCCAGGAGAGCATCTTCTCCAGTTCTCCATGAGGTCATTAACATCCAGCTCAAAAGTCCACACCCACCTTCTTAAAGGCTGCTCCTACCTCCCCCGGTCCTCCCATCTGAAATCAACATTTTCCCCACGTGTATTCTCATAGAATTCATTCATTGCACACACATTTATTGAGCTCCCCCTGGGTGTCAGGTGCTGGACTAGAGATGACTGTCTCTGCCTTCTAGGAGTTCAAGCCGGGGGCGGGAGGAGAGCAGAGAACTGAGTATAATGATGCTTGAGGACAGGTGACTGGGGTTACAGTGGTGGGAGGGGTGTCAATTCCATTTCAGAAAAGCTTCCAGGAGGAAATGATATCTGAGCTTGGTTAAGCCTCAAATGGTGAGTAGGTGTTTGCCAGACAGCCAAGAAGGAAAGGGGGGGTCAGGTGGAAGGAACAGTGTGTACAAAGGCACAGAAAGCCTGCTGCGTTCGGGGAGCTGCAAATGGTTCAGAGGCCACCGTGAAGGGAGGACAGAGGAAGGGAAAGTGGAAAGGCGCTGGCAGGTGAGCAGGCCTGAGCGCCCTGGCGTGGGCGTGCTGACGGGTTTGGACTCTCTCCTGAGAGGCAGTATGTTGCGATGAGGATGCCAGTACTCCTTCTTCCACACCAACATTCCACCTGTGCTTGCATGTACTTAGTGCTTGTCTTTCAATCAACTACTTTTTTTTCCTCAAAATAAATGTATTTTAAAGGAACACTTTGTATCATTCCCATAAATGAGAAACTAGTATCCCTTGCCAGAAACAAAATAGAAGAAAAGCCTTTAAAAAGAAACACATTTCTATTAAAATTTAAAATGTTCATTTGTACTATTTTAAAACAGAGAGAGGACTCTCCCAGCCAGTGCATGCCTACCTCATTTCAGGAAACGCTGGCATGGCAAAACCATGGGTGCCTGCATCCAGGCTGCCTGGGTTCAAACCCCAGTTCTGAGGAGCACTCACGAGGGGTCCTTGGGGAAGTCACCTCCTTTTCCTATACCTCAGTTCTCTCATCTGTCAAACGTGGCAATAACAGGACCTACCTCATTGGGTTGTGCAACTCAGTGAGAGAATGTGGGGAGTGTTTAGTGAATATGCCTTGGCTAGTTTGGGGCCATGAAAAGCCCTCCATGCATTTGAACCAGAAGAGGGGCACTGCTTAGTCTGCATCTTAGAACTAGATCTCCCTCTGGCTGTGGGGTAAGGAGAGGCCCGGAGAGACCAGTCAGAGGCTGCTGTGGTTCCGAGAAGCAATGATGGAGATCTGAAGTCTGCAAAAGGGTGGAGAGGAAGATGCAATTGGGTACTGGGGACAGAGACCAGAGGCAAAGCTGGCACCGAGATTCTAATGAGGGGAAGCATTGGGCCCTTCGTGGAGTAGGGACCACAGGGGTTCACATATTTCTGGGACAGAATGTGTCTAGTACCCAATTTACATACCTTGAGCTGGGGGAGTCCGTGTGTCTGGAGGCAGGTGACCTCAGGCCCGGTGTTCAGGAGTGAGTAGGCTGTGCCCATGGGCCAAGGTCGGGGACCTCACCAGCCCCTGCACCCCTGGAACTGGCAGGTGCTGAGTTTGCATGAAGTGGTTGTGGCAGCCATGCCTCCATGGTGGTCCAGGGATGAGCAGGGGTCAGAAGTGTTTTCCAAGTGGCATCCCTCCTGCTCCTTTGCCCAGTCCTCTGCTGATCCTTTAGGTCTGGTGGCGGCCACTGAGCCCTCCAGAGAGCCCCGGGCCTGGGACCCCAATCAGGCTTCAGCCACTCTCAGGGCCATTTCCCTGCCATGTACTGCCCTCCATTGCCCCATTGAAATCTTAAGAGGCTGGGGCACTAAAGGAGGACAATGATGACCCCAAAAGCGGTGGAGGAAAGAACTCGGGAAGTCTTCCTTCCGAACTCTCTAAGATCTCTTCTGGCGTCCACCCCAGCTGGGCCCCTTGCTTGGTGCCCCTCCACTCCCCACACCTCCACCTCTGGTATGATGTAGAATCAGAAGATCCTGGATTCCATCTCCCCAGTAGAAGCCCACGTCAGCGCTGCTCTGAGAGGCCCTTCTACCTTGTGGGTCCTCCTGACAGGGTCCGCTGCTCCCCTCCACCACCACTCACTGGTGCCCAGCGGTGCCCCACAGAGAGGAGCGTCTCAGTGGGCGTTCCTGGAAAGGAGGTGTGCGGTCGAGTGGAGGTCGCGGTTATCCCTCCCGCCACCGCCAGGCGTCACCACCCGCCCGGAAATGAAAGGCACAGCCAGGCGGGTATGGACGCTGGGGGAACCGTCAGCCTCGGGACTGGCTGAAGCGCCTGGGCAGGACTGGCGGGGTGGCCGAGGACGTTCGGAGATGGCTGCCATTTGGCGCTCTGACCCCAATGTCCATCGGGAGTCCAAAGAGGCACGCGCCCCTGAATTTAGGCCGCTGTGGCCGCGACACACGCCAAGCCCGAGGGCCAGGGGTGCAGAGAGGGTCCGGACCCCGGACCCCCAGCCTGGGCCCCTTGAGTGTAAAGGAAGCGGGAACTTCTCGCTGTATGCGTTCTATAGACCTGTTTCACAAATAAAGAACCCGAGCCTCAGTTTCGTATCCCAAGTGGCACCAACCCCATGACCCGCGCCAGTCGAGACTATTTCCAGAAATGCGATCTCCTAGCACTACAGCGACACTTGGAAGTCTGTGGCTGAACGAGTAAATGAATGCGAATATAACAACAACCAGCACTTACTGAGCACCTACTGTGTGCCAGACGCTGTTCTCAGCAGTCTAAAATGTGGATACTATTATTCCCACGAAGAAACTGAGGCACAGAGAGGTGACGTAATTTGCCAGACGACACAGTGGCAAATCCAGGATGGGGACCCAGGCGATTTGGTTCCAGAGATCAAGCTTGGGCTCATAACAACGCCTCTCTGTAGCAAATGCTTTATTTTTTTATTTTTTTTAGACACAAGGTCTCTCTGTCACCCAGGCAGGATTGCAGTGGCACTATCACAGCTCACTGAATCCTCGACCTCCCGGGCTCAAGCGATCCTCCTACTTCAGCCTCCCGAGTAGCTGGGACTACAGGTGTGTACCACCACGTCCGGCTAATTTTTGTATCTATGTGTATATATATACACACACAAAAGTGGCGTGAGCCACCGCGCCCGGCCGCCATTCGGTTTTGTTGTTGTTGTTTGCTTGTTGATTTGTTTTGTTTTTTGAGACAGAGTCTCGCTCCGTCACCCAGGCTGGAGTGCAATGGTGAGATCTCGGCTCACTGCAACCTCTGCCTCCCGGGTTCAAGTGATTCTCCTGCCTCAGCCTTCTGAGTAGCTGGGATTACAAGTGCGCGCCCCGACGCCCAGCTAATTTTTGTATTTTTAGTAGAGATGGAGTTTCGTCATGTTGGCCAGACTGGTCTCGAACTCCTGGCCTCTGGTGATCCGCCCGCCTCGGCCTCCCAGAGTGCTGGGATTACAGGCGTGAGCCACCGCGCCCGGCCCGCCATTCGTTTTTTAAGTTGTCTTTATTAAGCGCCGCTGTGCGCCGGGCACCGGGAGTGGAAAGGGTCTGCGTCCCAGCAGGCGAGTGAGCAGAGCGAGTGGCGGGCGCGGCGGGGTCTCACCTTCTCCCCCTTCCAGCGCCCACGGGAGGCGCCCCGAGTGCCCACCAGGTGGCGCGCTGACCCCACTCGCCTCCCACGCGCCACACCCGCTAGGTCTCTCCATCGCCCCCTGCGGAGCTGGCAAGGGCCGAGGGGGCAGTCACTGACCTGGTGCCAGGTGTCCCTGGCTCCCTGCCAGGTGCCCTGCAGTCTAGCAGCCCTGCTCAGGCCCTGCTTTCTTCCCTTGCTTCTTACCTCCGAAGACACAAGTGTAGCGAGGAGCCCTGAACGACCCCTTCCCGCCAGTGCTTCACTGGGGACAGAGCACTTTCTACCGGCTACGTGCCCAGGAGTACGCCTCTCATACTCGTCACGTCCTCACCCCAGGAGGCGGGCAGGATGATCCCCCTTTGCAGATGAGGAGGCTGCCGCCCAAGAAGAGGAGAGACTGCCCCCAGATCACCCTGGTTGCAGAGACTGCTCCAGATCACGCTGGCCAGAGAGTGAGACCCCCCATGTGTGCGCTCTGGGATGTCAGTGGCAACACCCCTTGGGGCCTTTCGGGCCAGCGGTTCCTCTACTCCCCTGGCTCCCTCACCCCCTGCTCCTGTCCTCCCCGTCTTTCCTCATCCCTTCCTATGCGGCCTCCCCGGGCTTTGCTCTGCTCTCTACAAGCTCCCGATACTCACCTCAGATGACTCTCCGGGCTCACACACCTCCCAGTCTTGTCCCTCCAGCCTGACCTCCATTGTGCACCCTGCTATTCACCTGAGCACCTTCAAGCCCCTTGCAGGCCCCCTGTCCAGGATGAGATGCCACATCACCCCTGCACACCTGTGCTCCCTAAGCCAGAATGCTGGGGATCCTCTTTGACTCATCCCCGTGTCCTAGAATCTGTCCCCTCTCCATTCCACCCCTTAGACATCTTTCAAGGTCATCCCTTCTTTCCAGCAGATGCCTCTGCTCTGATTCAGGCCACCATCGCCTCCCAGCCTCTAGTTTCACCCACCCTCTGAGACCCACCCTCCACACTGCTGCCAGAATGGTCTTTCCAGAGATCTTCCTAAAGTGTAAATCCCAGCTGTGTTTAAACCTCATAATCAAAACAGAAACAAAGACACCTTAACCACAGGATGAAACCCTAAACCCTTAGCTAGACCGGTAAAGCCCTGCATGGTCTGGCCCCCGCCACCTCTCTGGCGGTGTTATGTCCTTCTCCCCGCATTCACTAAGCTCAGCTCCCTTCAGCTCCTCCAAAGCACCAAGTTCTTCCTAGGCGCAGGGTCTCAGCAGGTGCAGCTCCTCTGTCCAGCTTTTCATCCTTCAGATCCCAGCTGAAAGGTCACATTCTCACAGAGGCATTCCCTGACCCCTCCCAGGTAAATTAAGATCCCTCCTTAGTTTCTATTTTGCTTGGAATTTGCTGTTCTTCTTTCCCCATACCTCTTGCCAACGCATCTCAGAGCTTATGTTTTCATGTGCTTAGTTATTTAATGTCTGTCTCTCCTATAGCCCAAATTCTCCATTCAAATAGGACTGCAGTCTCTCCTGTTCACACTGTACCTCCACACCAGCCCAGAACCGGACATAAAAGTAGACACTTGATAAGTATTTGTGGAACAAATGAATCTTTCATCTCGTCCTCATCAGAACCCCATTCCCAGGCTTTCTTTCATCTCTGGCCTTTGTAAGAGTTGCTTCCTCTGCCTGGAAGGTTCTTTCCATTCCCTCCCACCTGGGCAGATCCACACGTCATTTAAGATTAATCTCTCTGCAATCTGTCCATCGCCCCCTCATTTGAATTAGGGTTTCCCTGTAGGCCCCCTTGGTACCCTATACATACATAGCACTCTGTCCTAACACTTTAAAATTGCAAATTGCCAGCTAAACATGAGAGATTATCAACAATAATGATCTACTCTCACTCTCCCCCAGACCTCTCCACTGTAGCTGGCTCAAGGGCATCACTCTCTCTGCCTTTCAAACCATTAGGAACCCCATTTCCCATTCATTCATGAGGCACTGCTCAGGTGCCCACTGTGTTGCGTTGTTTTCCTTCCGGCAGCACTGGGAAAGCATGGAGGAAGGAAACAACATAGACAGGATTCTTCCAAGGGTGAGAGGGAAGCAGGTGAAAACCACAGGGGTGCTCAGCAAACGCCCAGCCACCCCCACCCAGGGTGCAAATGGGCGCAGGGAAGGCTGGAGGCAGAGGGGTCTACCTAAAGCGCTCAGTTCTGCCCCCTTCACTGAGCATCTGCTGTATGCAGGGTATGGCTGGGGAGAGGGATGGGGAAGACAGAGAGGTGTGCCTGAATGGCAGACGCATCACCTCTAGCACAGCTGTTAGTGTGCTTGGTGCAGAGTTTACGTGTCTTGGATCTGTCTTCCCACCCTGGGAGTGCTGGAGGGCCCAAGGGTGGGAACAGTTGTTGTCAAACCTCAGCCAAACCTTGTGGTCACTTTTCTGTCTCTCCCTTGCCAGGTCTCTCTGCTGTGGTTCATTCCCCCCTTCCTGACACTCCCCACACCCAGATCTAGAGGCCACCTTCATCAGCATCACCTGGGTGGGGACAGGAGCTTATGTAATATGTAGTCCTGGGTTCCTGTCTACCAACTAAGACTCCCTGGGGAAGGGACCCCAGAATCTGCATGGTGCATACTCCACACCGTGTCCACTCTGCTTGGCACCTTGAGCGTGAAAACCCCACTTCTCCTGTGGCTTCAGGATCAGCCCCAGCTGTCCTCCTAGCCCCTGGCTCCCTGTTCCTCCCTGGAAGCCTTTGGGGGTTCTTTTCCTCTGACCACCTTACCTTAAATGCCAGGGTGCCCAGTGCTCCTCTTTCACCCTCCATACCTCCAGCACCCCAGGCTAGACTTTCTCCTGCCCTTGGGTGGCTGACAGCACACAGACTTGACATGGTCAAAGCTGACCTCCCACCCTCACCACAGACCCCATCCCTCTCCTCCCACCTATGGTACCCACCTCGTCAACTATCCAGCCTGTTGCTCAAGCCAGGGAACTGGGTATCACACCTGACTTCCTCTCTCCCTTCCTGCCTCACCTCAGTAACAACCAAATCCCGATCATTTTGCCTCCTAAAGATGCCTTCAGCCTGCCTGCCCCCTGCCCCCAAACCACTGCATTTGTCTCCTAATGATTTCCTCTCCTCTCCCTCCCTCTAGTCCAGGGGATTCTCCAAAAGCTTTTAAAATGCAAATCTAACTATAATCACAGCCCCATTAAAATCCTTCAAAGATTCCTTGTAAACAAAGATCCCAACCCCTTGACCCTCCATCATCTGGCCCCAGCCTCCCCTCCTCCCACTCTGTGCTCCGGGAACAGCAAACTGCTTCCAGTTCCAGCCTCCAGACCTTTAGTCATTCAGTGCCCTCTGCCAGGAATAGCCCTTGCCAGGCGGGCTCTTTCCTCACAACTGCAGTATCACCTCCTCCAGGAAGCCATCTCTGACCCTCCCGCCCCTGCCCCCAGCTTCCTCGGTGCATCCATAATGCCTTCCTTGTTCAAGGATCTGTTATTCCACTCACCACACTGAGTTATAATTATCGATTTTCATGTCTCTGTTCCATACTTGCCGATGAGATCCTTGAGGGCAGGGATGGTGTCCCATTCATCTCTATCTCAACCCCTGGCCTGGCGCCTGGCACAGCAGACAGGCTCGGCCAGTGGGTGATGGATAAATGCGGAGGGGAAACTTGAACAAAGTGAGAGCCAGAAATGACCAAGAGGGGAGTAAGGGCAAGCCTGGCAGGAGGAGCAGCCAGAGCAAATGTGTGGGAAGTGGAGGAGCGAGAACTTCCGTTTATTGCACTCCTACGACTGCCCGCCAGCCATTGTGCCTGCGCTTTGTTTGCACATTTTGTCTCATTTGGTTCTTGCAAGAACAGATCAGGAAACGGACATCAGAGAACCAAAGTAACCTGCCCAAGGTCACACAGCCAGGTCTGGAACAGAATCTGGGACTGTCTGGCCTGAAAACCTGTGCTCTTTCTGCTGGGCCACACAGCTCTCCTAGGGACAGGACCTTCTGGAAACCAGACAAGGAGTGGGCCCAGCTATGCCCCTGCCTAGCTGAACGCCGGAACCAGCTGCCCACACTCAGGCCAACAGCTTCTCCCTCCCAGCTGGACCAGAGGCTTAGAGGCCAAACAAAGATTTGCCTGTTCCTTCCTCCCCCAGCTATGGGGGGTCTTTGACTAGACATGCACGCCTCCACCCCCGCCCACCCCCCCCACCAGGAAAGAGCTGTTGCATCTTGGTATGGCCCAGGGTGCCTGGAAATGCAGGGGGTTCTGTGATGCTGTCTGGGTTTTGCAGAATCTGTCTCCCTCATCGCACTTGGCCCAGGCTGATATTAAGATTCATCTGCATTCCCCGCGCACCCGCCTGGCAGATGGTGGGGGAGGAGGCTGGGTGCGTGCCGGGGTTGCAGCCACGGGACCAAGCTGGGCCTTGGAGGGCCACAGAGCAGAGTGCCCACCCACCGTGCCCCTTGTGCCCAGCCCAGGCTGGGACCACTTCAAATGATGGGGTGCCTCCTCACCTTCATAGCCTCTAAGGGGTGCCAGGACTTGACCTTTCATTTTTCTAAAGACTAAAGGGACCCTGGAATTCCAGGAGGGAGACCTGAAGATATGGAGTGGGGGTGATGCAGGATGGGCCCCAACTTTGGGAATCTCAGATCAGGGTCGTGTTCTTCCTCCTTGCCCTGGAGGTTTGCAGAGACCCCACTGGGACAGGAGCCGCTGTCGGCCTGGTGACCCCTGTGGCTTAGAGAGGGCAAGTAGTGAATAATTTAGAAGGGACAGCCTCCAGGAAGGCCTTGCTCCCCTCACTCTCCAGCTTCTCGGGACCTGCCCCCAGCCCCAGAATCTAGCCCGGCTCCTATCAGCCTTTTCAGCTCCGGGGCCCAGCCAAATACTTCCTGTCACAGTGGCTGGACCCAGGAGGTCCAGGGATTATCTCAGCCCCTCCAAGTAAAGTAGAAGAGGGAAGGAGCAGACATCATAACAAAAGGAGTGCAGGCTAGACACCCAGAAGGACTTCCCTCAGCGCAGGTTTTGGCTCTTAGAACAGGTTTTGAAAAAAAGGATCTTTCTTAATTCTAGGATTCCTGAGTTGGGGGCAGGGCAGCAGATTCTCGCTGCCCGCTCCCGGGGAACAGGTGCCCTGCCACAGGGCTGGAAACGGTAGGGTCCCTATCCCCTGGCCACCACCCTCTCCCTTCCTCTCCAACAGCTACTCTGCCCCCGCGTGCCGTCCCCTCCGGGCTGGAGAGCCCGCGTCCTAGGTCCCCGGGCTGCGGGCCGGCAGGGGAGGAGTTAACTCCGGAGGTACCGGCTGGGCTCACTGTACCTGCCGCCGCCGCCGCCGCCGCCGCCGGTGGGAGGGACGAGGAAGCGGGAGCCGCCTGGGCGACAGGAGCGCTCTAGTCTGGCGGGGCGCAGCGCGGGGAGCGGGTAGCCGGGGCTCCGCGCGGCCGGGGGCGTCCGCCAGGGGGCGCGCCGCGACGGGGCGGGTGGAGCAGCCTGGTCGGGGAAATTAGCATCAAGGACGGGCGCGCGCGCAGGTCCCTAGCACATCTGGGCGAGAGCGGCGCCGCTGGAGCCGAGGGGGGTGCCGAGCGCAGATCTGGAGCAGCAGAGCCACGGCGCAGCTGGGGCCCTTCGAGGCGCTCGGGGCGCACATCTGGGACCTCGAGCGGGGGCCGCGCCGCGCGCAGCTGGACCAGGGGAAGGGGGCGGCGGCTGCACAGCTGGACCGAAGGGGGCGGGGTCGGCCCTGGGCGACCGGCTGAGGGGAGGGCCGCGGGCCGCCGGGGACTGGAGCATGGGACGGCGCGCCTGAAGGAGCAGGAAGGGGACGAAGAGGCCTGGGACCCCGTAAAGAGAAGAGGAGAACGAGGGGACGAGAGCAGAGGAGGAAGATGCAACTGACTCGCTGCTGCTTCGTGTTCCTGGTGCAGGGTAGCCTCTATCTGGTGAGTGGTCCGCGGGGAGCTGCGCAGAGGGGCGGGGGCCCGGAGGATCAGGGGAGAGCGCGGGAAGCTTGCGAGCCCTGAAACTTTCTCCCTTCCCCCGACATCCCGGGGATGGCGGGGAAGACTGGAGGCTGGGGGAGAGGGCGGGTCCGAGGCCGGAGACTGGACAGATAGGGTTAATAGGGGCGGGAAGAGGGTGCTTGGCTGGCCCACCCACTCCGCGGCGGGTGGCTGGAGGTGCGACCAGCGCTCAGAAAAAGGCCCGGAGCCGGGTCGCCAGGGTTACCCGACCCCTTACCAGAGCCTCAGGACCGCGGAAGTGGGGGCGAGTGGGGCGCGGGTCGTGGAGCTGGTGACCTGCAGGGTTTTCCCTTGACCTCCAGTACTCAGAGAGCCCCGGGTTCTGGGTCCCCTAGAGCGCGGAGCCGGTCCAGGCAGGGGGCGGCCTCCGCGTCCCTCCCTCCCGCCTTCCCTCCCGCTCCCTCCCTCCCCGCCTGTTGTTTTCCTCTCCTCTCCTGGCTGCGCGCAGCCGGAGCCCCACAGGACCTGGGCAGGCGGCTCCCGCCCCGGGCGCTCGCAGCAGCTGAGCTGAGCGCCCAGAGCCGGCTCCCCGTGCGCCGGCTCCGCGGCTTCTCGGCGACCCACGGCGCCGGGGAACCCCTCCCCGAACCCAGCCCAGGGGCTTAACTCCCCTCCGACCGAGCGCCCGCCAACCCTCCCCGCAATACTGTCGTGGAGAAGCCTCAGCCCCGCATCTGGACCTGCCCCTTTAATCAACAAGCCCCTTGCCACCGCCCCATGCCACTGTGGGAAGAGCCCTTCCCTTCTCACGGCCCCACCTTTACCCTCCAGCCACTCAGCCGTGATCCCCAGGAACAAGTACCTACAGGTCTGCAGCCCTGGACCCAGTCCCCGAGCCTCCCCTCCTAGCCGTCCCTCTACCCCACCTCTGGGGCCTGGCAGTCAGGGCCAGCCTGAACTGTGGGGCAGAGACAGACCCGGCCACAGCACACAGCTGCCGGCACCACCCAGACCAGAACACAGGCATGAGGAGCCCACAGCCCCTTGGAGCCCTACTGTCCCCACCCCAGTGTCACCGCCAAATCCAGATGCCCCTGGTGCTGGTAGTAAAGACACCTGGGGAGTGGTTGCTTTCAAAAGCTGAGCAAACACGCAGCCAGGCTGCGCCCTCAGGAAGCCCTGTCAACCCCCTGATGCCCTCCACTGCTGTCCCAGTCTCCCTGTGGCGCCTCCAGGAATCTCCCCAGGTGTGGGTTGTCACCATAGCTGATCCAGCAGAGGGAGGATGAGCCCCTGCAGATTCCAGAGGCGGATGGCGCCTGGATAAAAACCCTTTCAAAAAGACACATCTGATCTGTGAGGCCAGGAGTGTGGAGTGTAAGGGAAGGGCTGACCCTATGTGAACTCAGCCTTGTAGTGTTGTTAAACTCTGAGCCCCGGTGTCCCTATCTGTGAAATGGGGATAAGAACTCCTACCTCAGAATCCAAGTAACATCTTGGCATGTCATCCTCAGTGTCCCCTGGAGAGGTGTTTGGCTTTCCATTCCCATGGCCATCCTGGGTGTGGCATTCACTCGGGTCTCCCCTAGTCCTCTTGCCAAACCTAAACTATATTCGTGCTTGAGAATTATACTGTGTTCTGCTTTCTTATTCCATTGTCTGGTGGTTCTCTTTGCATCCAAGGGTAGAAATTATCCTAGGGTAGGGACAGTGTCTTACCCAACAGACTAGGAAGTCCCAAAAGGCAGGGGCTAGCCTCTCCTGTCAAACCAGGGGCTGTCCCAGGATAAGGATGGTGCTCCCCTATCGGACTCAGGGCTCTTTGAGAGCGGAGACTATGCCTCCCCCATCAGCCTGGGGATTTCACAGAGGCAGAGATCCTACCTCCTATCAAACTGGGGGCTCTGTCAGCACAGGGGTGATACTTCTGCAATTAGATGGGGGCTCCCCAAGATCAGAAGCTGGGCTTCCCCCATCAGACTGGGGACTCCCTAGGGGTAGGAGCCGTTGTCCCTGGTGCCACAGTCCACTGGAGAGAATTACTGTCAGTCTTTGAGACTTTGAATAGTGGCCAGGACAGGACAGTGAGGAAAGGACATGGGGGGCGGGCTGACCCAACTGTCAGAACCTGAGGCGTACACAAGCTAGAGTGTACGCTTGCCCCCCAGCTTCAGTGGACAACATGCAGGAGCTCTTCACCCAGGTCACAGTGAAGTGGCAGGGACAGGGGTGCTGCTGCTGGTGGGGGTGGTGGACCTCCAGGGACAGGGCTCTTACTGTACTCACAACTCCCTCCATAGGTCATCTGTGGCCAGGATGATGGTCCTCCCGGCTCAGAGGACCCTGAGCGTGATGACCACAAGGGCCAGCCCCGGCCCCGGGTGCCTCGGAAGCGGGGCCACATCTCACCTAAGTCCCGCCCCATGGCCAATTCCACTGTCCTAGGGCTGCTGGCCCCGCCTGGGGAGGCTTGGGGCATTCTTGGGCAGCCCCCCAACCGCCCGAACCACAGTCCCCCACCCTCAGCCAAGGTGAAGAAAATCTTTGGCTGGGGCGACTTCTACTCCAACATCAAGACGGTGGCCCTGAACCTGCTGGTCACAGGGAAGATTGTGGACCATGGCAACGGGACCTTCAGCGTCCACTTCCGACACAATGCCACAGGCCAGGGCAACATCTCCATCAGCCTCGTGCCCCCCAGTAAAGCTGTAGAGTTCCACCAGGAACAGCAGATCTTCATTGAAGCCAAGGCCTCCAAAATCTTCAACTGCCGGATGGAGTGGGAGAAGGTAGAACGGGGCCGCCGGACCTCGCTTTGCACCCACGACCCAGCCAAGATCTGCTCCCGAGACCACGCTCAGAGCTCAGCCACCTGGAGCTGCTCCCAGCCCTTCAAAGTCGTCTGTGTCTACATCGCCTTCTACAGCACGGACTATCGGCTGGTCCAGAAGGTGTGCCCAGATTACAACTACCATAGTGATACCCCCTACTACCCGTCTGGGTGACCGGGGGCAGGCCACAGAGGCCAGGCCAGGGCTGGAAGGACAGGCCTGCCCATGCAGGAGACCATCCGGACACCGGGCAGGGAAGGGGTTGGGCCTCAGGCAGGGAGGGGGGTGGAGAGGAAGAGATGCCAAGTGGGGCCAGGGCCAAGTTTCAAGTGGCAGAGAAAGGGTCCCAAGTGCTGACCCCAACCTGAAGCTGTGGTGCGACTAGATCACAGGAGCACTGGAGGAGGAGCGGGCTCTCTGTGCAGCCTCACAGGGCTTTGCCACAGAGCCACAGAGATGCTGGATCCCCGAGGCCTGTGGGCAGGCCGATCAGTGTGGTCCCAGAGTCATGGGAGGAACCTAAGCCCTTGGTTCTTGCCATCCTGAGGAAGGACAGCAACAGGGATGGGGAGATTTCATCAGTGTGGACAGCCTGTCAACTTAGGATGGATGGCTGAGACAGGGCTTCCTAGGAGCCGGTCAGGAGGGTGGGGTGGGCCAGAGGCGCTCTGCAGCCCTGCCTAGTGGGCAGCCCTGAGCCCCTTGTCCTGTGCTGAGCATGGCATGAGGCTGAAGTGGTGACCCTGGGGTCTCTGATGTCTTGACAGATTGACTATCTGTCTCCAGCCAGGCCACCCCTTTCCAAAATTCCCTCTTCTGCCAGCGCTTCCCCTCTACCACCCATTGCTGATGGCACACCCATCCTCAAGCTGAGACAGGACGATGGTGGTCCTCCCAGCACTAAGGCCACAGCCCATCCATGTGCTGTGTGTCCCTCTTCCACCCCACCCCCTGCTGGCTCCTCTGGGAGCAGCCATGTCCTGGAGAGGGGTCCCTCAACAGTCAGCCTCGCCTGTCAGGCTGGGGTTCTCCCGGATCTGGATGGCGCTGCCCTCTCAGCAGCGGGCACGGGTGGGGCGGGGCCGGGCCACAGAGCATGTGCTGGATCTGTTCTGTGTGTCTGTCTGTGGGTGGGTGGGGGGAGGGGAGGGAAGTCTTGTGAAACCACTGATTGCTGACTTTTGTGTGCAGAACCGTGTTCTTGGAGCAGGAAATAAAGCTTGCCCCGGGGCACTGGAGTCAGAGTTGTCCAAGGAAAGGGCCTCAGGCATCCCTTGGTCCAGCAAGAATTTCTCTGATGGCCACAGGGCATTTGCTGGAGACCCAAGTGGCAGGGCTCCAACCACCCTTGGAGCTGATGCTTGCGGAGGGCTCAGGGCTTCCCTCTCCAGCCCCCGTTCCAAGCTGTCTGATCCCACACGAGGAAACCTGAGTAAACCCGCTGGGCTTGGTGCTGGAGGAGGGCGTAGCATCTTCTAGAACAGCTCGGGGAGGGAGAGCTAGCAGGTAGAATGGGCCAGTGAGGGTGTTCCTTGGTGTCCTCCCTGAACTGCCATCTGCAGACTCAGCAGGGTCCTAGCCCCATCATTTTACTGCGTGGCCTTGGCCATGTCCATTCTCCTCTCTGGCTTTCTTTGTTTCTTCCTCTATAACATGAACGGCTTGCCCAGACCAGGGGTTCTCAAATGCAGATCACCCAGAGGGTTTGTTAACACACAGGTTTCTGGGTCCTACCCACGTTTCTAATTCAGCAGGCTTGGGTGGGGCCTAAGAATCAGAATTTCTAACGAGTGCCCAGGTCTGTGCTGATGCTGCTGCTCCAGGGCCCACGCTGGGAGACCCACTCAAAGGACCTTGAAGTTCATCTCTGGCTATGGCTCCACAGGATGGGGAGATACCTCGGATGCGCTCTCCCAGCTGTAATTTCCATCTGCTTCTCCTGGGGAGGGGGCCTTTCAGAGATTCCGGGGTATTGTATTGGGTTTTCAGTCTGACCACATGCCAGTGAAGGAACAGGCTGGAGTGGGTGTGGACACAGGGCCTGCATCAGTCGCTCCCCTCCTGCAGCTAGTAAGAGGCCTCAGAATGGCCGGCTGCCAGTGGCACCTCGTCTGGGAGTTACTTGGGCCCTTTGGGGCTCCGTGAAGGAAAGACACTACCAAGGTCACAGTGTCTTCTGGAGGCCATTCTAAGTCAGCTCTCTTGGGAGGGCAGTACTCAGGGCCCTTGGGGCCCTCCTGAGGAGAGGAGAGTCCTGGTAGCAAGGTAAGATGGTCTTGCCAGCCCCCACCTTTCCCCCCTGCCCAGCAGCGCTCAGCGCAAACCGGTCCCCTCATACTGCAGCACAGAGCTAGGCGGGGCTGAGAAGCCATCTAGTTACAGCCCACCTTGTAAAAAGTGACCCAGCCGGGCGCGGTGGCTCAAGCCTGTAATCCCAGCACTTTGGGAGGCCGAGACGGGCGGATCACGAGGTCAGGAGATCGAGACCATCCTGGCTAACACGGTGAAACCCCGTCTCTACTAAAAAAAATACAAAAAACTAGCCGGGCGAGGTGGCGGGTGCCTGTAGTCCCAGCTACTCTGGAGGCTGAGGCAGGAGAATGGCGTGACCCCGGGAGGCGGAGCTTGCAGTGAGCCCAGATCGCACCACTGCACTCCAGCCTGGGCAACAGAGCGAGACTCTGTCTCAAAAAAAAAAAAAAGCGACCCAGCTTGTTTCCCCCACACCATACTTTCGGGGGCCGTCTCTCCTGAGCAGAGACAGACGTGAGACACAGACCCCTCCTCCAGACCACCCTCCGCTGCCCACGCTGGAGGCTTGAGGCTGCTGGCACTGGAGCAGCCCACCCGTGGATGCCCACCGGATGCCATTCAGCCTCCCACAGCGCCGTGGAGACTGCAGGAAGGAGGGAACAATGGGGCCAGAGGCCCTGGGTGCCCTCCCTGCCTGCCCTGGCTGAACTGTCAGCAGGCACCTGGGGGCACTTTGACCCCCCTCCTGCTCCTCTCCTCCTGTGGAGAGCCAGATGCTGCCGACAGCTGGAGGGCCCGGCCTGCCTGGCACACAGTTCTGCCTGCACCAGGGATGGATTCATTTTAATAACTTCATTTCACCCTAATGCACACTCTGCCGCCTCATCCCTCCTTTCCGCCTTCCCCAGTAACCTGGCTGCTCTCCTCAGCTGGGCCTTTGCTAACAGATTTCCTCCCAAACCTTAATTCTTTGAAATAGCCCTCTGGTCCCTACTGCTCTGGCCAGATACTTCTGTGCCCCCTTGGTCCTCATAAGGGCAAGGGGTCCATCCAGCTTCCTCTGGCAAAGACGACGTCACCTCTGCCCCATGGGTGAGCAGTGTCCCCATGGTGACGCCCCCCCCCCCCCCCCACGACGAAGTGCTCTGGCCTCCCACTCTTGCCATGCACACACTCACAAGAGATTCCTCTGAAGCAACCTGTCCCCCATCTGCCCAGACCCCAAAGGGCCAGGTCCTACTCACACTCCTACCCTTTTGTCTCCCCCATCCACTGCCCTTCAAGGCAATCTGAAACGCCCTTAGACCATTTAGTTGTCCCGAGGTCTTCCACCCTAACCCCTCAGCCCAGCTGGGGGCTGCCAGGGGCGTTGTCTCCTCCCTCAGTGGAGCATCTGGGACAAGTTTACCAGGCTGGGGGCTTGTAAGGACACAGCTTGGATCTCCCCATCAGGCTGGGGAACACCTAGGGCCAGGGGCCGCGCCTCCCTCATCAGACTGAGGACTCCCTGATGCCAGGGGCTGGATGGCCCTTTAGACTGGGGGTCCCTGAAGGCAGACGCTGTGCCCCCCGTCATCAGACTGGAGTCTCCCTGAGGGCAAGAATTGTGCTCTGGATGGGAGGGGGACAGCTTGCCTTTTCCTAGGCATCAGAGCACCTGGAGGCTGCCTCTGCCCTTCAGCTTTGCTCAAAGGCGCTGTCTGGGTCTCAGCGTTCCTTCCTCAAGTAGGGTGAATCTCCTAGCACTCTGAGAAGCTAATAAGGGGGAGTACCCGTTAGGTCAATGGGTAGCAACGCCCGAGTCTCCTTCTCGATGAAGCTTAAGGCAGAAGCAAATGAGTATCTAGGTCCCTTCCCCCTCCTGCCCCCCTTCCCTTTCCTGGGATGAGCAAGCGGGAACTGAGTCACCCCGTTCCCCATCCTTGGCAGGAATGCTGGTGACCTTGCATTGTGGCAGATTCAGGTGGCGAGGCCCACTGCTCAGAGATGTACCCGGTGGGTGGGTGGCAGGGATGCTGGGGGTGTATTTATGGGGATGGAGGTGGCTGAAGGGTGGGTAGGGGTGACCAGGTGCTGGGATTATCGAGTGAGTATGTGCAGGGGAATTGTAGAGACACAATGAAACAGTTGTTCTGTGTTGGGAAGTGATCCAGTGTCATGGCTGGGAGTGGGAGAGAGAAATGTTACTTCCAAAGACTCCAAGTCCTGTGGTACTGCCAGGAGAACCGGGGGCTGGGGTGACGGGTGAGGAGAGGCACCATTAGCCCTGCCAGGCAGAGGCAAGATGGGGTGGGGGCGGCACCTGCCAATTATGCCAAAGCCTTGGAGTGGCAGCTGGCACCATCACCAAGGCACAAATGCCAGCAGAGACCTGGCACTCACCTGGGTTGTGATTCCATAGGGCCCCTGTCTCCTGTTGGTCTCCCAGGCTCAAAGGTTGACGTGATAATTCAAGTGAAGGATGCCTAGTTCGAGGCCTTCCAGTTCCTGTCCCAGGCCACCTGGTCAGGTGGTCCCAAGGGACAAGCTAGGTCCTCCTGAACCGCAGAGGCTGCCAATAAACTGTCAACATAGGTGGTGTTGCAGGAAGATATAGCTGGGTCCTCATCCTGGGTCTGTAATTTATTAGACATGTGGCTTTGGACTAATGACATAATCTCCCAGAGCCTCCTTAGATGAAAAACTAGGGCTTTGCGTACCTTGGAGTATTGTTAGGAAAATTAAATCAGTTGCTCAATAAATGTTACTTCCTCCTGTCTTTGTTTTCTTTTTTTTTTCTTTTTTGAGACGGAGTCTCGCTCTGTCGCCCAGGCTGGAGTGCAGTGGCCGGACCTCAGCTCACTGCAAGCTCCGCCTCCCGGGTTTACGCCATTCTCCTGCCTCAGCCTCCCGAGTGGCTGGGACTATAGGCGCCTGCCACCTTGCCCGGCTAGTTTTTTGTATTTTTTTTTAGTAGAGATGGGGTTTCACCGGGTTAGCCAGGATGGTCTCGATCTCCTGACCTCGTGATCCGCCCGTCTCGGCCTCCCAAAGTGCTGGGATTACAGGCTTGAGCCACCGTGCCTGGCCTCTTTGTTTTCTAAAATGGGTTGATGTTAACCTTGGCCTTGCTTCTGGTGTGGAAAGGGGAACGGGTCCCAGGCTAGAGGTAGGAGACCTAGGTTCCTACCCTGGTTCTGCCCCATCATGCATGTGGTAGAGATTTCTAATTGTCCCACAATACCCATTTTCGCTTTCTCCCTAGTAATGGGATTCTCTGTTTTTAGCTGGGCATGTGGCTGCCTGAAATAACTACTGCATTTCTCAGCCTCCCTAGATGTAGTCATGTGACTAAGATCTGGCCAGTGACATTTAAGCCAAAGGTTTAGGTGGCACCTTCCAGAAATCATCAGACAGCTGATGTGCACTCTCCGTCCCTTTGTTCCACCCTCTGTCCTGCAGCCTGGAATAGGTAGGAGGCTGCTGCCATCTTAGACCAGGGGGTAAGAGCCACACCCTAGAGGTGGCAGAGCAGTGAGTTGGAAGAAGTCTTGGTCCCTGGGAATGTTCTGGAATAGAAATATCATACCAGGACTGGGCATGGTGGCTCATGCCTATGATCCTAGCACTTTTGGGAGGCCGAGGCAGGTGAATCACCTGAGGTCAGGAGTTCAAGATCAGCCTGGCCAACATGGTGAAACCTCGTCTCTACTAAAAGTACAAAAATTCGCCAGGTGTGGTGGCAGGCGCCTGTAATCCCAGCTACTCGGGACGCTGAGGCAGGAGAATCGCTTGAACTGAATGGGAGTTGGGGGGTGGGGGGATGGGGG
>NC_045449.1:44855530-44920364 GCF_002776525.5 Piliocolobus tephrosceles | reverse complement strand
GTGGAAGAGCGAGACTCCATCTCAATAAAAAAAGAAGAAAAGAAGAAAAGGAAGGAAGGGAGGGAGGGAGGGAGGCAGGCAGGCAGGCCAGCCATACCAGCCCTAGGCTGCCGGCCTTCAGACTTTTATGTAAGAGAAAAATCAAAGTTCTATCTTATTTAAGTCACTGTGCTTTGGGTTTCCTTTTGTTGCTGTTAATTCTAGCTCCTCCTAAGTCAGTGGATGTATTTGGGCACTTCACTTACATGGCCTCGGCTTTCTCATCTGTGGAACTGAGATAATGCTTACATATCTTGGCACGGACCAGAGAGGTTTTATAGACTCACAGGCAAGAATAAACATGGAAGGCGCTGGTCCTCCTCCCTGTCTCAAGGCACACAGCCTCCACTTTAAGGGGAGTAACAAACAAGTTGCTGCCGCATTGTTGAGAGCCCTGGAAGGGCTCAGGAGAATTCTCTAGCCCTGAAAGGCCTCAGTCCCCAAATTCGTCCCCAACACCTCTGAGTCCCATCTACATTCTGCTGTTGGTGACACACAATCCTCGTTAAGGGCCTGACTGATCCCAGCCAGATGGGATCCTAATTTAATTAAAACCCTTTAATTACCTGCAACAACACTGCTTTGGAAGTTCAATGCAAAAGGGCTCTGTGATGGGAGGGGCACCGTCCACAGGGCATAGTGGCTGCCCTTTTAGCGCTGAGGGAACCGAGGGACGCAAAGTGCTTCTCCCACTCCAGTGGGCACAAACTGCATGGAACAGCCAGTGTGGTCCAGGCTTCTGGGGTGGTTTATACGGTACAGCCAAGCAGGGGAGTGCATGAACCAGGCCCTTGGGAGCAGAGTACCAGGCTCTTGGCCTGAAGCTGTCAGTGCTGGTTTTGTGCTGACACTGAGACCAATACAGCCTGTTCTGGTCAGCTCTGAGCCCTCCCAAGACCCTGCCCCTGCAGGACACTCTGTGTAGGAGCAGGCATGGCTCTAATTTCTCCTGAATGGCCTGGCTTAAGAAGCAGGAGTTACCTCTGCAACCACCAAAGGAAATTCGTGCCCCTGTGAACAGTATCTTTCTTCAAGGTGTCATCCACTTGGGGAGGGGCGATGAAAGGGAGTAACCTGAGTGGGCTGCAGAGGAGCCACATGGTTTCTTGGGGACGTATAAGGACCACTCATGTTTGTTGTTATTGTTGTTGTTTCTTTTTTTTTCTGAAACAGAGTCACACTCTGTCGCCTAGGCTGGAGTGCAGTGGTATGATCTTGGCTTAATGCAATCTCCATCTCCTGGGTTCAAGCAATTCTCATGCGTCAGCCTCCCAAGTAGCTGGGATTACAGGTGTGAACCACCATGCCCAGCTCATTTTTGTATTTTTAGTAGAGATAGGGTTTTACCATGGTGGCCCGGCTGGTCTTGAACTCCTGACCTCAGGTGATCTGACCACCTCAACCTCTCAGTGTTGGGATTACAGATGTGAGCCACCACACCTGGCCTCGTCTCATGGTCTTGAGCCTCAACTGGCTTCTTCTGATAGAGGCAGAAGGAAGGAGCCCAGCGCAGGCCAGAGCCTGCTAAGCCTTGGCAAAGGCAGACTCAGAAACCCAGACCTGTAAGCTGGGCTGTTTGGGGGATATCATGTGTTAATACACCCTCAGTTCTCCCTTAGTACTTAGTCCTTCAACAATTGCTTAATTAACAAAGCCTCTGATAGTTCTGGCTGGTCTCCCCTGGTCCAGGAGATCCAGGTGAAGAGGCTTTGATTCACACTGGAGCCATAGTCTTAAAGCAAGAGAAATGTTCTACTGGAGTCAGTGTGATAGCAGCAGCTGGAGTTGAACTAAGAAATCCCCAAAGGAAGGAGAAATTCAAGAGGGAATAGCTGAAACCACCAGGCCCCACCATCCCACACCTCAAAGAGTCTTCCAAAGGTAAAGCCAAGGAGGCTATCTACATGCTTTATTGAACAAGCCCTCCAGTACCAAGCCCTCTGTGCTCCCACCCATCTCATCCTCTTCCTCTCTCCTCCAGAATCCTGCTTCAGTTACCCTCATCTCACTTCCTCTGCTGTCCCTACCATTCACAACCTCTGAAGAGCCTGTTGCTATCCCTGGACTTGGGTTGTGTCTGGAGTAGTGTCTGCAGTGCCCACCTGCGGATTCTCTGAGCAGGAAATGTGGATGTCCCCTCTAGACTAGAACCGGGGAACAGGAGCGGCCTTCCCCCTCAGACCAGAGACTCCCTGAGGGCAGGGACTGTGCCCCTCAAGACTTGCCAGAGGCTGGGTGCGGTGGCTCACGCCTATAATCCTAGCACTTTGGGAGGCCAAGGCGGGCAGATCACAAGGTCAGGAGTTTGAGTCCAGCCTGGCCAATATGGTGAAACCCCATCTCTACAAAAAATACAAAAATTAGCTGGGCGTGGTGGTGGGTGCCTGTAGTCCCAGCTACTCGGGAGGCTGAGGTAGGAGAATCGCTTGGACCCAGGAGGTGGAGTTTTCAGTGAGCGGAGATCACACAACTGTACTCCAGCCTGGGCAACAGAGCAAGATTCCGTCTCAAAAAAACACAAAAAACAAAAAACCTCGCCAGAAGCAGGGTGGCACTCCCTACAGAGGTGTGGCTGCATGCAGGTGCTGCAGCTCATCCAACTCTGCATGAGAGGTCATCCCTGCTGTGCCTCACACCTGTGTGCTGATGCATGATCACAGCCTCAACCTGCTAATGTGGGAGAGGAAGTGGCAACAGGAAGACAGACTGCTGCACGGTATGCACCCCAAATTCCCAGGTCCTCCTGGCCGGAAAAGCAGGTGTGGCAGGAAGGGTGAAAGCAGGAAAGGATAGTGGCATGCCAGCCAGTGTTGGCACACCCCTCCTCCCACCTGTCCCTGATATTATATGTTGTCTTCTCTAGAAAGGTCTTCAGAGACCCAGGTTGGCCCCTGGGGCACAGTGAGGGGCAGGTCTCACCCTGAATCTCTTAGTCAGAAGACAGCCAAGGCTTCTGGCTCCTCACCCAGTGATTTCTTCCCATTATGCCAGGCTTCCTTGCCCCAGATCCTTTTCATGGCTTGGCAAAGAAAGCCCTACTCGGTCCTAGGGAGCCTGGACTCCCCTCACTTTGGGATGAAGGCAAAGCTGTGCCCAGCTGGGATATGTTTGAAGAGAGCTGTGTCTTGAGTCTTTTATTGGCATGTGACCTTTATCTACCCACCTTGCCTCTCTGGGCCTTGGATGGCAATTCTTCCCCTACCTGCTCACATGGTTCCTGTGAGGGCCAAACTGGCCCAGTGGATGGTGAGCCCCCATATCACTGTTGGCCCCAGCCGCTGGTGCTCACAGACATCCACAGGAATGGGGAGAGGGCTGGGTTTCTCTTTCTTTTCAGGGCAGGCTATGTGGCACAACAGCTGAGTGCACAGATTCTGAAGCCAGGTTGCCTGGATTCAAATTCCTTCCCCGCCACCTCCTAAGTGTAAACCTCGGGCAAGTTACTGAACATCTTTGCGTTTCAATCTCCCCATCTGTAAAGTGGGGATGCTTGCTCCTGGCAGAGGGCTGTTGTGAGTTGCAGCCGTGTTTAGTACAGGGGCAGTGCTCAAGACCAGCGGCCCAATGACAGCTCATCATGCCCCTCCTGCTCCTGCCAAGCCTGGGTGGGAAGTAGGGAGAGGAACGGCCATGGGCTCTATCATTCCTTGCTGCATATCCTAGCTGGGCACAGCTTTGCCTTCACCCCAAAGTGAGGGGAGTCCAGGCTCCCTAGGACCGAGTAGGGCTTTCTTTGCCAAGCCATGAAGGGGATCTGGGGCAAGGAAGCCTGGCATAATGGGAAGAAGTCACTGAGTTAGGAAGAATGTGAAGGAAAAAACTAGGGAAGGTCAGAAGTCTGTCATGTCTACAAAAGATGACCCATAAAAAGGAATCTACTTTTGTTTTCCTTGATTCTGGCCCAAAAATGGGGCACTTGGTTGCATTCCCTGTTCCTCGGCCCAGCATCCCACTTGTGCAAGCACCAGCCCTTCTAGCACACTGAGTGGTTTCTTCTGTGTACTGCCCTCTGGAGCTCTACCTGTAAACGAAAAAGGCTCAGAGAATGCAAACGACTAATGGATCTTTATTTAGGGACCCAGAGAGCTGCCTGCCAGGCACACTCTCCAAGCACGGGGACCCTCCTGCCTTACCTTGCCCTGAGTCCTGGCCCCAGTGCCCTGTCCCCCAACCACGCACTGATAACCCAGTCTCTCTTCACCCAGCCTCATCACCTTCACCTGACAGACCAGTTTCTCTGGGCTTGGACGGCCCCATGATCCCTTGCTGGTATCCCATGAATGGGTGTGTGAAACATGTCCCTGTCTTGGACTGTACCCTTGAGGGTGACGACTGTGCCTGTCCTGCCGCATAGTGAGTCCCCTGAGGACAGGGCCTTTTGTGACCCTTTCCTTCCATACTTTGAGAAGGGCCAAGTGCCTGGGGTACACACAGGGCCTGGCTGGTAAATCTGGTTGACTCACAGATGAACTCAATGCAGTTTCTATTGTGGGAATCTTTCACAGGGAGAGGGAGAAAGAGAAGGGAAAAGATACAGGTGAGGAGGCAGCTACATTGTGCCATGCCACACTGGCTTGGGTAAATAGAGGGTAGATGGGGGATGAGTGTGGAAAGGTATATAATGCCCCCATTTCCCAGTCTTGGCAGCTCCCAGGCCTGGGAGAGGAGGGGGCCTGCTGCCACTCAGCGGGCTCTGCCATCTGCCACATCTCAGCGGAGATCAGAACTGCAGGGCTCATTGTAGGCAGGTTTTGTTTTTTCTCTAAATGTGGCAGGATCAGGCTCAAGATGTCACTCTAGTGAGCAGGACTAGAGACGGGGAGCTAAATGTCTAGGAAAACAGGGGAGAAATAAATGGAAGCTTCTATGTTCCAGAAGAGAAGAATGGGGGCAAAAAAAGAAAAAAGAAATTAAAGAAGATAGTGTAGGGAAGATGGGCTTGATTTAGCAGGTTTGCATCCATCTTTCCCTGGCCACTCAGAAGGCAGCAATAGCCCAGGACACAGGGCTCCTGGGTCCCAAGTGCGTTCCTCTCCTCAACCCTTGTTTTTTCTTTTTTATTAAAAAAAATTTTTCAGAGACAGGGTCTCACCAACCTAGTCTCAAACTCCTGGACAAGGTATCTACTCACCTTAGCCTCTGGAGTAGCTAGGACTACAGGCATGGGCCACTGTGACCAACCCCAACTCTTATTTTTTTGAGATGGAGTTTCGCTCTTATTGCCCAGGCTGGAGTGCAATGGCACGATCTTGGCCTACCACAACTTCCGCCTCCCGGGTTCAAGTGATTCATTCTCCTGCCTCAGCCTCCCTAGTAGCTGGGATTACAGGTATGCGCCACCACGACCGGCTAATTTTGTATTTTTAGTAGAGATGGGGTTTCACCATGTTGGTCAGGCTGGTCATGAACTCCCGACCTCAGGTGATCCGCCCACCCGGCCTCCCAAAGTGCTGGGATTACAGGCAAGAGCCACCGTGCACGGCCCCCAACTCATTTTTTTTTTTTTTTTTTGAGACGGGTCTCGCTCTGTCGCCCAGGCTGGAGTGCAGTGGCCGGATCTCAGCTCACTGCAAGCTCCGCCTCCCGGGTTTACGCCATTCTCCTGCCTCAGCCTCCTGAGTAGCTGGGACTACAGGTGCCCGCCACCTCGCCCGGCTAGTTTTTTGTATTTTTAGTAGAGATGGGGTTTCACCGTGTTAGCCAGGATGGTCTCGAACTCCTGACCTCGTGATCCACCCGTCTCGGCCTCCCAAAGTGCTGGGATTACAGGCTTGAGCCACCGCGCCCGGCCTCCAACTCTTATTTTTATACCTACAAGCCAAAGTGCCTCTGCCCTGCCTCTGAGCTTCCTTTCTGGTATGCCTAATCTCCTAACTTTTGGAGACTGTAACAATGATGACAGTGATGATCATAAATGAAGAAGGAAAGAGTGATTTCCAGGTGACTGAAAGATTTGATGCAGGCTCTTTCCTGGGACCTCTGTGGACTCTTCCTCCTCCATATATCACAACAGGTGAGATACCTGGAACCTTGCAGGACGCCAGGCCAGCTCGTCTACTTAGGATGCTTTTTCCAGAGTGAACCCTACTCAGAAGATTCCCACACTCCCAAAGGTGCCCATTTTAGTGTGTCATTGTAGATTTTTATTCCAATCCAAGAAATCCTTAAAGGAACTGGTCTCAGAAGGCCATATATGACTTAGTTCAGAAACAACAATATAGCAATAGCTATAATATTAGTAGCAATTTACCTTTCTGAGGCCTTTATTCAATGCCAGACACCAAGATAAAGATGTGACATGTATATTTTCATTAATTCCCGACAAGAAGTCTATGAGATATACCCATTTTACAGATGAGAAAACTAAGGCCAGGATCACGAGTGGTGGCAGGAGATGGAAGCCAGACTCCTGGACTCCAGGTGTGTGCTCTCCAAACACCTGCCGCGACTGGGCCCTCAGTGCAGCCTGCACTCTTACCAGCTCTTCTTCAACAGCTAGTTCAGATCATGTCTCCAAACCCCTTTCCCAGGAGTTCTCAGACACTGACCTTATTTCCATTTAAATCTGAAAAACATACGACAAACTTGCTCAACCTCCCAGTATCAGACAAACCCACTTATTTCTGCAGGACTCTCCTCACATCTAGAGAGAGGATTCATCCCTGCCTAAGCCCACTCACCTGTTCCTCCTCCAGCACTCTTAGAACCTAAAGGCACAGACTGTCCCCGCTCTACTGGATCCTGGAGTTTTGACTGCTTCCTCTCTACTAGTTCTTTCCCATCGGCTTTAAACATGTTATGTCTCCTTCATTCTATAGACAAAACCTAAACACTCCCCTCAACGCATTTTCCTCCTCCAATTACTGTCCTTTGTCCTTCCCTTCACAGCCATGCCTCAAAGGCTTCTCTGTCTCCCGTTCCTCACCTTCCCCCATCAGGGTCCCTTCCCTGAAACAGCCTTGGCTAAGGTCACCAATTACTTCCATGTTGTTAACTCCAGTGGACATCTTTTACTCTTTTATTCAACAGCATTTTTTAAAAAACATTTTTTTTTTCTTTTTAAATCTGGTTTGCTTAACTTTGTATTTCCTTCATATAGATCTCTGGCCACTTCTGCTTTGTGGTGTATCTTCCTGTACTAGCCTTGAAGTATAAGAATTCCATAAAGTTCAGTCCCGGGCCCCCTTTCTCCTCACTCTACACTCCTCCTCAGTGATCTAACACCCCAGGATTTCGATGGCACCCCTAAACCTGTATCTCCCAGAACCATCTCTCCAGTCCCAACTTCTCTTCTGAGCTCTAGGCTTACCAATTCAACAGCCCATGTGATACCTTCATTTGGATTTCTCAAGGCATCTCACAGTCAACAAGTAAAATAAAATCAATGACCTGATTGCCTCAAGCCTGTTTATCTTCCCATTGGTCTCGCTTCTGGTAAATCCATCTATTCACACAAGCCAGAAACCTCTTCATCCTTACTCTGTCCAATTCATCAAGTTCTGCCAAATTTGCTCCCTAAAATCCCTCTCAAGTAGATGTACTCTTCTCCAGCTGCGCCACCTCCCTACTTCAAGTTCTGTCATCTCTTGCCTTCTTCCACCCCCAACCCCAATGCTAATTTTTCCATACTCTAGCCAGAGATATTATTAAAATGCAGATCTTGTCATCCCCTGCTGCCTAAAGCTCCTCCATGGCTTTCCCATCGCTCCAGTCTAAGTTATCTAAATCCCAATGTGACCAACGAAGGTTCTGCCATGGCTTCCAACTTGCTCTCACATCTCTCCACACTCTAGCCACCTGGCCTGCCCTGGGCTTCTGGAAAAACACAATAAGCTCCCTCCTGCCTCAGGGTTTTATGAATGCAATTTCTCTGTGTGGAATGTGCCTTCCTGAGTACCAAGTTGACAGGTCCTCATCCTTCAGCTCTCACTTCAAGAGCTGATTTCTTAGAAAGGCCTTTCTGGATTCCCCAGACAAGATAGTTCCACGCAGAGGATCTCATGGTACCCTACACATTTCCTTCAGGGCACTTACCATGCTCTGACATTATTTGTGGGATTATTAAGGATAATCTCTCCCCATTAGACTCCAATGACTACAAGGAGCAGTTAGTTTTACTCACTGTTGTATCCCTAGAAACTAGAACAGTCCTTGGCATATTGCATATGGAATGTATAAATGAACTATTAGCAAAGAAAACAAAAAGAGCTGTAAAAACTCTTGGCCAAACCAAGGCAGAGATTCTTAAATATTGGTGGGAGGAGAAGACCCTCGGGATCACCCGTTGGCAGGCATGCTGACCACTCTCAAATGCCCTTTTCTTCTTTTAAAAAGAAAAACTGTTGTTCAGAGATAACGGGGCAGGAAGGATGCACTACGGAGAAAACTCCCTGGAATCACTGAAGATTATGTTGGATAACATGTCAGTCACAATGTCTATTTTTCATTAGTGTTTCAATAAAATACATACTTTCGGCTGGGTGCGGTGGCTCACGCCTGTAATCCCAGCACTTTGAGAGGCCGAGGTGGGCAGATCATGAGGTCAAGAGTTCGAGACCAGCCTGGCCAGCATGGTGAAACCCCATCTCTACTAAAAATACAAAAAATTAGCCAGGTGTGGTGGCACATGCCTGTAGTCCCACCTACCCGGGAGGCTGAGGCAGAAGAATTGCTTGAACCCAGCAGGCGGAGGCTGCAGTGAGCCGAAATCGTGCCACTGCACTCCAGCCTGGGCAACAGAGCGAGACTCCAAATAAAAAACAAAACAAAAAAACAAAACCACTTCCAATACTGATAAGATATAGAAATTGTAAAATGTGTTAATTTAACCAGAGAGTAAAATATGTAATACAACATGTATCAATGTATCTTTCAATTTCTGAAAAGGCAGTATTTCATTTTGCTTTTAAACTACATAAATGTATTGTTTTTTGAGGCAGGGTCTCATTCTGTTGCCCAGGCTGGAGTGTAGTGGTGCGATCATGACCCACTGCAACCTCAAACTCCTCGGCTCAAGCGATCCTCCCACTTCAGCCTCCCAAGTAGCTGGGACTACAGGCGTATGCCACTGTGCCCAGCTAATTTAAATTTTTTTTTTTTTTTTTTGTAGAGACAAGGTCTCACTATGTTCTCTAAGGTGGCCTTGAACTCCTGAGCTCAAGAAATCCTCCTGCCTCAGCCTCCCCAAGTGCTGGGATTATAGGCATGAGCCACTGCACCCGGCCCATAAGTGCACTTTTTTTTTTTTTTTCCGAGACAGAGTCTCGCTCTGTCGCCCAGGCAGGAGTGCAGTGGCCGGATCTCGGCTCACTGCAAGTTCCACCTCCTGGGTTTACGCCATTCTCCTGGCTCAGCCTCCCGAGTAGCTGGGACTACAGGCGCCCGCCACCTCACCCGGCTAGTTTTTGTATTTTTTAGTAGAGACGGGGTTTCACCGCGTTAGCCAGGATGGTCTCGATCTCCTGACCTCGTGATCCGCCCATCTTGGCCTCCCAAAGTGCTGGGATTACAGGCTTGAGCCACCGCGCCCGGCCCATAAATGCACTTTTTAAATGCTACGGGTGGCCAGGCATGGTGGCTCACACCTGTAATCCCAGCACTTGGGGAGGCCAAGGTGGGTGGATCACTTGAGGTCAGGAGTTGGAGAAGAGCCTGGCCAACACGGCAAAACGTTATCTCTATTAAAAATATAAAAATCAGCCAGGCATCGTGGCGCACACCTATAGTACAGCTACTGGGGAGGCTGAGGCAGGAGAATGGCTTGAACCCGGGAGAAGAAGTCTGAAGTGAGCCACGATCGTGCCACTGCACTCCAGCCTAGTGACACAGCAAGACTCGCTCTAAAAAAATAATAACTTAAAAAAAATGCTATGGGTAACAGGAGATGAGGCACACAAATGTCCAGTGGTGTGCTGGAGCTGCTTCACACTGGCTCTCTAGAGATAATTATTAAATTTTCAGGAATTTGAGAACTGGTTGCTAAACAGCCATTATTAAAAATTCATTTATACTAACATACAATTAGGTAAAGGTAATAAGTACTCAAGACTTATTTCTTCCTAATTATTTTACATTTTACTACTATCTATGCTCAGCTATAGTGGGCTGTGCATCTCTTTCCAACTCTGCTTCAGTGATGTCATTTTAGTGATCCAAAATCAGCCATGGTGACAGTGTTTACACCGTGGGAACTGGCAATGCTGCCAGCCAGGGCTTCCATGTCTAGGAACTGAATGGTGTACCTTTATAGCACAACAAGAACCAAACCACTGGCCCATGAAAACATTTGAAGGTCTGAAGCAAATGTTTACTTGGAAGATGAATAGGTTTAAATGTACAGAAACATGTCAGCCAGGCATGGTAGCTTACACCTGTAATCCCAGCACTTTGGGAGGCTGAGGCAGGCGGATCACCTGAGGTCGGGAGTTTGAGACCAGCCTGACCAACATGGAGAAACCCCGTCTCTATTAAAAACACAAAATTAGCCAGGCATGGTGGTGCATGCCTGTAATCTCAGCTACTTAGGAGGCTGAGGCAGGAGAATTGCTTGAACCCAGGAGGCAGAGGTTGTGGTGAACCGAGATCGTGCCATTGCACTCCAGCCTGGGCAACAAGAGTGGAACTCTGTCTCAAAAAAAAAAAAAAAAAAAGTAAATATGTCTTTAAGAAATCCTTCTCAAAATCGTGTAAGGGTTGAAGGCAATTTTTTCTCAACTTAAAGCTACAGTTGTTCTACAACATGGCTTTCTTAACAAATATCAGTTACTAGTGCCCATCATTTATAGGACAACCTGTACACCATTACTTCTAGAAAAAAACAAGTGTGTTGACTACATTATGATACAAATTCTGAAGAGTGGGAGAGATCCCCTTCCTCTCTCCCTTTCAAACTTCTGGAAAGAGGAGCTTATTCTCAATCTATGTTTTCTCACCTCATCAGGCTTGGTTTCTGCCTCCACCATTTGACTGAAACTGCTCGAAGGTAACCCCTGACCTCCTTACTGCTAAATTCAATGGATTCTTTTGAGTCCTCAGTTCTATGGGCTCTCCGGTTTATTTCTGCTTCCTCCATTAGACTGAATTAACAGAACAGAAATCCTACCTTCCATACTAGGCTTAGCCTAGCAGTGTCTGAGGCCTCCTAGATGCTCAGCAATTGTTTGCTCAGTGGCTGGAAATGTAATCTCTGTGACCTTGGGCATGCCACCTCACTTCCATGGATGTCTGTTTTCTCAGACATGAAAAGAAGGTGAATCATGTGGGACCCCTTTTTTTTCCTTCGGTTTGTCGAGACTCAACTTTAAGGGTCTTGCAAGGGCTAAAACTCTCCCGCCCGTTTTTTTTTTTTGAGATGGAGTCTTGCTCTGTCACCCAGGCTGGAGTGCAGTGGCGTGATCTCGGCTCACTGCAATCTCTGCCTCCCGGGTTCAAGAGATTCTCCTGCCTTAGCCTCCCGAGTAGCTGGGACTACAGGCACACGCCACCATGCCCAGCTAATTTTTGTATTTTTACTAGAGACGGGGTTTCGCCACGCTGGCCAGGCTGGTCTCAAACTCCTGACCTTGTGATCCGCCCACCTTGGCCTCCCAAAGTGCTAGAGTTTCAGGCATAAGCCACCGAGACCAGACAACATTCCCTATTTCAAGTGAGCGTTATAAGTGGATGTGTCCACTTTATTACCAGGCAAACTCCTGGATTTTCACCTTCTCTTTGGTCTTTGGGTCTAAGCTCCAAAGCTATCCCTTTGCCTTCTGTTGTTTCTTGGCTCAGAGTCAGGCTGAGTGACCTTGAGGAAGTTACATAGCCATCTTCCCAAGCTATACAATTGGAATGAATGGGAGCTGTGCAAGACAAGCTGGCAAATGTTGAGAACTCCTGTGAGATCTGTAAACTGCAGTTACTGGAGCTACATCCCCAAACCTGAGTTACACATATTTTATCTTCATAACATTTCTCCCCTGGAGTTGATCCCCTTCAACTCCTTCATCATTTCGGTTGCCTGTACTGAATTCCCTCAAGTCTAAAATTCTTTTTTTCCCTAGAGCTGCAGAAATCAAGACCAAATAGTATCCAGATGCCACTTTCTACTCCAGCACTACAGGATTTACAGAGGGGGAGGGATCATCTTGCTAACGGCTCAGCGGCATTATGATCCCATCAGTCAACAACATTCAAGTTCCTGTTCTCATCCCGAGGTCAAAGCTTCTGGTTCTCCCAGCTCATTATCCCAAATACTAATCGTCCTACATTTGCTTTCTTGCTCACTGTCTCCATGAGGTGTCCACCTATTGGGTCAAAGGCCCCAACATGGCATAGTCACCTCTGAAATTAAAAGAAGAAAACGCATTCACCTTGCGCATACACGTACATAAAGAGCAGTCCAACGATACTCACCTGAATGTTAGATTAGTCAGCAAGCCATTAGAAATGAATCTAAATGATATAGGGCAGAGTTCAGTGACAAGTCATGAGGTAAAGGAAACACACAGGGCTCAGGCTGATTTAAAAGATAATTAGTTGTGGAAAATAAGGTTGGGTTCCAGCCAAGAATTTGTCTTTGACAAAGATAAACCAAAGGCTTTGATACAGTCATTTTGGGGGGGATTTAGTTGTTCTTTTATAGGAGTTGAAGAGCAAGAACAAAGCAATAGTCAGTTTCAAAGTGCAGTTCAACTCCCCCTCTGTTTGTTGTTCTGCTCATAAACATACAAGCTATTTCCTTTCATCTGCACAGGCTCATACAATATGGAGATCCCACAATAGATTTACACCAGATTTAAAGATGAATGTGCAGAGCTGTGGTCAAGCCAGAGATCTTCTGGCCTAAGAAAGATCTCAATGTCCCTGGCTGGAATTAAAACACACACACACACACACACACACACACACACACACACAAAACAAGAGAAAGCTCTTCAAGACCAAAAAGGCTTTAACAGTGAAAAGGAAAAGAGGAGCATCTCTTACCCAAATTGTTAAAACCCACAAAGATGCTTAAGATATCTAGTAACAACGCAAAGAGCTTTAATCTTTACATAGAGAATGGGGAAAATTTTCCATAGGTGGTCGGATATATGGGGGGAGCTGACAACATAGGGAAAGGGGAGATGCGGATGATGCCAGATACTCTACGTGGACCTGAAACTGCAACTCCAATGGTTCTGCGAAACTACTTGCCTGAAATGCTGTTTTGATAAATAAGCCATATCCTTGTGGAATTGAAATCTCCAACTGTTTCACTGGCACGGACATCTCTGCAGTGACAGCTCATGCCCCAGATTGTGGAGTTAACTTGAATTAAATTTCAGATGTGGGGGAGCTAAGGGAGGGGGGTGGTGGCAGTGGGAGGTTTATGAACAGTATGCTGGGGCTCTGATGTTGTCATAACCAGATGGCTTCAACTGTATCATTTAAAACAAAAACAAACATGCCCAGAAAGAATGAAATAATGACAGGAGCATCAAGTAGCTTTACCTGTACCTGAAATCCCAACAGCTTTGTACCCACAGTAAGGCCCAAGTTGGAAATTCCATAAATACTGAAGATCCCAGAAGAGACCTTGATCCTGACAGAAGCTAGGTGCCAGGACTGCTATCCTCCTGAGGGCAGAGTCCCTGAACTCACCAGCCTCTCAACCCACAGCTGTCTGTGAATGAAGAGGAAAGCAAATCTGAAGCCTGGTTTGTCCTTCTGGAACCTCTGAAGAACAGGCCAGCAGAGGCACCTTTCCAGAGCTTTGTTCTTGCTATTCCCACAGGAAGGAAGCTTTACTTTCAGTTTTGTACCTAAACATTTCAGAAATGGAACTTCCTCCAGTTAATTACATAATCTTCAGGATACTCCATTAGAAGATCTGGCATTCAATAGTTGTGTGATCTAAGGCATGTCCCTTCTCTGGGTTTATGCTTCTCTCATCTACACAGCGGGAAGATGCCGTGTCTCACCTGTCCTACCAAGTTCGTCAAGTTGTTCGGAAGTTCAGATGAAATACTGTATACAAATTTAGCTGGAAAAACCTAAGACGATATGGGTAGAGGAGACTTTCGAGTTCGCCTGGATCCCTGGACTTCTGTGCTGATCTGGAAAGCTAGGACAGAGGAGGCACAGGACAGCAGCCAGCAGCCAGCAGCCAGCACATGTAGAACTGGGTACTTCCTCACTCAGGGGACACTTCCCAAGGGAAACTGGGAAGTGCAATGGAATGGTTTCCAATAAACTAATCCTGCCTTTGATTATATTAGTAACAGATCATATTTATCCATTCTAGAGGCAGTAAGATAAACGAAAGTTGGAAAATGTACAAAATCTAAGGTCCACTGAAGGGAACTGGAAGGTGAAATAGGTTGAGGTTCCATCAAAGGTAAAAAATACACACGCTGGCCAAATAGCTGATGCATTCTTCAACATATCCCACTGTCCTAACAGAGCCACAAAAAAGGCAGACAGGGAGCCCCAGAGTATTTTTGTGAGCTCAGATATTAGCTTTTCTGGAAACACATCAAGTCAATGACAGAACCAGTAAGAGACAATAATTTCCCTTTATTTAATCTCTACATTTATGTCCCCTGGATCTTTTTGTATTTAGTTAGGAGAAGGGAGGTGGGGATTAGGTCTTAAAACATACAGGGTGCAGAAAAGCCCACTACCATTACTTGCCTTGGCAGAGGTAGGGGCCTGATCCCTCATCAGGATATGGACTGTGAGATACTCAGGGAGGACAAGAGACTGGCAGATGCTGATAGCTCACAAAGAAAACTTGAAATTACGGAGTCTCAACAAATCCCTACGGCTCATTAGACATTTCAAACATAATGTCTGCAAGCTGAAAACTAGGACTTCAAAATCCCTTAAGCAAGGGACTCAGACCCAAGAGACAAAGCAGGTGAGTGAAACAAAAGACCAGAGATACCACACAGTACAAAATAGTAATTATTTATATTTTCAAAAAGAAAAAATTAACATTTGGAAGTTCTCCCCTGGAGGAAGAGGGGCTAGTCAGAAGGAACAGAACTGGCTCCTATGCAGGCGGCAAGTCAGGTACAAACAGCTGAGCAATCTGGGCTGGGATTTTATCACACAGCATCTTTAATTAATAAAATTTCCTTCTCTCTTCTCTTCTTTTGTTCTGTTTTTGTTTTGTGTGTTTTTTGTTTGTTTGTTTGTTTTTTAGAAAAAGGGGCGGGGGAGAAGAAATAAAATCAGAGAAAAATGCCCAAAAACATTTTCCACAATATCTAAAAACAGAGAACCATAGTTCTTGTCAAGACAGTATGAATTCTGGATGAATTATTTTTTTCCAGTTTTCAACACCAATAAAGATTTTTGCAAAAGCCACCACATCAGAACACTCATCTTCCAGATCAAATAACCTTCCCCTTTTGCCTTCACTTGTCATTTTTCATAAAAGGATAAAAGGATGCATTCTGTTCTTGCAAACAGTAAGTGCTAACGACAAGAGAGCTCTTCTGATGCTTGTATGGTGGTGAGTTTTCACAAATATCCAAGTTTTAGCACAGTTGGAAGGACTAAAATTTGTTTCTCTCAATATAAATACTACTGGAATCCACAAACTGATTTTTGAGAAATTCTGCAAAAATCTTTTCTTCTTTCCTTTTCCCTTCTGTTAAAACTCAATGTCCTTTCTTTTTTTTTTCTTTTTGCTCCAGGCACCTGACGATTTATTCTGCTCAGTCAGATGCAGACAGGTTTCTCCGAAGTACCACCGCTGGGATGTCCTCAGGCCAGCACCTAAACTGAATCCCCACAGTATCAGACTCGGCCAGGCCAAAGGGAACACAGTGACGCAGCAACAGGGTTTTCATTAGGTTGAATAGCCCCAAGTCCTGGGCCCTTCCCTCCCCCCGTTTCCCCCAAGTTATTTAGTGCTGTTTTAAAAGTCTGGGGCCACAATGCAGTCTCTTCCCCTCACAACAGAGTAAAAGCTCCACAGATTGCGCTGTCTACCTGGTGGTCAGTGGCAGCAACAGTGGCTGCTGCTTCTGGAAATTAAACGGAGTCTTACAACAAGCAGGATCTTAGGATTGCTTCAGGCGTTTGCGTGGGGGTCCCAGAAAAGGGCACTGTGCTGAAGCCAGAGAGCGGTATGCCTCAGCCACCAAGTGGGGATGTGACACCACCATTGACTTCCACCCAGAGGTCTCCAAGACATCCGAAGCATGACTAGGAGAAATGTGGAGAAATGGGTTACCGAAGGGAGTGAGCAAGGGATGAATTCAACAGCCATCTAGATAGCCTAATTTTCCAGTGTTAGGTATAAAGGGTGTCAATGCAAGAAACAGACAGAACCCTTAATATGCATGAGAATTTGCTTGTTAGACAATGCGCAGACTGGTGACTTGCCTGTGGCTGTCGTCATCTGAAAACCAGGACTTTGAGCCACTATATTCTCAAAAACAAAAAGCGGAATGTTCCCCAGGCCCTCAACACTGCCTATGTTCCTTATATTCACCGGTGATGCCCATCATAAAAAGGAGCATGGGCTCCCTCAGCCAGAAGCCCTGAGCTTCTGCCTGGCTTTGCCACTCACCAGCCTTTAACCACAGGGCAGATCAGAGCCCGGGGCCTAGTTGATTATCAAAAAAGAGGGGAGGATAACCATACTTCATTCAATGGTTAATATCTCAAAAGCACCAAGCAAGTGTCCAGCACACAGTAAGCACTCAAAGGAACTCACACTGATGGGTCTCTCCACTCCTTCTTCTGCCTCACTTGATCACTCCTTAGAAAATAATTCTACAACTAGACCTAGAGGATGTTATTTCTTGTCTTTGGGAATTTTCTACGTTGAATATTGTTCACTCAATCATCTGAAATGTCTCAGACCTGTCTTGCCCCAGGGACTGCTGTTGTGAGGGCTTTTCTTCTTCGGGTTTTTCTCAGCTTTTGCTCTCTCCATGGGGCAAGGGATAGAACATGTCCCACTGAGAAGATGGGTTGTAGTTACAATTCATCTTTCATATTATTATTCATATTATTTCATATTATTATTTCAGAAAGTAGTATTGCCAGGTCATTTGTCACTTACGATGAAGGAACAGATTTAGTGGAATGAACATTTCTTTCTCAAAACAGTATTATGAAACCAGCTACTGATGATCCCTTCTCTTTTCCTCATTCTATAACTGAACGTGAGGTACATTTTACCAACTCATAAACATATCTCTATCCTCCTAGAAATCTACATGTCTTTTATTAAGTCACTGAGTGTGAAGTAAAGATACTATAATTTGGGGCACACAGCTTTTTCAGGCAAGTTATTTTCATCACTTCGATTCACTATGAGGAAGTAAAACACTTTACTCACCAATAGGATTCAACCCATGAAGGTAAAACCATTTTCCATAGAGTCAATTAAAGGAAAAGATGAAAGCTCTATACTTACTGCCAAAAGGTTAATGAAGCTACTTGCCTGCTTTACCCACTAATTCAAAGTCTTTCTCATTTCTTTAGCTATCCAACTATTCTGAAAGAAGAACTTTGAAGATGCCAACTCACTAGTTGATGAAATCCACTGCCTGAGTTTTCAACTGATCTGCGCTGTGGAGGTCAGCCAGGATGAGAATTTCTGCAGCATTCTCCACGGACAGGTTACTGCAGAGGGCATCCTCACACATGACCTTTAAACGCTCCAGGGCATACTGTAAAACACAAGCACTGCTGTCATCAGAGCAGCAACAGCTCTGGGCTGACCACTACTGAAGCTGTTTTCTTTAGCTGTACCATCATATTAACTAGATACTTGAACAGAACTGCACAGACCATGAAAAGCTACTACTGCAATGATAAAACATAACCATATTCTTAAGGTTAGATGTTTAAGATTGAAACATAAACAGCTAAAATATCTTGGAAAGCTGCCATTAGAGTTCTAAAGTCTACCTATTAGAAAAATGGCAATACCAGGGTAGATCTGCATCCTGAAGTTTACTCTCCTCCAGTCTGCGATGAAAGTTGTTCTTAAACCTTCACCACTTAATGATTACAGTGAGGCATCAGTTTGCTTCAAGTCAACAGGGACATTACTGCAATCCCCTTATTTAGAGCCAGAAGAGGGTGAAGCACAAATCTTTTGACTTAAGCACTGTCACTAGCCCAGCAGGATATGCCAACTGACCCATCAGGCTGTGAAAAGGAGCCCTGGGATGACTTTTACCAGCATCTCTGCCACTACTTGCTTCTGAATGAGGGTCAACTAAATGCTTCCTTTTAAATAGAGAAGGATAAATAGAGTCTTATTTTATTGGGGTTGAGGTTAAGCTTCTCAGGGTAAACGGACAAAGTGGCAGAGAACCTAATGCAGTTTCAGTTTAAAAACTTGTATTTTCTAAGAAAAGGGCATAACTGTTCTTGAAATGGAAAGCCTAGGTTAATGCTGGGCACATCTGATCTACTTGATTGGTTCTGATACAACTCTACCCCTTGTTCTCTAATATGAGATTATGAACTTACTAGGAACTTCAGGGATAGGAAAGAGGAAGGAAATACAAGGAGGCACAAAATAAAATGTCATTAATCAGTTCACAGGAAAACAGCTTGCTTTGAGGCTATGCACAGTCTCCTTAAAGGCCCCAGCTTGAAGGCCCCAGAACTCAATGACACAATGCCCCTTCAGGGTGAATCATAGCAATCAAACCAGGACAATTTCATTGTTATCAATTCTGGGTAAGGAGGCATATCTGCTGGCACTGTGATCTCCTGCAGCAAAAAGAGAGGTTTTATTGGTTTTGGTGCAGCTTTTTTACATCTGAGTAACTGGAAAACAGTTTCCATGGAAAACAGGAATGACATTAGATAAGCAAGAAAGGAAGTTGCCGTTTTTGTTTTAAAAGGCTGGAAAAAAGGTTTAGTAAATGTTCAGTTTTTTATACAGTGCTGCCCAGACAATTCCTCTTATCTTTTCTCAATACATTCTTTTAAAAGGACTTTTACTGTGAATAGCTCTGATCCCTACTGCATAATTAGACAAAAGTAGCCATTCTTGTCCCTTGGGGACAAAGTTTTTTCTTAATTATGCTTCTGAAAAACCTGCCTAATGGCAGTACTTACCCAAGAGATGGAAATTGTGTCTCCCAGGCCTAACTGAGGAGTTTTGTTTTGTTTTTGGTCTAATTACACATGTCCCCAGGAGACTGGAAAAGCTTAGAAGAAGCTGTTTCAGCCTCTTGGGTAAATTCTAGATGTTTAGATCATTCCATGAAAGATTTCTTACTCTGTTTTCCTAAAACTCACAAAGAGGTGTAAAGGTAAAAATGTTTTCAAATAGGCTTGGAGCAAAACCTGTCTAGTGGGAAATTCTGAATGGAATTTGAAAATGCACCCTTCAATTACTTCTCATTCATAAATTTAAAGCACTGCTGTGATTCAACAGCTTTATCTTTTAAAACCACAAGTTAACACATTGTGCTGAAATGCTATCCTTGAAATGGCAGTTCAGGCTGATCGCCATGCCCTGTGTCCTTACAGTAGGTTACCAGTAGGTTTTCCGGCTAGGGAGCAAGAATGAAAACTCAGGGACACAGCAGAAGTTTACTCTTGGCTCTGCGGATATACAACTCTGAGCCTTAGTATTTCTGTCTAAAAAGTGGGCCTTGCAATACTTATCCTTATGGAATCTAGAAGATGAGAGGATAAACACCTGATGTGTACAAGCACAAGCGACCACTTCATTAAAAATCAGAGCACAGATCAGGCAAAATCATAATTAACTTTATAAAAGGCAGGTATTGGATTATGTCTTCTACTTTCCCAGAGCTTGAAGTGAATATTTTCTTACTGTCTCCATTAAAAGCAAGTTTCCCTTGGTCAGAATTGAGGTAGACTGGAAGGACATGGAATTTTCACATTGCTTAATTGTACTCATAAAGTCTTGAAAAGTGACAAGAAGGATACGGTTACTATTCCAAATCTTCTTCATCAAGAGCACTGATTGCATTTACTTACCCCATCCTCTACATACACTCCAAAAAGCCAATCAATAAAGCTAAACCTCCACTATAAACACAGGCACTTTCCTCTGTCCTCAGGCACAAAGGGAGGTAGACTATCCCATCAGCAAACACTGGAAGACTCTTGTGTCCTTAGACCAGAACCCGCTTTTCCCACCAATGGGTATTGCAGCATCACCCCAGGAAGAGGGGGTGCTTTTAGCAGAGAACCTTCTTTCTCACAGAGTCTACTGCTGGCAGGGTCTACACCCTTTTCCCACCCTCACGCCAACTCCACTTGTCCCCCAACACAGGAAAAGCTCCCACAGGGTAAACACCAATTCTTTCACCCTTCCCCACAGGTCATGTGTCCACAGACCGCAGGGCCTAGAAGGGTATTGGGTTCTCTCTCTGATGTACCTACACAATGAAAGTCTGTTTCCCAATGTGTGTTTTGGGGACCACTAACGTTTTTTTGTTTTTGTTTTTGTTTTTTTTTTTTTGTTTTTTTGTTTTGTTTTGTTTGAGACGGAGTCTCGCTCTGTCGTCCAGGCTGGAGTGCAGTGGCGCAATCTCGGCTCACTGCAAGCTCCGCCTCCTAGGTTCACACCATTCTCCTGCCTCAGCCTCCCGAGTAGCTGGGACCATAGGCGCCTACCACCATGGTCAGCTAATTGTTTTTTGTTTGTTTGGCTAACTTTTTTGTTTGTTTGTCTGTATTTTTTAGTAGAGACAGGGTTTCACTGTGTTAGCCAGGATGGTCTCAATCTCCTGACCTCGTGATCCGCTTGCTTCGGCCTCCCAAAGTGCTGAGATTACAGGCGTGAGCCACCGCGCCCAGCCGCTGACCACTAATCTTGCAGGTGATCCTTGAGAAAAAGGATTCCAGGGTTCACTAAATTGGAGAAATGCTGTCTATCATAATTCCTATTAGAAAATTCACAGTAACATTAATATGCTACAGGTTCTGAGAAATCCTGCAGTAAGACAGCAACTATTTGTCTTGGTTAAACTCAGTATTTTTCATAAGCCGCCTTTCCCACCAACCTAATATCTGTTGATATTTCACCTTATTTTGGGAATCACTGACCAAATTATTTTAGGTAATCATCATATGTCTTTGATTCTAAGATCTGCGTTTTTATTTTCACACTTTAACACTTCCCAAATTGAAATGTGTCTTATGAAGTATAATTTATTCTACTATTAAGCTATTAATGCTCTCATAATTTTGAAGAAATACTTTCTATTTCGATAACTACTTAGGTAAAAGCTGAAAGTGCTAACCAGGACACTAGGTAAAAGATTACAGCCATGCCTCAGTATCCTTAGGGGACTGGGTCCAGCGGCCCTGCAAATACAAAAATCTGTGAATGCTCAAGTCCCTTACATAAACTGACAGTATTGGCCAGGCACGGAGACTTACACTCATAATCCCAGCACTCTGGGAGGCTGAGGTGGTCAGACCACTTGAGGTCAGGAGTTCGAGACCAGCCTGGCCAACATGGTGAAACCCTGTCTCTACTACATATACAAAAATTAGCTGGGTGTAGTGGTGCATGCCTGTAATCTCAGCTACTCGGGAGGCTGAGGCAGGAAAATTGCTTGAACCTGGGAGGCAGAGGTTGCAGTGAGCTGAGATTGTGCCACTGCACTCTAGCCTGGGCAACAGAGTGAGACTCCATCTCAAAAATTAAATAAATAGACCAGATGTGGTGGCTCACAGCTGTAATCCCAGCACTTTGGGAGGCCGAGGTGGGTGGATCATTTGAGGTCAGGAGTTCGAGACCAGCCTGATTAACATGGCGAAACCCCATCTCTACTTAAAATACAAAAATTAGACGGGCGTGGTGACGGGCGCCTGTAATCCCGGCTATTCGGGAGGCTGAGGCAGGAGAATCACTAGAACTCGGGAGGTAGAGGTTGCAGTGAGCCGAGATTGTGCCATTGCCTGGGTGACAAGAGCAAGACTCTCTTCTCAAAAAAAAAAAAAAAAAAAAAAATAGACAGTATTGGCCTGTATCTTTATGTATATCCTCCTGTGTACTTTAAATTAGCCCGATATTATCTATACTAACTAATACAATATAAATGCTATGTAAAGAGTTGCTATACTATTTTGGTTTTTTATTTGTATTATTTTTTATTTATTTTTTTGAAACAAGGTCTCGTTCTGTCACCCAGGCTGGAGTGCAATGGTGCAATCATGGCTCATTGTGGCCTCAACCTCCTGGGCTCAAGTGACCCTCCCACCTCAGCTTCTAAAGTAGCTGGGACTATGGGCGTGCACCACCACACCTGGCTAAATTTTTTTATTTTTATTTTTGTAGGGATGGAATCTATGTTGCCCAGGCTGGTCTTGAACTCCTGGGCTCAAGCAACCCTTCCTCCTTGGCCTCCCCAAGTTCTGGGATTATAGGCTGAAGGCCCCACGCACCCAGCACCACTGTGCCCAGCCTGTTTTTTCTTCTTTTTTTTTCTTTTTTTTTTGGAGACAGAGTCTTGCTCTGTTGTCCAGGCTGAAGTGTGGCATGATCTCAGCTCATTGCAACCTCTGCCTCCTGGGTTCAAGCAATTCTCTTGCCTCAGCCTCCCGAGTAGCTGGGACTACAAGCATGCACCACCACGCCTGGCAAATTTTTGTATTTTTTAGTAGTCATGGGGTTTCGCCACGTTGCCCAGGCTGGTCTCGAACTCCTGAGCTTAGGTGATCCACCCACCTCAGCCTCCCATAAGTGCTAGGATTACAGGCGTGAGCCACTGTGCCTGGCCTCTTGTTTCTTTTTTCTCAAATATTTGTGATCTGAGGTTGGTGGGGTCCACATGGATCCAAAGGGCTGTTTTACTGATAAAGTTTAAATACGTTAATAAACTCAAAAACATTTTTGTAAATTATAAAGCACAATCCAAATGTATTTTGAATCTTTACTATCACTGTGGTTAAATTTGAGATGGAAAAAAGAGGAGAGGTAAATGTCAAACTTATCCTTCTTTCCCATAGTTAGGTGACCATATAGTTTACTATTCAAAACAGGACACTTTTGAGAATAAAAAGTGTGCTATTAATAATTGTGTTGGAATAATATGTGTAAACCAGGACTGTCTTGGCCAAACCAAATATGCTCATTTTACCCACAATGCAATACAGAAGCCTGTTCACGAAACTCAAGAAGTCACAATAACTCCTAGTCCTGATTATTTTTCTATTCTTATCTTACCTTGTCAGCAGCTGCCAACAAATCATCAGCCATTTTGTCGAGGTTTGGAGCCTTCCCTGTGTATATGAAGCACATCATTTCCTTAAAAACTTCAGGCTCCACATCATTGATTTCCACTCGATTCTATGCCAGAAAAACTGAATATGAGAAACATTCCAACAGAACAAAATCCCTAAACTAAACTATTTTCATGATTTTAAGCTCTTGTGAGGAGAGAACCTTGCATCATTTAAAACCTAACATTAATGGGCCGGACACGGTGGCTCACGCCTGTAATCCCAGCATTCTGGGAGGTCGAGGCAGGCGGATCACAAGGTCAGGAGATCGATACCATCCTGGCTAACATATTGAAATCCTGTCTCTACTAAAAATACAAAAAAAATTAGCCAGGCGTGGTGGCGGGCAACTGTAGTCTCAGCTACTTGGAAGGCTGAGGCAGGAGAATGGCGTGAACCCGGGAGGCGGAGCTTGCAGTGAGCCGAGATCACACCACTGCGCTCCAGCCTGGGCGACAAAGTGAGACTCCGTCTCAAAAAAAAAAAAAAACCTAACATTAAGGGAAAATTTCTTTGTCCAGCTTGATTATAACAATCTTTTCGCTCATCACATGTTCCATCTTTGTTTTCTCAAACACAACAGCAAAACAACTCTTTGATTTTTTTCACCTTTCTTTTCCTCAATTTTCTGAGTAAAAACATATGTCTAAATACCCTCACCCAAAACTCTGTGGATGATCAGCCTCATTTAATAAGTCAATCTGCTTTATCCATAATACTTCTACACCACTTCTCTCTGCTTTCAGAAGGAGTTTAGGGACTCATACTCCATTTTAGTAACACAGTAAGAAAAAATAATTAGGAAAATAAATCTGCAGCTAAAGTGGGAAATCATCTGACTCTAGACACCTGGCTAAACAGACATGTCTTCATCTTGTTACATACCTTTTTGCTCTCTTCCATTTCATGTTCAAACATGGCACTAAAAACCGGAGAACGAGCTACAAAGTGAAAGAAAAACAGATAAGGCTATCACAGTAAAATCTTTTGGTTCTTTCCAGTCATGAGGGAGAGATCATTTTCTTTCCTATCCTACTGCTATAGGAAAGGTCTCTGCCTCAGCTTACATCAGAATTACAAAATTCCTCTCTTTATATAACAATAACTAATTATAATACATAAAGGAAAATAAAACACTACTTCCAAAATAACTTATTGTCTCTACTCCAACCATTCACATTTCAAGGAAATTACTTATATACGTTGGATGATAATGCTATGTTCTCTGTATAGATTTGGGGTTCAAATGGAAAGTCCCTTATGATCATGCAGAGTGTTCTAATACCTATGTTTTTGTCGGAACTGACACCACACTTTCTGCACCTCCAGGGACCACATAGGAAGGTCAAGAACTGGGCTCAATGGCATCCACTAACCAGATGAAGTGCATGTTCACTTATGGCAAGCTGTCTGTCTTTCTAAGCTATGCATTCTTAACAGAGATGATATTGCTGCAAAGAGGTAGGGGGAAAAAAACTTTAGATTTTATAATGATTTGTGTCCCTTTAAAGCACAACCCAGGCCGGGCGCAGTGGCTCAAGCCTGTAATCCCAGCACTTTAGGAGGCCGAGACGGGCGGATCACGAGGTCAGGAGATCAAGGCCATCCTGGCTAACACGGTGAAACCCCGTCTCTACTAAAAATACAAAAAACTAGCCGGGCGAGGTGGCGGGCGCCTGTAGTCCCAGCTACTCCGGAGGCTGAGGCAGGAGAATGGCGTGAACCCGGGAGGCGGAGCTTGCAGTGAGCTGAGATCCGGTCACTGCACTCCAGCTCGGGCGACAGAGCAAGACTCCGTCTCAAAAAAAAAATAAAATAAAATAAAATAAAATAAAAAAAAAAAAAAAAAAAAAAGCACAACCCTACCTGATAAAATCTCCTTCCTTACTATTTTATTTCTCTCATCAGGGAGAATTTAAATTTAGTTTTTCTCCTTAGAGGCAGGGATAATGAAGGTTGAGAAACAGTATTCCAACTCATGTTCATTCTAGTCCAATGAACATCATGAAAAATAATCTCAACCATGAAAAGTAATAAAATGGCTAAGAACTCAAATTTGTTCATGTTGTCAAATAAATCAGGGGTTTTGGTGAAAGGTGCGATCCAACGATTACCTAAGAGTGAAGGAATGGACAAAATATAGAGTAGAAGGGATTTGAGCTAACAGGGAACTGGAATTTTTGGCCTATAGTTTATGTCAGAAAGGACTAATTTTAGTTCTGCCATTTTCTTTTCTTTTCTTTTCTTTTTTTTTTTTCTGAGACAAAATCTTGCTCTGTGGCCCAGGCTAGAGTGAAGTGCAGTGGCGTGATCTCAGCTCACTGCAATGTCTGCCTCCTGAGTTCAAGCGATTCTCCTGCCTCAGCCTCCCAAGTAGCTGGGATTACAGGTGCCCACCACCACGCCTGGCTAACTTTTGTATTTTTAGTGGAGTCAGGGTTTCACCATGTTGGCCAGGCTGGTCTTGAACTCCTGACCTCAAGTGATCTGCCCACCTCTGCCATCCAAAGTGCTGGGATTACAGGCATGAGCCACTGCACCCGGCCTAGCTCTGCCATTTTCTAACCACATATTCTTGGGCAAATCATTTAACCCTCTGAACCTCAGTATTTTAATGTATACCAAAAGGATATTAATTCTCATTGTTCTTATTTCAGAAGGGTTATAGACTATAGAGAGAACTAAATAAATATATTTCAGAAATTAAAGACTAAAGGCCTGGTGCTTTTCATAAAGAAGGGTCTAAGGCAACCAGGTATTGAGGGTCCTCAGTAAATAGCAGCTGATGCAATGAGAATAAATGAAATAACTCAGGGAGAAAAAGTGGAATGAAAATGGAACTGAAGCAGATCCTCAGGGCTCACCAATGTATAAAAGGATCGGTGAGGAAGAAGTAAGGAGACCACTCATCAGAAGCAACCAGAGAACCAGGAGAGAGGAGTCCTGGTATATGAACTAAAGTCCTTCAAATTTAGCAACTAGTAGATCATGTAATTTTGAAAATCTGCTTTCATAGCATGGAGGTGAACTGAGGATAAGTGGGAGGAAAGAAGTAGAAAGTGAATATGCTAACTCAAGAAACTCAGTTCTGGGGAAAAGAGAGAGAGAGAATATTAGAGGGAGAAGCTTGGAGCCTGTTTACTGGCTGAAGGTGAAGAGAAAATAACAGAGATACTGAAGATACTAGATAGATAGCAAGGGTATAACTGGTAGAGTAAGGTTTCTGAGAAGGCAAGATGGGATATAAAACAGAGCAGAGGTAGAAAAAAAGTCTGCTTTGCCCACAAGGAAGAACACCTCCACTGAGAATGCAGGTGAGGTGAGAAGCAAGAGATGAGGGAGTTCCTACATAAGGGCTTCCTTTTCTCTTGGAGGAAGTAGGCAAGGTAATCTTTTAGGAGTTTGGAAGGAGTTAAAGAGTGGTTAAGGTTTGAGACAGCTGTAATTAAGAAAGGGAGTTGCCTAAACATCTGTAGAAAAACTATTGGCGGTGTTGAGGGCCTAGCTAAGTGTGGAGACGCTAACCAAAGAGTTATAAACTTCCTTGAGTTTTGTTTTGCTTCCCCCTGAGATGGAGTCTTGCTCTGTTGCCCAGGCTGGAGTGCAGTGGCATGATCTCCGCTCACTGCAACCTCCGCCTCCCAGGTTCAAGCGATTCTCCTATCTCAGCCACTGGAGTAGCTAGGATTACAGGCGTGTGCCACCATGCCCAGCTAAGTTTTGTATTTTTAGTAGAGATGGGGTTTCACCATGTTGACCAGGCTGGTCTCAAACTCCTGACCTCAAGTGATCCAGCTGCCTCCGCCTCCCAAAGTGCTGGGATTACAGGCATGAGCCACTGTGCCCGTGACTTCCTTGAGTATTACACAGTAACAGCCAGTTGTGAGAGGGTACAGGAAAATGTTTAGACTGAGGCAGTTTGAGGTTTTACCAGGTGTGTACTTTAGAATGACAGAGCTGAGGGTCTTAGTAAGAAGTGTGTTACTTGAAGGTTCACGCAATTTCCTCTTGGGTCTTAGGGTCTTAAGAGAAGTATGCGGTGATTGTTACCCTTCCCTGGGTGGTGAAGTCAGTCCTTCCTCATCAGTTCCTCCTTGGTGTCAATCTCCCTGGTCTTGAAAACCATGGGTCTATTAGAGCAAGAACTGATCCTCCATGTCAGGGGCAAGAGTTTCATTCTTCTAGCATGTTTAAATTGAAGAGAGGGCTAACCCCTTCAGGGCTGAGGACTAGATAGATGGCATTTAGTCCTGAGTATAGAATCCTCTCCATTACATCCTAAGCCCCTATCTAGGGGTTGATACCTGCTCTTAACTGGTGCTCTAACATCTACTTTCTAGGGGCAAAGGCATTCAATACCTTTGTACATTATCATCCATTCCTTGAAAATTATGGCCTGGGTCCACTACAGAGAGGAAAAACAGAAATCTCATTTTAGAGAGCAGCTTTTTTGGTTCTGAGCATTAATGTTACCAGAATACAAAGGTATATTTAGCTGCAGTTTGTTTTGTAGTTGAGTTCAAAAAGTTGAAGTTGTTCAAAAGGTGATTATGCAATCACTTGTTTTTCCTTAATTCACCAAAACCATAAAATTCCTCATGAATAAATACCAACCTGCTAAGATAGCTTTGTGAGCCTGGAATTCCTGGCCAGCAACACACAAGCAGCAGTCTGTGAACCGGGAATTCTCCCACAGTCCTCCTAACTCATCTGCCAACCGGCACTCAGGAACCTTTACCATGTTCATGGTATTCTGGCCAGAAATGTTGACAGAATCTTGCACAACACTCACCTGTGAAAGACAAGGAAACACAAGCCAAGCTTTTGATACCAGGAATTTTTTTGCCAGCAGACAGAGAGACGACTTTTACCTCATTGCTGTAGTACATTCAGATACTAATATTAATCATATTATCTTGAAACCACCTCCACAAATCAAGGCTTTATCCCTGGATCAAGTAACTCCTTTTCTGTCACAATCAGACTTACTCTATACCATCTCAGGACAATGGGGAGAGAGCCCCACAAACCTCCTTTTCCTTCAGTTTCTAATAAGCTTCACCTCCCTTAGACTACAAACCTGGGCAAAGGTGCCAGAGAGACAAAACTGACAGAAACAAATGTTAAACCTCAAGTATTTACCTTATTCTGCCTTAAGTTCAATACAAAGAGCTCCTACAAATATTACCATTTAAATTAAACTCTAGAGACAAGAATCTAATCCCCGCCCCCCCACTTTTTTTTTCCGAGACAGAGTCTCACTATGTCTCCCAGGATGGAGTCCAGTAGCATGATCATGGCTCACTGCAGCATTGACCTCCCAGGTTCGAGTGATCCTTCTACTCCAGCCTCTGGAGTAGCTGGGACTACAGGCACACGCCACTACACCTGACTAATTTTTTATTTGTTTACAGAGACAAGGTCTCACTATGTTATCCAGGCTGATCTTGAACTCCCGGGCTCAAAGCGATTCTCCATCCTTGGCCTCCCAAAGTGCTAAGACTATAGGCGTGAGCCACTGCACCTCGCCAAATATAATAACTAAAGTCCATAAGAAGTTATTTTAATTAGGTCGAGAACAGGCACATAAAATGCATCTTCTACAAGGCCTAGTAAATAACTGGCACTTCTTCAAAAATATTAGTTTAATGAACATGACATTACTGACCCACTGTCAGTAAGGACCAAACTTGGAAGATCTTTCTAGTAGTGAAAACTGGGTGAGTATCCCACACTTTTATACCTTTAGTCAGTTGTGATAATGACATACAAGATGCCTGGCTGTAGCTACACATGCACTTATAGCTTTGGAAGATAATGATGACAACAGGTTTATAAAGGAATCCCAACTTCCCATTATGGCTTCAGCAGAAGCATGTTTTAACCAGTTCAGCCTAGATAAAAAACCAAGTTAACTTCTAGGTGAGTCAGTGAAACTCAGAAAAATCTGTGAGGGTACCAAATACAAAGATTTATAAATCATACAACGTCACAAAATAAATGTCAGTTGCCAAACTGTAGATAGGATGCTGCAGATCAGTCGTCTGCCTAACAATCATTGTTATGCTTCATCTCCTATATCACATTGTTAGAAAAGTTAAATTCAAAGCAGAACTCACAAACCTTGAGAATTAGCTCCCCACTCTTGCTATTCCTAACACTAAGATGAGAAAGACAGCTTAGGAACATCCTTAATGACCCAGATTTCTTTTAACCTTCAAGATGCAAGTCATCCCTTAAACGCAGTCATAAACCCAGAGGCAAAGTTAATGACCTGCAGTTCCTTCTGTGCAGGAGTGAGATATTTACTATCAGGTCAAGACATTTATTCATTTGTTTAAAACTAGCCGTTATGATCTTGGGCAATGAAGCAGCCAAGTTAATCACTCATGAATATACTTGGCATTAGTATCACATTTATCAGAGCCAGATTATAACATTATTTTAATAGCCTAGGACCCAGTACGAACCATCCCACAGAGATTCTCTCTTGTCCTTTGTAAGATCTCTAATTTGCTTCTTCCACTTTCTCATATTAATACCCTCACTTCTTTGATATAACATTAACACTGAAAGTAGAAGTTGCCTGTTCTCAGTTATAGCTCCAAAATACTAATTTAAAAAAAAAAAAAAAAAAAAAGAAAAGACCAATTAAATCCGACTTTCTCACAGGGAAAGGCAGGAATCTCCTGGGATGGCCAATGAATGGAATGGAGAATGCTTTTGGCACTGGGTTCCTAGTTTGAATTAAACCAGGTTGACAGGAGCCCAAAGTCATTAACACTTGATGGCAATTTAGTAGACTGGGTGAAATGAATTGGCAAGAAGAGCTAAACTGAATTTCACATAATCAAACCATGGTTACCAGTGGGCCTTCTGCTGGTTAGATGCACATGTGGTAATGAGCGGGGCCCAAAGGCTGTGACATCTCTCACTGGGGCAATTCCTCTCTCTGGACTCAGACAGGAACACAGCAGAAAAGAGAACGTACCTTTATTGTCTGAGCCAGGCTTGTTCTGTAGATATATAGATGCCTGGAGTCTCCAGAGCGCTGAATGTCTGGCACCTCTCACCAACATTAAATACGCTTAATTAAAAATAAATTCTAAATGGCATTCACAAATGAGTCTTCAGAGCCCAAACTTTTAACTTAGAAAGGGATTGTTTTCCTCTGCAAATGATGATGCTAAAATGAGACCATTTTGAGAAAAACTAAAGATTTTTTTTTAATGCCTATAAAGTTGACTGTGGAGACTCATTCAGAACTGCAGCTGTGAAGATGACGTGACTGTGACATTTATGTCATCTTATAAATGACTGCATGAAAATGTCTCAGGAAAGCTGTATAATCTCCTTAACTTCAACTTGTAAAAGGGTCTCACTTTTAAAGTGAATCCTTTTCTTAAAAAAACAAATTTCATAAAAAACTAAAGATTGTGCCAATTCTTGTACGTTTCATCTATACATAAAGTAAAAGCCAGGGAAATACACTTTTTAACTTCTGTATAATTAAAACAATCTAGGAAAAACAGACACTGCCTACAAATTATTTACAGCAGGAACAATATTTCTACTAGCAAAAGATTAGCAACAACCTAAATGTCCATCAACAAAAGAATGAATAAATTATACATTCACACAAGACTATTATATACAGCACTAAATATGGATGAAGTATAGTTATATAAATTTTAGAAACATAATGTGAAAAAAGCAAGTCTTAGATGACTACATACAGTCTGACACCATTTTTATAAAGCTCCAATACAAGTAACCTAAACAATATATTATTCAGACATACAAATAAACAAGTACATGATAACGTAAAATTCAAAATAGTTATTTATCATCCTCTGAGTGGGGAAACAAATCTTAGGGATTGGGGAGAAGCATTACAGGTTAGTTTCAAGTTATTGGTCATATTTTTAGGTTGAGTGGTAGGTTTAGTATATTCTCATGCTTTATAACCTACAATGATATTACCTATTGAATCACCATTTGTGTAGTCAAGAACAACCAAATAATGGTATTTTCATCCAGTACAAATAATATATTCAAATAATCCAATAATTAAAGGATAAAAAGGTAAAAATGAATAGATTCACTTATTTAAAATTTGGCAACAATACCTATTCCCAGGCTATGGGGGGTGTGTGTGTGTGTGTGTGTGTGTGTGTGGGTGTGTGTGTGTGTGTATGTGTAAAACAATTAGTTTTAAAATTTACAGACAGGGTCTCCCTCTGTTGCCCAGGCTGGAATGCAGTGGTACTGCTGTGATCACAGCTCACTGTAGCCTCCAACTCCTGGGCTTAAGCAATCCTTCTGCTTCACCCTCCCAAGTAGCTAGGACTACAGGCATGTGCCATCATACCTGGCTAATTTTTAAATTTTTTGTAGAGACAGGGTCTCACTATGTTGCCCAGGCTGGTCTCAAACTTCTGGGATAGAATGATCCTCCTACCTTGGCCTCCCAAAGTGCTGGGATATAGGTTATAGTGAGCTATGATTAAGCAACTTCACTGCAGCCTGGGCAAGATCAAGATCCTATCTCTTAAAAAATTAAAATAAAGTTAATTAGTGTCTGGATATTTCACATTTATATGTTATTTCATATTTCATCTTTAGTTGCAACATCACAAAGAGGTACTGGGATTATCTACCTGTCAAAGGCATATATGGTAAAGTTGGAATACAATGCATCTTTATTTCTAATGGCTATTTGTTTTCAATATAAATAATTGGAGAAAAGGGTCAATAGAAGCTGAAATATTTCATGAAGATTTTCTGTGGACCAAATTATTAAAGAGAAAATTTTAAATAGAATTTAAACATGCTTTCATGTCTCTATTTGTTTATTTATTTTACAGACAGGGACTAATTATGTTGCCCAGGTAGGAGTGCAATGGCTATTCACAAGCACGATCATAGCACACCACAACCTCGAACTCCTGGGTTCAAGTGATCCTCTTGCATCAGCCTCAGGAGTAGCTGGGAACCACAGGCGTGCGCTACCACTCCTGGCTCTCACGTCTCTCTCTTTTATTACCAAAGTAAATGCTCTGTCAAGAAAACTTGGGACCCGAGTTTGTGCTTCCTTGGGTGAATGGCATTCAACTCCACTTAGTGTAGTATAGCAGACTAGAGATAGAAAATAGGGAGCTGACATGACCCTCACACTAGTTTGCTGCACAATGTTAGGAAAAATTACCTGACTCCCTAGGCACTGCTTCTCTCCCCTTGTAACATGAAATGAAGAAAACAGAACTAAACCTAGCTCAAAGGACTGTAATAAGGGACAATTCAGGAAATGCTTTCGAAATGCTTCCAAATAAGTTAACTAAGCAATATCAACTTGTAAGAACTGCCACATTTCCTAATAGGTAAAACATCACTAAGAACTGAAAGTGATCTCAGTGTCCACAGTCATATCACCCTGAACACGCCTGATCTTGTCTGAAAGTGAACTCAATGTAGGGCACATTATAAATAAGACCACCCATTCATCATTTTCAGAGTTCACAATCTAATTTCATTTAAACATTCAACAACAGGAATACCACTGAAATAAAGGCCAAACATAAATGGGTGCTTCTCGGTCTTCCACCATAGGAGTCCCTCTTGTGGCCTCTGGGAGCATGAGAATCCCTATGAAACAACCGTACTTATGTCAGGATGAGAATGAGAGTGCCTGAGCCAAAGGCTGAGTGAGGAACGGGGCACTGGGGTACTAGAACCTAGATTTCTATATGGACATCAATTTCATAAAAGCCTCTAAATAATATGAAAATACTAATTAAACCAATAACAAATAAAATGTAAATATGAATGAAAACAAATGTGTTTATAAATATTCCACTGATAGAAGGGAAATAATAGGTCAAAGGATAAAATGTGCACCAAAAATGATCTAGCTATGAAAAGTGCTAAGAACTTAGATGAGCTGCAGACATCTTTAAAACCCACACATCCAATACACACCCCCACGCAACCGTCTTGCAACGCTGAATGCTACTAAGTCCACAGAGAGCCTTGGAACAGAAACAAGTCTCACTAGGCATAAGCCCAAGTATGAGAAGCAACACTCAGCACCTGTGGCCAACAGAGAAGTGTGAGAGGAACAGATGGCACACCTGGTTCGATGGTAAAAAACCGATGGCATCAGCAGAACCCAGCAGACGTTTCCCTGTTCAACATCTCCTCGTTTCTAAAGTGTCATCTCACTTCCCATCTAAGTCAAGGCACATCTAAACTTAACCACAGGATTTCTCCTAAGAGAATTTCATATGGGGAAGTGAAGGGAGAGAGAGACCGAGCTGGAACTTGGCCTCAGATTCAACCACAGGATAAGAGACTGCCAAGTGAGGGAAGGCCAACTGGTTTCCAAATCAAGACTGTGAAGACAGGGGTTGGAGCAGCTGGAATGGATTGGGAAGAGAGTGGGAAGCATATGAGAAAAGGCTGGACCCACTGTGGACTCAAAAAAGCTGCAGTAAAGGTTATGGTATTGCCTAATATTGCCAGATGCAGTATTTAGGGGAGATTTTCTTCAGAGAACAGTTTCAAGATTGGCTTTCATTTCCAATAGAAACTAGAATTTTCTACTATTTTTTAAGTTTTTCTGAAATGCAAGTCTCTAAGATAGGTGAAGATTCAAACTGTGATCTGTTTACATAACATCTAACCTCATGTAAAACCAACTAAATTCTCATTTCTTCATTCAGGCAACTGAGTATAATCTGTGACCAGTTAAGATTTACACAGAATTCACACTCCAAGTTTATCAGACATAAAAGAACTGCCACATTTTATGTATTTATTATAGATGCTATCACTCTAGCATTTCCTTCTTTTACTTAGTAATTAAAAAGGAGAAGGGATACCAATTTATGCAAACTATATTTTACATATTTAGTGTGGTATTGTAAGAAACTTCCTCCAAAGTTTTTGAATCATTTGCAACTACTCTGTTGCAATACAGAAAGCTGGCTGGGCGTGGTGGCTCACGCCTGTAATCCCAGCACTTTGGGAGGCTGAGGGAGGCGGATCGCTTGAGGTCAGGAGTTCGAGACCAGCCTGGCCAACATGGTGGAACCCCATCTCTACTAAAAATACAAGAATTAGCCAGGCCTGGTGGCACACGCCTGTAATCCCAGCTACTCGGGAGGCTAAGGCAGGAGAATCACTTGAATCTGGGAGGCAGAGGCTGCAGTGAGCCAAGGTCATGCCACTGCACTATAGCCTGGGTGACAGAGCAAGACTCCGTCTCAAAAAAAAAAAAAAAAAGAAAGAAATACAGAAGCCTGCTACTGACAGCTAGGCCTTTTCTGCAAAAGGGCAAGATTCCTAAGGGACTCCCTTCCCTGCTACTCAGGTGGTGATATGCCTCTGAAACTGTCATTAACTCACAGTGTGAGTCTATTATTTGACAGAGCAAGCTGGCAATTGGGGAACAACCGTACCATCCCCCATGATGATACACTGTTTATTATTATCAAGCAGTGCTGCTCAGGAAGTGGTTCCTCAACCACACTATGTGCAGGGAACACTAATGCCCCAGTTGACTGGAGATTTTATTCATTTATTACACCGTGAGCTTGTGAGTATTTCTAAATGTATTCATAACATCATGAAATGACTAATCGGTATATACTCATTAAAGAAACCACTTTCCAACTCATTCTTGGTTTGGGAATTTGACTTCAAGGCTTCTCCTGTAAACCTGGGAAAAGCTCTTAGGTCATTGGTGAGAGGACTTTCCTAACTGACTACAGCTAGCTCTCTGAGCTGTGAGTTAGAGAGCTTTACATAGCCTTCACCCTAGAAAAAAATGGTTCTCACCTTCCTATTTCATAATTACTCCAGCAAGACAAACCATAGGCCTCAACTCTTGATAAGAATCTAGTTTAAAGAGCAGAAAAGGAAAGTAATGTGCAAACACACATGGCCTTCACACTTAAGAAGCCAGAAAGTATAAAGAACAGATACACATATTTAGCTTGATGTGACAGTTCTTTCAAATGCTATCTGAAAAAAATCCCACAGTGAAAACTCCTGACCCAAGCAACTTAAAACTGACACATACCAAGGTAGCACACAATCTTTGTTTTTCAGAACAGTAACAAGTGGAAAGCTGAGATGCCCAACAACCTTGAAATCATCAGGTAGCTCAATAAGTCACATAAATAACATTTGTGCAGCACTACTCCACTTGGGGTTTTTTCTTACTCTATATCCCTGATACAATTAAGTCTACCAATACTCATCAGGTCTGGGAACTGCTAGTCTCAGCAGAATATAAGGACTCACCTCGCAGAAGAGGGTAAGCTTGTCATCAGGGAGAAGCCCGTTGGCCTCATCCAAAAGAAAATCTCTACGGATGAATTTCTTGAATCCCCAGTCTTTGCCTTGCACAAACCTATATGCCCGTTGACTCTCTGGGGTGAAAAAAAAAAAAAGTCATATTTAAGGTTATGCAAACATCAGATCAAAGCCACAACTTGTCAGTGTATGAAACTTCTGGATGTGAAACTTAAGAGTTGAACAAAGAGGAGAACATTCACCCATAGCTTTGGTTTCTTCTCCCTTGGCATTCAGGATGGAGAATTTGAATTTTGCCCGAACTTCACTCTTTGGACAGCTGACCAGTAACAGGTAAAGTGACAGGTAATCTTTGCTTTCTTCATCTAGCCCTTTGGGGTTTACTCGCAAACACCTGTCCAAAACAGATAGAAAAAAAAAAATGTCAAAAGCATCCATTTTGATAGAACTGGAACACCAGACTCAAGAGAGGGAGATATTTAAAAAACAAATCCAGGCCTCAAAGAAGAATATAATTCAGTAGAATAACCAGCTGGGAACAACTTTTTTTTCTTTTGTTTTTGAGACAGGGTCTTACTCTGTCATCCAGGCTAGAGTGCAGTGGTATGATCATGGTTTACTGCAACCTCGATCTCCCTGGTCTCAGGTGATCCTCCCACCCCAGCCTCCTGAGTAGCTGGGACTACAGATGTGCACCACCATGGCCAGCTAATTTTTGTCGAGATGGGGTTTCGCCATATTGCCCAGGCTGGTCTTGAATGCCTGAGCGCAAGCGATCCATCTACCTCAGCCTCCCAGAGTGCTGGGATTACAGGAATAAGCAACCACACCCGGCTGGGAACCACTTTTCTAGAGCAAAATGGGTCACCTTTTAAAAAGTAAACAACAGGCTGGGTGCGATGGCTCACCCCTGTAATCTCAGCACTTTGGGAGGCCAAAGCAGGTGCATCACTTGAGATCAGGGAGTTCGAGGCCAGCCTGGCCAACATGGTGAAACCCTGTCTCTACTAAAAATAAAAAATAAAAAATAAAGAAAAAAACTAGCTGGGCGTGGTGGCAGGCGCCTGTAATCCCAGCTACTCGGGAGGCTGAGGCAGGAGAATCGCCTGAACCTGGGAGGCAGAGGTTGCAGTGAGCTGAGATCGCGCCATTGCACTCCAGCCTGGGTAATAAGAGCGAAACTCCGTCTCAAAAAAGAAAAATAAAAAAAAGAAATGTGTGGGCCAGGCACGGTGGCTCATGCCTGTAATCCCAGCACTTTGGGAGTCCAAGGTGCGCAGATCGCTTAAGTTCGAGAACAGGCTGACCAACATGGTGAAACCCTGTCTCTACTGAAAATACCAGGTGTGCTGGCAGGCACCTGTAATCCCTGCTTCCCCGGAGGCTGAGGCAGGAGAATTGCTTTAACCCAGGAGGCAGAGGTTGCCGTGAGCCAAGATTGGGCCACTGCACTTCAGCCTGGGCGATAAGAGTGAGAATGTCTCAAAAAAGAAAAAAAAAAGTGTGAATAATCTTTTATAGATAATAATAATATACATAATCTTTTAAAGATATTTTCCCAATCTGGCAATAATATTCCAAGACTAAAATAAAAGACGCAATATGAAGGAAGCACAGACAAAAGTAAATTCTCATTACATAGCACAGAATTCCAGGCCAGACTTCTAAACAGTGTTAGAGATGCCAATCTGTTACGGAGAGATCAAAACAAAATTCAGACAGAATAGGTTCAACTAAGTTGTAAATGTCATTAGTCAAATGCATGGGTTTCAGACACTGCTTCTACCACATGCAATACATAGGTCACATGTATCCTTAGGCCTTGTCTGTATTATTGAACCTCTCTCAAACAGGTGGCCCAATCCAGTTTCTCTCTAGGGAGTGCATATGCCACATACATTATTATACACCTTGCTAATGATGAGGATTTAAATACGATGTCTAAGAATAAACATTTCTCTCAACACTTAGTAGTAAAATGCACAATATATAGCCAACAAATACTAAATTAATGAAAAAATAACTTTTGGTGGGTTATCAGAGGTCAAAACTGGTGGTTCAGAGACATGTGTTTGCTCTTTGCAGTGGGTATATGGTTGTATCCTCAACTGTCTGCTCCTCAGGCAAGATGACACATAGTCTGAATAAGACTGATCCCCACTCCTCGATCATATTTTCCCTGCTCCAGGGATTAGTTCAGGGAATGCAGACATAAAACAATTGGTGCATGTACAACATATTCCTGGCCACACAGTTCACAGAAAGCTCAAAGACTTTCGCTGGCACGTAGTAGATTATACCCATTGCTACTGCCAGTCACCCTTCAAGCACAAGAGAAGCTAGACCTGAGATGTCCAAGAGCGTGGAGAGCAGGGCCAGGACAGAGATGGTGTTCTTACTCTAACCACTGGCTTGCTGGATCAAGCTACCTTCAAACCCATCCTATACCCTGTCAATACAGTTACATAAGCAAATAAATCCCCTTTCCTGTTTAAAAGCAGGCAACTTAAAAGTAAAGAGATTTTTATGTTAAAATCTAGATTTCTTGCTTTTCCTGAAAAATCAGAAAATCTGGCAAGGGTCAGTCCTTACTCATGCATAGCTATAGTTAGCTGGAGCTGAGTAGCCAGCATCTCCTTTAGAACACTCACTAGTTTGCCAAGCAGTCACCAGTCATTCCATTTATGGGTATCATTTATAACACTGGCCTTCTTTATTTATTTGCATTACCCTATAGCTTGAGTTTGCTGATTTCTGATATACTCATTGAATGAATTCAACAAATATTTAGTGAGTACCTATTATGTGCTAGGCACTGGGAAATACAGTAAGAACAAAAGAAAAGTCCCGGCCCTCATGGAAATTACATTCTTGTCAGTGTCCCATAAAAACAAACAAAACAGACAACTTCAGAAAAATTTTTACAGCTAGACGTATTCTTCCTCACCATTTCAGTTTATCATTGGCTCCTGATGAAAAGGTAGAACTTTTAATGACTTCACCCATTTCCTCCCGGCAAAAGCTAAAGTTATTGATGGTCCACATGTAGGAGAATTTCACTACCTTGATCTGTTGATAGAAAAACAGGAAGGAATTAAACAGGAAGTGGACAACCTGAAAAAAAAGGCTGAAGAGCAGATTGTCATTTCCCCTCCCTCCCTCTGCATGATCCTGATAGGAAGATAGCAGTTTTCAGGTTTTTCTCACCTTAGGTTCCTCATCCACATTTTAAGAAATCTCATACTGACCAATAGCTTTTATAACTTTTTTCAGCTGCTGAGAACACTGGATGGAAAGTGAGAGAAACATAGATAGGGAAAAAAAAAAAAAAAAAAACCCCAGCACCACCATGGACAGGGCTGGGAAAGCATATGTTAAACTGTACTTAAAATGGGTCTCTGTTACTAAAATGGTGATGTCACTGCCTGGGGTTGCACATCTCACACTTGTTTCCCCAACAGAGGAAACTTAAAACACTTTCATCAAGGGCAATGTAACCAGATCTAGTTTCAAAGATTCCCCCTTTCAACCTCCACTGAAAAACACAAGCCTAGGGAATTTAGATTCCACATGGAAAACTAAGGCACCTAAGGCTAACAAGTACCTTATCTATCTGCTCTTTGGCAGTTATGTTCCAGAGAAAGCAGGAAGTCCAATGTGGAAAACCAATCCTACTCCTTTCATCCACCAAATCCTCCCCAGATGCAACATTCACAGGGTGAAAACGTCAACTTACCTGTGTGTAGCACCAACTCTCAGCTACGGGGCCACTCGACATTTCTGCCGGAGGTGGAGGACTTGGAACCCTTGACATCGCCAGTTTGAAGGTTAAACGAGATTTCCAAAGTCAGGGAGCAAAGATTTCTGTTCCCTCTTCACCCTGGTCAGATCCAGGAGCAAGAAGACTTTATTAGATTATTGAGATACTATCCTAACTATTGTTTGACCTGCTAGAGACTGGAAGTTTTGTCTCCATACTGTTTGAGTGGCTCCTTACCATTGAGGTCCTAAATTTTTTTTTTTCCCCTGAGATGGAGTTTCACTCTTGTTGACCAGACTGGAGTGCAATGGTATGATCTCGGCTCACTGCAACCTTCACCTTTCCTGGGTTCAAGTGATTCTCCTGCCTAAGCCTCCTAAGCTGGGATTACAGGCATGTACCACCACGCTTGGCTAATTGTGTATTTTTAGTAGAGACGGGGTTTCTCCATATTAGTCAGGCTGGTCTTGAACTCCCGACCTCAGGTGATCCACCCGCCTCGGCCTCCCAAAGTGTTGGGATTACAGGCATGAGCCACCGTGCCCGGCTGGAGTCCTAAATTTAAATGTTAACATCAGAGAAGGCTATCTAATGTAAAGTAGTCACCTAGTCACAATTATATCACCCTATACCTCTGCACAATACTCAATAACGATATTGCTGAATGAATTTACTCGAAGGGTATTTAAAGTATATCTATGAAAAGGCTGCCTGAAGAGGAGACAGCATCATTAACACCAGACATAACTTGCCATAGGCTCCTTCCTTTGGGGTACAAATACTCTACTCCTAAAGTAAAATGACCTTGTTACCCGCTCTAAGTTTGCTTCATCTTCTCCTATGCTTCACTGCAAACTTAAGGAGTCTTCTATTCCTCAACCCATTGCTAGCTGCTCTCTTGAAGGGGAATATTTTTACACCTTTCTTAGATGTATTCCTTTCTCTGAAGCATTCATGATCTCTCCCTGCTTACATTCCTGTAACCACTGGGTATTTCAGATTCTTCTCCTTGCTCTCTGTTTTGTGATCATTCCTCAGTTTCTTGTACTAGATTATCTTTGTCCACTGTTGCTCCCCATGGTTTAATCCTCAATCATTTTCTCAATCTACATTATCTTTATGTCAATTTTTTGTTTTTTCATCAGTCAGACATATCTTTATGGCAATTTCATCCATCCCAACAATGTCAAATTTCTACCTTTATACAAATGTTTTCCAAATCTCTACAACTCTCACCTCTCTCATAAGCCTCAGACCATTCTCCAATAACTGCTATATATCTCAATGGGGTGTCTCAGTAGCAAATCAAATCCAACTCAAAATTCTTCCCTCCAAAGCCTTTCTAAATACCAAAGTCATTCAAAAAACTGGTGAACTTGGGGATGAGGGAGTAGACTGGGGAGATGTAGGTTCAAGGGATACAAAGTTGCAGATGGGTAAGATTAATCCATCTAGAGAAGATCTACTGTACAACATGAGGGCTATAGTTAATAATATTGTATAATGGAAGTTTGCCAGAAGAGATTTTAGGTGCTTTTACCACCTATGCGTGCACACGCACACACATGTGCACACACACACGTACACACAAAAGGTAACCATCAGATAATGAATATGTTAATTGGTTTGACTATAGTAATCATTTCACTATGCATATGCAAATCAAAATATTATGTTGCATACCTCAAATATATACAATTTTTACTTTTTTTTTGAGACAGGGTCTCACTTTGTAACCCAGGCTGCAGTACAGTGGCTCGATCTTGGCTCACTACAACCTCTGCCTCCCAGGCTCAAGCAATCCTCAGCCTCCTGAGTAGCTGGGACAATAGGCATGCACCACCATACCACCTTGCTAATTTTTTGTATTTTTTTGTGGAGACAGGGTTCTGCCATGTTGCCCAGGCTGGTCTTGAACTCCCGGACTCAAACAGTATGCCCACCTTGGCTTCCCAAAGTGCTAGGATTACAGGGATGAGCTACCACGTCTGGCCACAATTTTTTTTAATTGCTGAATTTGGTTACAATTTCTTTTTTGTTTTTTTGAGACGGAGTCGCGCTCTGTCACCCGGGCTGGAGTACAGTGGCCGGATCTCAGCTCACTGCAAGCTCCGCCTCCCGGGTTTACGCCATTCTCCTGCCTCAGCCTCCTGAGTAGCTGACTACAAGCGCCCGCCACCTCGCCCGGCTAGTTTTTTGTATTTTTTTTTAGTAGAGACGGGGTTTCACCATGTTAGCCAGGATGGTCTCGATCTCCTGACCTCGTGATCCGCCTGTCTCGGCCTCCCAAAGTGCTAGGATTACAGGCTTGAGCCACCACGCCCGGCCAATTTGGTTACAATTTCTAAGCACCATAAACAAAGACAAAAGACTACAAAAAAAAAAAAAAAAAAAAAAAGCTTGTAACATATGACAAAGGGACTGAATAGAAAATTGATATATAAATTGTTTCTGTGAAATCAATTGGGTGTATCTAGTACAGTGGAAAATACATGTACCCTAAAATTTAGTAACGCCACTTTTAATGATACATGTGCTAGAGCTGTGATTCTGAAGTGTAGAGTGGACCAGAATCTCCTTTTAAACAGATTGCTGGCCCCACCCCCACAGTTTCTGATTCAGAGATTTGGGATGGGCCCAAGTTTGCATTTCTAACAAGTTCCCAGATGATCCTTTGAGAACTGCTGCCCTAGAGAAACTACACGTGGGCACAAAACACAGACAAGGACTTTCAATGTGGCACCATTAATAACAGTGAAAAACTAGAAACAAACTAAAAATCCTTTAGTAGGGGAATAGATAACTAATTTGTATTATTTCCACATAATGGAAAACTATACTTCAGAATTTAAAATTCATGAACTAGGCTGGGCACAGTGGCTCACACCTGTAATCCCAGCACTTTGGGAGGCTGAGGCAGGCAGATCACCTGAGGTTGGGAGTTTGGGTGCCTGACCAACATGGAGAAATCCTGTCTCTACTAAAAATACAAAATTAGCCAGCAGTGGTGGCGTGCGCCTGTCATCCCAGCTACTCGGGAGGCTGAGGCAGGAGAATCGCTTGAATCCGGGAGGCGGAGGTTGTGGTGGGCCAAGATTTTACCATTGCACTCCAGCCTGGGCAACAAGAGCAAAACTCCATCTCAAAAAATAAAATAAAATAAAATAAAAGAACTAGATCTACAGCACCATGGACATCAAACACAGCGCTAATAAAAAAAGCAAGTTTAGGAATGACATGTACAGTATATTATTTATGCAAATTTAAGGTTTATATATTATTTACAGATATATGATGTAGTAAATGTAAAAAACAACAACAACAACAAAAACCCAGCCTTGACAGCCTATATATCAGTTTCATACTGGGAGAAGAAGGGAGAAGGAGACTGGGAAAATAATATAAGATACTTCAAGTTTATCTCCTGTGATTCTTTTAAAATAAGGATACAAGGAAAATATGATAATACAAATATCTGTTAATTAGGGTTGACAGGTACTTGGGTATAAACTACTTTTTGTAGTGTTCTGCATTATTTTTATTGTTTTGATATTGGAGCAATTGTGTAAGGATGTACTCCATTATATCACACATCTCTGGTTTATAATATACAAGGGAGAAATTTCCTGAGCACCTAGTTTGTTTTCAAAGGCCAAACAATATGAATCTTATAACTGATCATGTTGCCCTCCTTGCTTGGCTGCTAGGAAATCCTGAGACAAGTTTGTGACTCATTTCTTAAAACTGTAAGCCCATATGCCTGTTTTATATGCTACATTTTATACAGGATCATATGTTCATTCTATAATAGTTTTATTTTCTTAATTATTCCCTTTGATATAATTCTCTCAACTTTTAATCTTTTATATGTTAAGTATTTTTGGAATCTGCCTCAAATGCTTTGCAGAAAGAGGTATAACAAGTAACAACAGGCTGGGCATGGTGGCTCATGCCTGTAATCCCTGGACTTTGGAAGGCCAAGGCAGGTGGGTCACCTGAGGTCAGGAGTTCAAAACCAGCCTGGCCAACATGGCGAAACTCCATCTCTACTAAAAATACAAAAATAAGCCGGGTGTGACAATGCACACCTGTAATCCCAGCTACTTGGGAGGTTGAGACAGATAATCGCTAGAACTCAGGAGGTGGAGGTTGCAGTGAGCCAAGATGGCGCCATTGTACTCTAGCCTGGGAGACAGAGGGGAAGAAAAAAAAAAAGTAACAACAAATCACACAATAACTCAACTCACAAATATTCACTGATTCACTGACTACTTAAATAATAAACAAGGAGATTAATAAACTACAGGTGCACCTTCACAGAGTAATACTCATAAATAGATGCTATTCCCATGGTCATAAACGCTATCTTACAGGAATTGACTTTTTTTTTTTTTTTTTTTTTGAGATGGAACCTCGCTCTGTGGCCCAGGCTGGAGTGCAGTGGTGATCATGGCTCACTGCAAGGTCCACCTCCTGGGTTCATGCCATTCTACTGCCTCAGGCTCCTGAGTAGCTGGGACTACAGGCACCCGCCACCATGCCCAGCTAATTTTTGTATTTTTAGTAGAGATGGGGTTTCACCGTGTTAGCCAGGATGGTCTCCATCTCCTGACCTCATGATCTGCTGGCCTCGGCCTCCGAAAGTGCTGGGATTACAGGCATGAGCCACCACGCCCGGCCAGGAATTTACAATTAAGGCATCTGTGAAATCACAGATGAAGCTAACATGGTGTGCTGTCTCACTTAAGCTAGCAAACTAAGCACTGCAGTGGCATTTGGGCCTCCCTGGCTTGTGCAATTCATGATTCCATGATAACATGAAGAAAAGAGGCCAAATGCTACTGTGGTCACCTCCAAGACAGGCTTGCATTTGATGGAAAACACATTCTCAAAGAACTGTTTTATTTTTCCATTAACGAGTAAGTATAAATTAGCTAGTTTTACAAATCCCAATTATCATTAATGGCCAGAGTGAAATTTCAAAATTCCTACTTTGGGACAGGGTGCAACGAAGGTTTGATTTTATGCGTTAGTTAAGAACAAAAAATTTGGCTCTGGAGAGGTGGATTATAGGCACAGCTCTACACTGAGTAATCATAAAATACTAATTTGAACTTATTTTGAGGTTAAAAAAACTTCAAACTTATCTAACAATGAACAATTTATGAATTACCTAAGCCCAGGGAAAGGCCAAATTTTAATAATTAGTTTATTTTAATGCCTTAATTGTTGCTACGGATCCTTGGTTCATTATTATAACCAGAAAAAAGAAAATACTACTTTGATCTTGACCATTTTTTCTCACCTTTTTTGCTTCTGACTTATTTTGTAGCTACATCTTTTCCTTTCTTCTAATTTTTTTTTTTTTTTGAGACGGAGTCTCGCTCTGTCGCCCGGGCTGGAGTGCAGTGGCCGGATCTCAGCTCACTGCAAGCTCCGCCTCCCGGGTTCACGCCATTCTCCTGCTTCAGCCTCCTGAGTAGCTGGGACTACAGGCGCCCGCCACCTCGCCCGGCTAATTTTTTGTATTTTTTAGTAGAGACGGGGTTTCACCGGGTTAGCCAGAATGGTCTCAATCTCCTGACCTCGTGATCCGCCCATCTCGGCCTCCCAAAGTGCTGGGATTACAGGCTTGAGCCACCGCGCCCAGCCCCTTTCTTCTAATTTTTAAAAATCTCTAACCCCACAGCCAGTAGAACTGGAGAATCTGTCTCAAACTCTGAGGAGCTCTAACCACACAACCTGCTGTGAAGGAAATTGACTAGGACAGCACAAGTCTAATTAATTTCACTCATAGCAGGAACCACAGGCAAAGTGTTCATCAGCAAAGTAGTCTAGTGCTACATGAACTCTCTAGCACTTCATGCCAACTGCTGCAGATGACCAGCAGAAAAAAATTTTAGAAAAGAGGAGATCTACCTGAGAGAGTTTGAGAACCTCTGCAGTAGACAACTAAAGCCAAAATATATTGCTCCTGCCTTCAAACAAGTTAAGACAGTCTCTGTCTGCATTCTCTATTGAGAAATTTATTTTCCAAAGCTTACCAAACTTTCTAGTACGCTCAAACTCTGAGGCTGAACATACACCACCATTTATTTTCCTGCTTACTCTATTAAATTCTGACCTGTGAGAACAGACCTCTTCGAGTTACATAAAAAAATACACTTTAAAATATCTCTGTCAACTGTAAATCTGCTTAATTTCCAATGAAGGTAGTTATCAGCTAGCACCTAATAAAAATCTCTAATGGAATGCTTCCTAGTGGGTATTATAAGACCATGAAGTCATTAACCAGTTTTGATGTGATTCAAGTCAACAATATAATTTCTAACTAGAATACTAAACTTTGGAGGACAGACAGAAGGACAAACGAAAATGTATTACAGGTTGAGTATCCCTGCTCTGAAAAGTTCCAAAATACAAAATTTTTGAGCACTGACATGACATGCTCATTGGAACACTTTGGATTTCAGATTAGGAATGTTGAACTAGTAAGTATGTAACAAAACTATTCCAAAAAATCTGGAAAAATCTGAAATCCAAAACACTCTGGTCCCAAGCATTTCAGATAAGGGGATATTCAACCTGTAATGCTGTCATGATGCATAGATAATGCTTTCAACTGAACCTACGGTGCATTTCTTTTCTGCCTTCTTTTATACTTATGAACACTTCTGCTGACTCCTGTAGACTGTAAGCTTCTTAAACAGAACCTGCAACTGTTCTATCTATCCCTTACCACCTAGCACAGCCTGCCTGGAACTCAAGGCATTCAGTACAAATACTCTGATAACGGCCAGGCGTGGTGGCTCACGCATGTAATCCCAGTACTTTGGGAGCCCGAGGTGGGTGGATCACGAGGTCAGGAGTTTGAGACCAGTCTGATCAACATAGTGAAACCCCATCTCTACTAAAAACACAAAAATTAGCCCGGCGTGCTGACACGTGCCTGTAGTCCCAGCTACTCAAAAGGCTGAGGTAGGAGAATTGCTTGAACCTGGGAGGCGGAGGCTGCAGAGAGCTGAGTTGGTGCCACTGCACTCCAGCCTGTGACACCATCTCGGAAAAAAAAAAAAAAACTCTGATGACTGAAACACTCATCCAGTTGCATTCAAGTTCATTAAGTTTTCTGGGTTTTTTTCCACATATCTCTAAAACAGCCCTTTGAACAATGCTGAGTATATCAGATTTGCAATGTAATGAGAATAATTTGTTATTTCAGATAAATTATATTACAAAGCCAAAAACTCCCAGCCTGGTACCTCTAATCCCGGTCCTGGTAAAAGTGAGTTTTTCATCCAGTATCAAGTATATATTTATTCTACAAGAGGACAAAGCCTTGTTATAATTTCATTTTGAAAACAAAAATCAGTAACTAATCTGAACTAAACTCTTACATAATCAGAATTCTTTCAAGATAGAAGAGAAATTTCCTGTACAATAAAGGAAAATGTCCCAATAGTTTATTTTGCAGTATTTACACAGCTAGGCTGGAACACCCTCTGAAAAGTGTTACATAGACAGCTTGTGCAGTCACTTTTTAAATCTTTCACTTATTTCCCATGAGCATTTCTCCATCATCAGTCAAATCTACTTATCCAGAGAATTAAAATAAAATCAACCAGTTAACAGAGAGAGAGGCATGAATCTCATACATAATATCTATGACTTCACCTTACTTATATCCATCAGTTTTAAAATGACAGGAACAAGATTGTGAAGACATTAGACTGAATCATGAAACTGTTGTTTTATATGACAAAAATAACTGAATATCAGCAATTTCATGTGGTTCAACATAATACACAGCATATACAAGCTAGATGGCTGGGAACATACTTCTTGCCAGAGAATGGTCTGTTAGGGACTTTTAAAAAGCCTAACTCTGTTTTCCTCTGGTTTAAAGCTTTGCACAGGTAAAGAAAACCCCAGTGTTGTAACTATTTTCAACCCGAGATGTTTGCATTTTCCAAAACAGAAGATGCCAAAAAGATTGATGACAACTGAACAACAACAACAAAAAAACAAAACTACAAGACTTTTGTATACTCATTTTTGAGAAACTAATGTGTCCTAAAAGGAGCCTTTTGTTTCTTCTGTTATAGTGTGCTCAATCATATATACCCCAGGAGGTAATCTTTTATTTCTCATTACCCCAAGGGTAGTTATTAAAGGTCATACTGACTTTTACTGTTGCAAGGTTTACATGACTTTTGAATATTTGTTATGAGTAAACTTTCTGCAGTTCAATCTAGTCCAACAAAATACTAAATACACTTAAAAAATTTTTAGAGACACTGCTTAAAACAAAACTCAGGGCTTCAGACAGACCTCAGTCAGCAAAGGAAAGACTGATGTTCTCTTATGTCTTTTATCAGGTTCACGCTTTGTAAAACTTTACAAATTAAGGATGCCTGTTTCTCTGCTGTTGTTGTTTTCTTTCTTTTAAAATTTTTTTTAAAAAAAGTTGTAGAGACAGGGTCTTGCTATGTTGCCTGGGCTGGTCTCAAACTCTTGGCCTCAGGCAATCCTCCTGCCTTGGCTTCTCAAAGCACTGGGATTATAGGCATGAACCACTGTGCCCAGCCTGTTTTCATTTTTTAAATTCTTAAACATTGCACCTACAGGGGGATTACTAAGTGAATCTAGAGATCAAGAAGAAAAAAGTCAACAACAGTCTTACAGAAAAATGGGCAAAGAACAACTAACGGTGTAGAGAAATGGAAATAACCCAGTGGTTCTTAAATATATGAAAAGATGTTCAACTCTCATTCAAGATAAAAATGCAAATTAAATCACACATTGATTCACCCACTGAATTGGCAAAGATCAAAATGTTTGATAACACTTACCCAGGGTAAAGACAACATTTCTGGTTGGAGTATAAATTGTTACAATCTCTGTGAAGGGCAATGTCTATCAAAGTAAAAAATGCACATCCCCTTTAATCCAGCAATTTCACTTCTAGAAATGTATCCCTACTGATATGTTTTAAATGACAAATATAAAAGGTTTTTCACTGTGGGACTATTTATAAACACATGAAAATGGAAATAACCTAAAAGTTCATCAACAGTGGATTAAATAAACTATGATACAGATAATATAATAATACACATCTCTTAAAAAAAAAAAGAAGTTCTATTTTTTAATAGAAAATGTATATTTGTTTTAACATATAGAATATCTCCGAAAAGACACAAGGCTCTAGGGATGCTGGTTACTCCCATGGAAGGAAACTGGGTACACCTGAGTGGGAAGAAATCCCACTGTATTCCTCTTAATACTTTCTGAATTCTGAACCACGTAAATATATGACCTATTCAAACAGTAAATTTAAAAATTTAAAAAGGAATTAGCAGCCTTTACAATTAATTTTTCCAAGTTATGAAGAGGCTTGTACATCAGACCCACATGAGAGACAAGAAAGGAATTCTTCAGTGGCCTCCATTGCTATCTGAGTAAAATCAACCTTTTCGTCATGACCACCATGGCCTCAGCACACCTCCCTGACCTTCTCTAACACTCTTCTCAATCCTGATGTTTTAGTCACTCAGGCCTTTAACTCTAATCCACAAACACGTTGGGCTCTTTCCTCAGCCCACAAAGCTCTTTCTTCCCTCAGGTCTTTTCATAGGTCCGTCCTTCTTGTAATTTAGGTCTCCTATCAAATGAAGTTATCTTCAGAGTGGTCTTCCCTGACCACCCAGTCTGAAGCCGCTTCCACTTCTAGCCTGTTCCTCTCATCACATTATCCTATTTTATTTTCTTCTTTATTACCACTACCTGAAATTATCTTGTTTTTATTTTTTCACTTGTCTATTGTGCTCCCTACTAGAAGTTAAGCTCAAGGAGAATAGTATCCCCCTGTGCCTAGTATGGCCTAACAGGCACTCAGTAAATATTTGTTCAATGAAATTCTGGTTGAGTAACTAGACTCCTTCTCTTTTGGGATCCTTTTTCCCTAAAGAGTTAATAAATTAAAGTTTAGAAGTTGTTGAATGAATGTAGCTATAGGAATCCAGGCATACTTCTAAAACAATAAAACATTTTAAAAGGAAAACTATCAAGTCACTCCAACTTTAAGAATTTATTGAGTACATTACAAAACTATACTCTTCCCTGATTAAAAATTTTTTCAAATTCAAGAAAACAGAAGAAAAGGGAAACCTACAGAGCTATGGGGGAGAGTTCCTGAATCCACAAGACAATAGAGAGAAAAGTACATTTCCCAGAATAAGTCAATCCTGGTTACAGAAGTTAAACCATTACAGCAGCTGTCAGGAACCTAAGCTAAACTCTAAGTTATTTCAAGTTAAATTCTTTTTTTTTTTTTTTTTACAGAGTTTCACTCTTTTTGCCCAGGCTGGAGTGCAATGGCATGGTCTCGCTTCATTGCAACCTCCGCCTCCCGGGTTCAAGCGATTCTCCTGCCTCAGCCTCCCAAGTAGCTGGGATTACAGGCGCCCGCCACCATGCCCAGGTAATTTTTGTATTTTCGGTAGAGACAAGGTTTCACCGTGTTGGTCAGGCTGGTCTCGAACTCCTCACCTCAGGTGACACACCCACCTCAGCCTCCCAAAGTGTGAGCCACTGCGCCTTGTGAGCAGGTGTGAGCCACTGCGCCTTGCCTCAAGTTAAATACTATATATTACAATAAAATTCTAATATATTGATTGAGGGAAATCCTTAGCATATACTTTTATTTGTTATATTGTTTTTGTATCTGACACTGGGTTTGATTCTGGATGTACGGAGAAAAGATAACTAACATTTATTAAATACAGATCAGTGTAAATATGTACATATGTAAAAACATGACTAGGCATATAACTAAATTTTTCCATATCAGGCTAAGATGTAGAACACATTTCTGTCATAGCCAAATATTTCTCTAATTAAGAGCTGAACTGCTTTGTAACTGTTGTATATAAGGAAAACCTAGAAACAAGCATAGTATTATGTGTTCAAGTCAGTACTTGTAAGATTTTCCCAGTTTACAGGTATTTCTTAGGTAAGTATAGATTCTAAAATGATTGTGAGAATTAGATATGCACTTGTACATAAAAAGGCTATTTCTCCTTCCTCTCCTCAATCTGTGTTATAATTTTATAGAAATGCCTAGCCAGTAAGGCTCATCTAGATAGATGAAGTCAAGCTGAAGATGAATAAGGTACATGACTCTCAAGTCACTAAACCCAATAGGATAACAACAGAATGCTCCGACTCCCAAGCCTCCGTGTGTGCTGGCAGTTTACAGGCTTACTGCTCTTCTTTCAGGTTATAAATAACTACAAACTGTCCTTGTCCCCAAGGAGACCTTAGCAGCCAGCTCAAAGGTTAAAATATGGAATAATTCTCACTTTGGATGTAACTTTTCCAGACAGCAAAAAAATCACAAAAGCAGAAAATGTAATGCCAAGTTAAGTTAGGGCAGGGGGATCATTCCCTTGCCCTATCTATTACGTAACAGTTTTTTTTTTTTTTTTTTGAGACGGAGTCTCGCTCTGTCGCCCAGGCTGGAGTGCAGTGGCCGGATCTCAGCTCACTGCAAGCTCCGCCTTCCGGGTTCACGCCATTCTCCTGCCTCAGCCTCCAGAGTAGCTGGGACTACAGGCGCCCGCCACCTCGCCTGGCTAGTTTTTTGTATTTTTTTAGTAGAGACGGGGTTTCACCATGTTAGCCAGGATGGTCTCAATCTCCTGACCTCGTGATCCGCCCATCTCGGCCTCCCGAAGTGCTGGGAGTACAGGCTTGAGCCACCGCGCCCGGCCAACAGTTATTGATATAAACATGTTAGCATAATTATCTACCCCAAAAATATGTGCAGCAATGCATCTCTGCTCCAAATGCTGAAGTTTGTCTTAGAAAGGGGCAGATGCCACTCAACCACCTTGCAGGAGTGCAACTCCCTGGACCTTAAAAAGACTTTTTGAATTTTTGTTTTGCTTTTAATTTAGGCACAAAGGACTACTGAGCTAAACACATCCACATAACAACATCAGAGGAAAAAAAATTCCTCTGTCTCCATTTGGATGGAGGATCCAGCAGAATAATGGCCACAACAAGCACAGGTCTCACAAGATCTGGGTTAATACCATCAGGTGACATGCTGCTGTTGTTAATTACAGAACCCCTGCTAGGAAGAAAAACTCCTCCAGCTGCTTTAAAAAAAAAAAAAAAAGAAAGAAAGAAAATAGGATTCCTCAGATTAGACTTTTCCACACTGGGAAATACCTGAAATGGAAGGACAGGAATCCGGATCAGGAAACAAACCTGATTACAAAGGGGCTATTTCACTTCAAAGTGGGTCTCAGTTCCAAAAGAGAACATCTTTAGAAATGAAGTCAGAAAGGCAAACGCAAACAATCAACAACTTCGCCATTCTCACAAATTAGAATCATGTGTTGATTCCACTAAATGTCTTGGGGACAAATCTCCAGGGCCACAAAGAGTGAACTTGGGAAAGATGAATATTTTAACACACCCCACATGTTATAAAAGATGCCTCCTCTAGGTTGAGAAAATTTACTTATTCTAAAGAAAAACTGAAAAAAGAATCAGAAAAGGAGGAAGCAGGGAAAAGCCCTATGGTAAGAAGATTCCATTTATTACATAGGTTAATATTCTCATGGCTGTTTTCCAATTTGAGAGGTTATGGTCTTTCACCCACTCCCCTCAATGATGACTATGAAGAACCTTATAAAATCTAAACAGTAAACAGATGAAAGGGCTGGCCCTAATACTATTTAAGCATGTCCAATCTGCAAGGAATTAAAAAACAGAAGGGTCATTTCATGAAACAAATAGAGCTTATATAACCCCACAGAGTCCCCTGGTTTTTATAGAAGCCAAATTCAACAGGCAGTTCTCTTTGGCCATCTATACTTCAGCCAAGCCATTTAAAAATATTTCTTGCTAACATGATTCGGCTATGGAAGGGACCCAAGGAATGGATTTCAAAGGAGAAAGTCTAATTAGTCGTGCATACATTTTGAAATAAGTTCATTAACTTGGAAACTGAAAAGGCCCACCTGCTCCAGAGGATTTGGTCTCCTACAAGGGCAACCGATTATGTTCAGCATTAACTATTACTATCCAGCAGTAAAGAATTCAGTATTCCCATGAGATACTTTTCTTCCTGAAAGGCACCTAGACTTCCTTCCAACTATAAAAGAGAAGAGAGGTATATGTATGTTTTTAATCTTCTCCTTTACAGTCTTAACTAAAAAAACCTAACTACTATTTACATGGACCATGTGCCTTACTTGGAAACAATCTGCAGAAAAGAAATTCCCTCCTCTAACATTATTAAAAATAAGCAAAATTATATGTTAATGTTACAGTTCTAAGTAAATGAAATGGAACAAAGGATGGGCAGGAATTTCTCAGTTTTAAGTGTTCATTCCAAAATTCATGACTCAAGGAAAAAGTAAAACCACACAGGCAGACAAAATAGGGAAAGTTAGACAGAATGTCTGTCTTAACAGAATTTCCTGGCTCCTGATGATGTGTGTCAGAATTTAAAAGATTAAAATGCAGTAACACCTATTTAACCCAACATAACTCTGACAAAACATACACAAGCTTTGGAGGCCAAAATCTCATACTACAAAGTAAAAGTTTTAAGATGTTACACAAAATGGTGGAGAGTTTTTTTCTGTAAGTTACACAGAGAGGTAAGAGCTCCAAGGTAAAACACACAGAGGCAATTTGTTCAAAATCAAACTCCTTTTATAGAGTAAAATGAGGCCTACAAATTTCTTTAAGGTATCTTTTTTTTTTTTTTTTTTTTTTTGAGACGGAGTCTTGCTCTGTCGCCCAGGCTGGAGTGCAGTGGTGTGAGCTCAGCTCCCTGCAACTTCTGCCTCCTGGGTTCAAGCAATTGTCCCACCTCAGCCTCCCGAGTAGCTGGGATTACAGGCACGAGCCACCATGCCTGGCTAATTTTTGTATTTTTAGTAGAGATGGGGTTTCTCCATGTTGGCCAGGCTGGTCTCAAACTCCTGGCCTCAAGTGATCCACCTGCCTAGGCCTCTCAAAGTGCTGGGATTATAGGCATGAGTCACCGCACCTGGCCCCAAGTATCTCTTTTTCATAAACTGTAATTCTAATTTCCCTGAAGGTCTTTTATGTTTTTGGGTTTTGTTTGTTTGTTTTTTAGATAAGGTCTTGCTCTGTCGCCCAGGCTGGAATGCAGTGGCACAATTATGGCTCACTGCAGCCTAGACCTCCTGAGCTCAAATTATTCTCCACCTCAGTCTCTTGAATAGTTGGAACTACAGGCATGTGCCACCACACCTGGCTAATTTTTGTATTTTTTGTAGAGATGGGTTTTTACCATGTTGGCCAGAATGGTCTTGAACTCCTGAGCTCAAGCAATCTTCCTGCCTCAGCCTCCCAAAGTGCTGGGATTACAGGCATGAGTCACCATGCCCAGCATTCCTGAGGAACTCTTCTAGGGAGAAAAATAATCTGACTCTAAGGTTTCCATATCATATATTATCAACCATTGATTAAAAATTTTAATTCAAATATCATTTCTCCCCTTACCATTATTGTAAAGTCTTATCCTATATCTAGAAATCACCAGAGAAGATCAGAATAAATAGTTCTGGCTTACTCCAGGTAAGAATATTTAAAATAAACCTTTTTTTGAAGCCACTTATGAAAAATGTTTATTTAACACTGTAATGATTCTTATTTTAAAAAGAAAATCTTACATGCTTACCTTATATGACTTTAACTTTTTAACTTTACCTATCATTTGCACTAAAATGAAACAGTAGATTGTACTCAAGAGGTGTATTTTTAAAAGTCATGGTAAATGTTTTTATGCATTTCATTCTGCTTTTTCCCTCATGATTAAACTATATTTAAAATAAAACTATGTAAAAACTCACCAAGTTAAGTCAGTAGGAAAACTCTAATTTGTCTTGTCTAACAGGAAATCTCTGTTGGAAATAGAGAATATGAATCAGACTTAACTAGATTCTGAATCTCATACAAGTCTTTACTTATTTTGTCTATTCCTAAAAAGGAAAAATCTCACAAAAGAAGGTGATACATTTGCAAAGAAATGACTAGTAAAAATTTACTAGTCAAAATTACCATTCTTAGGTCAAGATGGGTAGATCACTTGAGGCCAGAAGTTCGAGACCAGCCTGGCATCATGGCGAAATACTGCCTCAACTAAAAATACAAAAAATTAGCCAGGCGTGGTGGTGCGCGCCTGTAGTCCCAGTTATTTAGGAGGCTGAGGCACAGAATTTCTTGAACCCGGTGGTGGGGGATGGGCTGGGGGCAGGGCGGGGTGGAGATTCCAGTGACCCCAAAATCATGCCACTGCAGTCCAGTCTGGGTAACAGAGTGAGACTCTCTCAGAAAAACAAACAAAAAAATTACCATTCCTTTACTTCATCACTAGCTCTGAATGCTCTATTTCTTAGTCATCTCTCAAAAAAAGATTATACTTAGAAATGGAAGTCAGAAAAATCCAAGCTGGTTCTCCTTTTTTTTGAGATACAGTCTCAGCTCTGTCAGCCAGGCTGGAGTGCAGTGGAGTGATCTCAACTCACTGCAACGGCCACCTCTCGGGTTCAAGCAATTCTATTGCCTCAGCCTCCTGAGTAGCTGGGATTACAGATGCCTGCCACCAGGCCTGGCTAATTTTTGTATTTTTAGTAGAGACATGATTTTGTCATGTTGGCAAGGCTGGTCTCAAACTCCTGACCTCAAGTGATTGGCCCACCTCAGCCTCCCAAAATGCTGGGATTACAGGCGTGAGCTACCTCACCCAGTCCCAAGCTAGTTCTTCTAATAAACTGACCTATGAGTGCAGCAGAAATGAAGTGACTTGTCTCGTGTCAATACTTACAAGAAAAGGGAGATCACTGTTGCCAGCTCTTTCACAAAATGCTGAAAGAATTATTACAAGCTTTAATGTAAAACACCTTTTTAAAAAAGTGCTTTATGGGTAGATTACACCAAAGCAAGAGCCATTTAAACAAAGCCATGTATCCTATGGTTTCTGTTTAGAGACAAGGTCTCACTACGTTGCCTCAGCTGGAGTACAAAGGCTATTCACAGGCCTGATCACAGTGCACTATCTCAGCCTCCTGAGTAGCTGGGATTGATTATAAAGGCACATGCGACCAGGCCTGGCCCTATGGTTTTAATAAACAACTGTGACAATGAGATGCAGAATGGTGGACATTAAAGACTGGATTAATACTGATTATACAAGGGAGAGAAAGAGGTTCCTGTTGAAGACTGGAGAGATAGCCAAGCAACACCAACCTCTGATAATCCACCGTATCCTACAAAGTAGCTCAAAACAGAAACAGGGATAAGAGAAGTAGCAATGCTTCTTGGAGTCTAACATAGGCAGAAAATTCCACTGCTATATTCTTTTGTGAGAAAATAAAGTATTGCATAAATCATGGGTAAGTGATTCCTTAAAAATAGAATCTCAGCTGGGCACAGTGGCTCACGCCTGTAATCCCAGCACTTTCAGAGGCCGAGGCAGGCGGATCACAAGGTCAGGAGATTGAGACCAGCCTGACCAACATGGTGAAACCCCGTCTGTACTAAAAATACAAAAATTAGCTGGACGTGATGGTGCGTGCCTGTAGTCCCAGCTACTCGGGAGGCTGAGGCAGGAGAATCACTTGAACCCCACAGAGGTTGCAGTGAACCAAGATCACACCACTGCACTCCAACCTGGCGACAGAGCAAGACTCCGTTTCAAAAAAAAAAAAAAAGAGTCTCTTTCTGAAAATGTAAGCACCAACTTTAACTAGTACATTGGTACAAATAAGATTCTCTTAGACTATATAATAGCTTTTGGTAAACAAAGTCCAGTTACTATCAGTGATAAAATAGCCATCACCAAAAACTGTGCTAAATGACTGATGCTAAAATAGGGCAGTCTTAATCAGATACCATAAAATAAATTCACTTGAGGTCAGGAGTTCGAGACCAGCCTGGCCAACATGGTAAAACCCTGTCTCTACTAAAAATACAAAAATTAGCCAGGCGTGCTGACGGGCGCCTGTAATCCCAGCTACTTGGGAGGCTGAGACTGGAGAAGAATCGCTTCAACCTGGGAGGCGGAGGTTGCAGTGAGCAGAGACTGTGCCAACAATCCCATGTAGTTCAGTTAATAGTAGCAGGAGTCAGGCTGAATTGATGCAACAAATATTTACTGAGTACTAACTGCAGGGCATTCTTTGCGACACAGTGGTAAAGAGACAGACAAGGTTCCTGACCCTCTGAGGATAGAAAGATAGAATGCCTTTAAGGCAGAAGATATCAACCAACTCTTAACAAATGAAAATGAATAGCTATGATTCTTAAAGCAGAAACCAATATCTTTAGTCCCTTACTCTCCCAATTTTTTTTTTAAGCTTAAGGTTTGGGTTTCTCAAAATTTAAAGCATCTGACAATATTGCTAAGGGCTGAACAGGGAGACTAACATACTGTTGGTAGGAGAACAAACTGGTACCACCACTTTGGAAAATAGTTTATCATTATCTAATAAGACTAAAGATTCTACAATTCCGCTGCAAGTACAAGGTCTAGAGAAACTTCTGTACATGTTCACAGCAGCATTGTTCATTAACAGCCAAAAACTAGAAACAATCCAAGTGTCTATCAACAGAATGAATACATAAATTGTGGTATATTCATATAACAGAATGCTATATGGCGATGAAATCAAACTACAGTTCTATATAGCAACATGGATGAAAGTTATGAACATACATATTGTTAAGTTCTTCCTGAAAGACATAAAAATGTAAAAATCACATAATGTATTATTCCAATTTATACAAAGTTTAAAAACAGACAAAACTAAATTATATTGTTTTAGAATGAATCCTGGGTGGTAAAATCATAAAGAAAAATAGGGATATGATTATCACACGTCAGAACAGTGGTTATTCTGAGCAATGGTATAGGTTATGATCTAAAAGTGAGATGCAGCAGGCTTCTTCCAGGTGTTGGCAATGACATATTTCTAGGTCTAACTGGTGGTTACATAGATATTTGCCTTTTGTAATTAATCCTCACATTATACAGTCATGTTTTGTGTATTTTTCTGTTATATTTCATAATAAAAAACGTTCAGGCCAGGCATGGTGGCTCACGCCTGTAATTCCAGCACTTTAGGAGGCTGAGGAGGGTGGATCACTTGAGATCAGGAGTTCAAGACCAGCCTGGCCAACATGGTGAAACACCATCTCTACTAAAAATAAAAAAAAAATTAGCAGGACATGGTGGCACACACCTGTAATCCCAGCTACTTGGGAAGCTGAGGTGGGAGGATCACTTGAACCCAGGAGGCAGAGGTTGCAGTGAGCCAAGATGGTGTCACTGCACTCCAGCCTGGATGACAGAGACTCCGTCTCAAAAAAAAAAAAAGTTCAAAGCATACATGATTAAAATAACCTAATAGAGTTATATATTATTGGAGGCTATCTCTAGCCTCCAATAATATATAAGTGTGAGTACATCTTGCCCATAATACAGTTTTTTAAAAAAAAAAAGATAATTTAGGATGAGAAGTCAGTAATAAAACAAGGCCACCCAGGAATAAATACCTATAGGCAGGATTTTCTTACTTTCTTTGCATTTAAATGCCATACCTAAGATCTATATTTCAGGGAAATTTTCTGTACTAATATAAAGGTTTAAATCTACATATGACTACCACCAGGAACTATGAGTTAATCCCCAAATTATTCTGAGACAAAATCTTCTGAAAAAGCAAAGCCAAGACACAAGTATTTTTTGCTTTTACTAGTTTAATCATGGCCTCTGATGGAACCTCCAGTAAAATCCCAACTCCCTCTAAGTAAAAGCCTTACAAAGGCCAAAAGGGTCCTGCACAATCTGGACTTGATTACCTCTCTGGCCTCATTTCTAACTACGTTTTCCTGATCTCACTATGTACCACCTACACTGCCCTTTTTTGTTGTGGTTCCTCAGAATAGGCCCATTCCTGCCTTGGGGCTTTGCACGTGTCATTTTCTGTCTGAATAAATCTTCCCCTCGATGCTCTCAGGGCACACTCCTTCACCATTGCTAAGACTTTCCTTGTCACCATCTCTGTGAGGTCTTCCCTGACACCCTTAAAAATGAATTCCTGGCTCGATGTGGTGGCTCATGCCTGTAATACCAGCACTTTGATATGCCGAAGTGGGTGGATCACTTGAGGTCAGGGGTTCAAGACCAGCCTGGCCAACACGATGAAACCCCATCTCTATTAAAAACACAAAAATCAGCCGGGCATGGTGGCACACACCTGTAGTCCCAGCTACTCAGGAGGCTGAGGCAGGAGAACCACTTGAACCTGGGAGGCGGAGGTGGCAGTGAGCTGAGATTGCATCACTACACTTCAGCCTGGATGACAGAGCAAGACTCTGTCTGAAAAAAAAAAAAAAAAAAAAAGCAATTCCCTCCCTTAACAGCCACAATCCTATTCCTGCTTCATCATTTTTTTTCTCATTTTTTTTCTATACCACATAAAGTCATCTACCATCCTGTATCTTTTTACAATCTGTCTTCTCTAACTCGAAAATAAGCTCTACCAAGGCAGGTTCTTGTCTGTTTTGCTGCTGCACCCAGACAGTGTCTGGCACATGGAAGGCTACAAATACTTATTTAATAAATGACTGAATTAATGTTTTCTTTTAGATTCTCCTGCTTGAAAGATTAGACAGTAACTCTATACAAAAAAAAACAACAACAACAACAAAAAAACCCAGAATGTTTCCCCCCTCTGTATGTCAAATTAACAAAGTTTATTTTACTAACAAGTTTCAGGTTTATGCACTTACTATTAATGAGTCAGAAGATTAAGACTTCTAAAAAGTTGATACAAACATAACTATATTTTCCCTTAACAAATGTATAATATTGGCCAGCCACAGTGGCTCATGCCTATCATCCCAGAACTTTGGGAGGCCAAGATGGTGGATCACCTGAGGTCAGGAGTTTGAGACCAGTCTGGCCAATATGGTGAAACCCTGTCTCTACCAAAAAATACAAAAATTAGCCTGGTGTGGTGGTGGGCACCTGTAGTCCCAGCTACTAGTCAAGAAGCTGAGGCAGGAGAATCGCTTGAACCTGGGAGCCAGAGGTTGCGGTGAGCCACAACGGCACCACCGCATTCCAGCCTGGGTGACAGAGTGAGACTCCACCTCAAAAAAAAAAAAAAAAAAAAATGTGTAATACCTGTTTTTAATGATAACAATGCCATTGAGGGCACAAAGAGACAAGAACTCTCACGTACTGCTGGTGCGGTGTAAATCAGCATAACTATTATGGGAATTACTTGACAATATGTAGCATAAAGACTGAATACTTACTATATATACTATTTAAGTTTGTAAAAAGTGACCACATTTAACTTTTATAGTCAGAAAAAAAAGTTTTTTAGAAGAAAGAATCATGCAAAAATATGTATCATTTCAATAAAAAAGCTCTTCAGCACCTTGGAAGGCCAAGGCAGGCAGGTCACTTGAGGTCAAGAGTTTGAGACCAGCCTGGCCAACATGATGAAAACCCGTCTCTACCAAAAAATACAAAAATTAGCAGAGCATGGTGGCATGCGAAGAGATTGCAGTAAGCCGAGATCATGCCACTGCACTCCAGCCTGGGTGACAGAGTGATACTCTGTCTCAAAAAAAAAGAGAAAGTTCTTTATACTGTATTTTGACGCCAACAAAAGCAATAAAGGTTTCTGTTACATATGCAGATGAAATATCTCAAGAGGGTAACTACAGTTAGAAAAATAATGGTTTTTTTACTTAGGAACTAAAAAAAGTTTTATAGCAGTTTCCAGAGTGGAAGGGAAAACAAACTCTACGGTGTTAGTGTTCCACATAAGAGCATAATTTTCTTCTAAAGGAAGATTTAAGATAGGAACATTTACATTTGTCTGTAGCATAAAACGTGGGACTGATGTGACAAAGAGCAGGTAAACAATTTCATTCAAACTTGGTGACTATGATGACATAGGGAAGATAATTCACTAAATGAAATTGCCTACTGGGTGACATGACAGATACTTCCGAGTGTACATATAATGCTTATACTTTTGAAGGAATACGTCATCTATGTTAAAGTTGGCATAAGCCTAGATCCAAAGGTTACTTTCCAACCACAATACTTATTACCTGAACCAAACCCTAAGATAAGAACAGATCTGAGATAAAATACACAGGCATCTGATATACTAGTTCTATTTATTACTCTGATTTCTATTTGAAGGTCTTATTGAGTGTCTTTAAAAAAATTCAGCACATAAATTCTCAAATTCTTAAAGATAGTTGATATATTCATGAGACAGGTGGCTGCCCAAACTAGTTGTTAAGAAAGGAAGTCCTACTCAAACGCTTGCAGCAGGCAGAGTGTGTTATTAGAGAAGAGTAACAGTTTTCATTTGTAACACTTCAGGATTCCAAGTGCTCAAAGCTCTGAATAGGAGCCAGGTTTAAAGGGTGAAAAAACACAGAGCATAAAAATTAAAAATATACTCAACCTCACAATAATGAATAAGGCACAGTGGATTAAAGACTCCAGAAAAAATTTATAAATGAAAATCATTGGTAATTAATTGAAACATATGGTCCTTGAACAAAATTTAAATGTAATAATTCTAATCAAATATCAAGGTGAAGACATATTTTTTAAATGCTTCCTTTGGCTAAGAATGCTTCAAGAAACCCTTCTATAAATATCAACTATGTCTGGATCACATTGAACTTAGAAAGTAACATAAGAAGAACATGAACTAGATTGGAGATCACTAAATAGTCCCACACTCAGTAGGGAGAAAATATTCTAGAAGGCTGGGCATGGTGGCTCACGCCTGTAATCTCAGCACTTTGGGAGGCCCAGGTGGGCAGATCACCTGAGGTCAGGAGTTCAAGACCAGCCTGGCCAACATGGTGAAACCCCATCTCTACAAAAACACAAAAATTAGCCAGAAATAATGGCGGGTGCCTGTAATCCCAGCTACTTGGGAGGCTGAGGCAGAAGAATCGGTTGAACCTGGGAGGCGGAGGTTGTAGTGAGCTGAGATCGCGCCACTGCACTCCAGCCTGGGCGACAGAGCAAGAATCCGTCTCAAGAAAAAAAAAAAAAAGAAAGAAAGAAGGTATTCTAGGAGTTAAAAAGTAGTAAAAGAAAGCTTACAAGGAGAATAAAAGGTGAGCAGTAATTGAAATTTATTTAAAAACACCTAATAACATGAGACAACAGAAATGCAAAATATTAAAATGCAAGCTGGCCAGGTGCTGTGGCTCACACCTGTAATCCCAACACTTTGGGAGGCCAAGGCAGGAGGATCACATGAGCTCAGGAGTTCAAGACCAGCCTAGGCAACATAGTGAGACCCTGTCGCTAAAAAATTAATTAAATTAAAATAAAATGTGAAGTTGCCAAATTTATCAGATTCCAAAAAGAATCCATAAGGAAAGAAAATTTCAGAGCCTCTCATTCTCTGATAAAAGAAGACCATTATTCCAAAGTATGGAAGGTTTTCCTCATCCCTCTGCCTCCCTCAAATAATGACTATAAATACCAAAGTGTTGGACCCAGTGGGAGAACTCAAATAATGAGATAGTTTAGGACAAAATCAAACCATTGAAACAAAAGAAGAGGAGAAGGAGGAAGAAGAAGATGAGGAGGAGGACAAAGACCAGAAAAGATATGTACAAAGTTGTTCACTGGTTGTCTGTAATGTAATGGGGAGAAAAAAGGAAAACAATTTAAATATCCATCAAAGGAACTGTGAAAAACCTGTGAAATATTCATACTGTATAATAAAAACAAAACAGCTAAAATGGGAGACCTAGATCTGAATCTACCAACATATACAGATTTTGGAAAACAAGAATGAAAACAAGCCTGCTGCAGAACTTATATACACACACACACACACACACACACACACGCACATATGTACTCACACGTAATTTATTGTCTAAAAATTAAGCACGTAAAGCAATACATTTTCATACATACACACATACATACACATCTACATTGCACTGGAATGATACACGCTAAATTCACGGTAACAGGTGGTCTCTGGTAGTGAAGGATGGAAACAGAACAGAAAGTATAAATAAATAAAACTTTAGCTGACAGTGTCACAGTCTCTTTTTGTTTCGCTTTTTCTTTTTTTAAGCTTTTCAAATCTATGAATTCAGGAAAAATGGTAAATTAGAAAAGCTAAAGATTGCTTAATGACTTGTGATACAGAAAAAAAGCTAAATAGCTTAAAGCAGTATTTTAAATAGATACTAATGCAGCCTAAATCAAACCAAAAAGAGCCAATGAATTCAGTCCAGATCATCTCACTAATGAAAATCCTGTGTTGGTAAATATTTTTCCTATAGCTGATGGGAATCATACAGCACTGGGGTTCCTTAAGCAGAGAAAGTAAAGGGACTGACTTTATATGTGTCAATAAGAAAGCACATCCCTCCCTTCCTCCCTTCCTCTCTCTCTCTCTCTCCCTCTCTCTTTTGAGACGGGGTCACCCTCTGTCACCCAGCTGGAGTACAGAGGCTCAATCTCTGCTCACTGCAATCTCTGCCTCCTGGGTTCAAGCAATTCTCCTGCCTCAGCCTCCTGAGTAGCTGGGATTACAGGTGCGCACCACCATGTTAGTGAGGCGTGTCTCGAACTCCTGACGTCTGTGATCTGCCCACCTCAGCCTCCCAAAGTGCTGGAATTACAGACGTGAGTCACCACGCCCCGCCAGAAAGCACATCTTAAAATAATGTTCATAGTAATCCGACATATCTTCATAGAGACAATAAATCCTTATATTTTGCCTTAATTTTGTTTATTCCTCTAAGAACCAATCTCTCTTTTAATCATCTCAAATTTCAGTACCTGAAACTCAAAGACAGATTATAAAAACAACACTTGAGGCTTTTTTGCCTTCTTGAATTGACTTAAGCTTTTTTTCCTTCTTTCAAATATGTTTTTCTCCTTCTTCCTTGACTTTTCCCATCTCCAACCTGTTGTTTTTTTTTTCCTTCCATTCTCTCACCAACACTTGCTTTCAACTGCTAGCAAGCCTCTGGCATATTTATATTTTTCACTTCTTAAAGGAAAAGATGCTCCCACTCCACAGCCCAAATGTCAAATAAAGGGGAAAATTTTATGTACAAAGTACTAACCATATTTTGATATCTTTCCTTTCTGTATTATGGCTAGGAATAAAGCTCTAATTGCCAAACAAGAGAGCAAAATCAAACTTACCTGTACATTTTATCATCTTTATAACATTTAAATTTATCCAGGGTCCTCTGTTTCACAAGTCACTTTGGTTAGGAATTATAAGGCCACTTAAAAATAGGCCACTATAGTTGAGCACTATAGTCTAGTGGAAACCATAACCTCAAGATTCATGGTAGACAAACAACCTAGGCCAGGTGTGGCAGCTCATGCCTTTAATCCCAGCATTCCGGGAGGCCAAGGTGAGCACATCACTTGAGGTCAGGAGTTCCAAACCAGCCTGGCCAACATGGTGAAACCTCGTCTCTACTAAAAATACAAAAATTAGCCCGGCATGATGGCGCAAGCCTGTAATCCCAGCTACTTGGGAGGCGGAGGCCACAGTGAGCCGAGATCACGCCACCGCACTCCAGCCTGGGTGACAGAGTGAGACTCTGTCTCAAAAAAAAAAGAAAGAAAAAAAGAGAGAGAGAAGCAACGTGTGCATTTCCACCCCCATCCTCCTTTAAAAGGATTTCCAAGGTCCTTTCCAGTTAAATGCTTTAAGCTATATAACCACTCCCTCATAAACAGTATTCAATGTTTCACAGTCTTCAAAGTACTCTGACATTTATGATCTTATTTGGGATTTTCAACAGCTCTGTGAGGCACACAGAGCAAGCAAGTATTTTACAAATAAGGGAACAGAAGCTCAGAGTTCCAATTTGCTGTGGTCACATGGCTATTAATGGGCTTGAGTTCAGAACACAAAGTCTTTTAACTCCTAAACCAACACTTTGCAATTCCTTTGGGGTGACTCTTAGATCAGGTATGGTCTTTTATTCAACATGTAGGAGTGGGAAAAATACCTGAGAAAGATACTTATATTCCCTAGCTTTTAGTTCCAATTTCATTTTCAAGTGGCAACTCAGTATGAATGTATGTTCTTTTGGCAGGGCAAGGTGACTCATGCCTGTAATTCCAGCACTTTGGGAGGCGAAGGCGGGCACATCGCCTGAGCTCAGGAGTTGCAGACCATCCTGGGCGACATGGTGGAACCCTGTCTCTACTAAAAAATACAAAAAAAAAAAATTTTGCGAGGTGTGGTAGTACATGCTTGTAGTCCCAGCTACTCGGAAGGCTGAGGCTGGAGAATCACTTCAGCCCAGGAGGCAGAGAGGTTACAGAGAGCCGAGATCATGCCACTGCACTCCAGCTTGGGCTACAGAGTGAGACATCATCTTAAAAAAAAAAAA
>NC_045449.1:44844583-44855130 GCF_002776525.5 Piliocolobus tephrosceles | reverse complement strand
TTCTTTCTTTCTTTCTTTCTTTCTTTCTTTCTTTCTTTCTTGAGATGGAGACAGAGTCTGGCTCTGTCACCCAGGCTGGAGTGCAGTGGCGCAATCTCGGCTCACTGCAACCTCCGCCTCCCAGGTTCAAGCAATTCTCCTACCTCAACCTTCCAAGTGGCTGGGATTACTGGAATTACAGGGGTGCGCCACCACGCCCAACTAATTTCTGTATTTTTAGTAAAGACGGGGTTTCATGATGTTGGCCAGGCTGGTCTCAAATGCCTGACCTCAAGTGATTCACCTGCCTTGGCCTCCCAAAGTGCTAGGATTATAGGTGTGAGCCACTGCACCTGGATGTCGTAATTATTTCAGAATAACTTTTCATGCTTTAGCACCTAATCATCAATTTTTTCAAATAAAATATCTATTGTTTTAACATGCCAGAGTAATTTTTCTAGTCTAAGTTTTCAAGAAACCAGTGTCTTCCTCCACAGCTATCTTCCTCTCCTTCGCCACAAGCTTACAGAATTAAAAAGCACAATTTTTACCATTCTTTAATTATACTCATTTCAGGTGTCTAACATGACTAAAATACTAACTGGCACCTCTTCGACTCAATTGCTTAAGCTAAAAACCCTATCTTTTCCTAGCCTCTTTATCAGGAAGTCCTGTCAGCTGTCCTGCTTCTCAATGTATTCCACATTTATCCATTTCCGTCCAAGCCAGAGTTTTCTCACCTGAATAGTTACTGGTTTCTAATTGATCTCCCAGCTTCCTCTGTAGCCCAATTTATGTATTCTTCACATGATAGCCACAGTGGGCTTTTAAAATGTAAATCCAGGCCAGGCGCGGTGGCTCAAGCCTGTAATCCCAGCACTTTGGGAGGCCGAGACGGGCGGATCACGAGGTCAGGAGATCGAGACCATCCTGGCCAACACAGTGAAACTCCGTCTCTACTAAAAAAATACAAAAAACTAGCCGGGCGAAGTGGCGGGCGCCTGTAGTTCCAGCTACTCGGGAGGCTGAGGCAGGAGAATGGCCTAAACCCGGGAGGCGGAGTTTGCAGTGAGCTGATATCCGGCCACTGCACTCCAGCCTGGGCGACAGAGCCAGACTCCATCTCAAAAAAAAAAAAAAAAAAAAAATGTAAATCCAGATATTGCTCCTTCACTTAACCATACTTAGAATTCCAGCTCTTTATCTGAACCTACAGAGTCCTGTAAGAGCTGGCCCATTATACCAAATTCATCACCTACCACTCTCCCTTTTCACTAACTGTACTCCAAAAACACTGGGTTTTCTCTCTACAAACAAGCCAAGATTATTTCCATCTTAGGGCCTTTGCATTTTTCCCTCAGGCTGGAAGAAACTTCTTCCAGATATTCACATTGCTTCTTGTTGCTTAGGTCTTCTCTGACCACAGCCAAAAGCAGTAGCTCTACGCCTACACCTGCTATGAATTTGTTTCATGTGACTTAATCCTCTACACTGTCTACAGTCTATAGCCTGATCATTCAGGTGCACTTATAATAATCACATGTGGTCCTGCAGGGCTGAGACTCAGAACCTAGACAATGGGGGCTCTCCTGAAAGAATGCCCATTTCTAAGTCTGAAGCAGCCCCCTAGTCTTTTTCTTTTCAGTGCCCAACAGAGTACCTACTAAACTCTTTTTACTTTTCAGTGCCCAACAGAGTACCTACTAAACTCTTTTTACTTTGGGTGTACAATTTTTAAACAAAGACATACTTAATCTTAGAAAATTTTCCTATGATGTTGTTTAGGTCTCTCTTTTTAAAAATTACATCACACTTCTAGATTCTGTATTTTTTTATTTGCCTTAAAGAAATCAGCCAGGACCGGTGGTGTCCCATTATGACTAGTCTTTTTTTTCTTTAATTGATAGAAAGTAAACTATGGGCTGGGCGTGGTGGCTCATGCCTGTAATCCCAGCACTTTGGGAACCAAGGCGAGCGGATCACCTGAGGTCAGGAGTTTGAGACCAGCCTGGCCGACATGGTGAAACCCCATCTCTACTAAAAATACAAAAATTAGCTGGGCATGGTGGCGCATGCCTATAATCCCAGCTACTCGGGAGGCTGAGGCAGGAGAATCGCTTAAACCGGGAGGCAGAGGTTGCAGTGAGCCAAGATTGTGCCATTCCACTCCAGCCTGGGCAACAAGAGCAGAACTCAGTCTCAGAAAAAAAAGAAAAAGAGGCCAGGCATGATGGTGAACGCCTGTAGTCCCAGCTACTTGGGAGGCTGAGGCAGGAGAATCGCTTCAAACCGGGAGGTGGAGGTTGCAGTGAGCCGAGCTCGTGCCACTGTACTCCAGCCTGGGCAACAGAGCAAGACTGTCTCAATAATAATAATAATAATTAATAAGCAGAAAAACAAAAAGTAGAGATATGAGTATTTCTGGAGATGAGGATCTAAATAATACCAGCAATTTTAACAAATACCTTATACAGTGATAGTAAAAATTGACGAAACTTGCTAACACTAAATTTTTCCAGAGTAGAAGACTAAGCTGATTTGAATAAACTGATGGAAGTTATTAACACTCTTTGTGGGCGAGAAGTTTGTACCTAGAACATCCTGTATTGTGCCTAGCACAGAGAAGGTGCTTCACAAGAAAAGTCTGGTGAATAAAGGAATAAAATAGCTCTGGAGATATAAAAGGACTTAATAATATCCAGTCAAATGATTTCATTTTACAGATCAAGGAACTGAACCCCAAAGCAGCTTAGTGGCTTGCCCAATGTGATAATAATACATACAGGAAGCCAGCAGCAGAGTTCGGAACAGTACCTAGCTACTAGCTATCGTACTATCTCCCCACAGTTATGTGGGGAAAGAAAGAGATGTTGGGCTCAAGAATTTCAGTGTGGGTAAATGAAAGATAAAAGATTGGTGAAAAATAATCAGACTGTAATTCAGGACACTGGGTCCAATAATGATTGATAAATTGGAATAGCATAAGAAAGATATTGGTGAGGCACTATATTTACCCATTAAGTAGGATCCAAATGGGCTACCAAATTCTGTCCATTATCAGAAAGGATACTAGAAACAAAACCAGAGAACACACACAAAATTGCCTTCCCTCAACCTAGCTTTCCAGTCTTGTCTAATGTGACTGGTCAAATTAAGTCAACTGTCAAGCTACTCAATTCCACTGCTCAGTCTATATTCACAGCAAAATTAAAGTGGCTATACAAACTGGATTCCTCCTAAGGATATGGAGTTACAAAGATAAATTTGCAACTCTATTTGTTCCTGGCTCCTGTAACCTTTTCTTATTTTCAATTCAACCAAACCTTTACTGATTAAAACAGCACAGACATAATTTGACTCATTCTTAAGATGTGAAAGGTATCTTTATTTCCTGAATAAAAGGCATCCTTTATTTCCTCTTTCAAAGCAAAGATTCATCCTATCATCTTAATAAAATTAGTATCAAATATTTAGAGTACTCATTTTGTGATAGGCCTATGGATCATTTAAATTTTGGAAGAATAGGCCCGGCACTGTGGCTCATGCCTGTAATCCCAACACTTTGGGAGGCCAAGGCGGGTGGATCACTTGAGGTCAGGAGTTCCAGACCAGCCTGGCCAACATGGTGGAACCCTATCTCCACTAGAAATACAAAAATTAGCCAGGCGTGGTGGTGGGTGCCTGTAATCCCAGCTACTCAGGAGTCTGAGGCATGAAAATTGCCTGAACCCAGGAGGCGAAGGTTGCAATGAGCCAAGATCGTGCCATTCATTGCACTCCAGCCTGGGCGACAGAGTGACACTCTCAAAAAAAAAAAAAAAAAAATTGGAAGAGTAAGTTTTCCCTACCTATACTACTACAGGTTGATCATCCCTAATCTGAAAATCTGAAATGCTCCAAAGTCCAAAACTTTTTGAGCACGGATATGATGCTCAAAGGAAATGTTCATTAGAGCATTTTGGATTTTTAAATATTTGGATTAGGGGTGTAAATATTTCAAAATAGGAAAAAAATTAAAAATCTGAAACACTTCTAGTCCCAAGCATTTTGGATAAGGGATGCTCAACCTGTAGTAGAGTCACTACTACAGGCAGATTTTAATCTTAAAGCTAACAACTAATCTTAACATTAGTAAATGTGTTTCTATTGCTTGTGCCTTTGTCAATCAACATAAAAAAAAATTCATTGGATGCAGTTTGAATGTCCAGTCCCAGGCCAATCTCACCACTGTCAATCTCACCATTGCCAATGTCTCTGTGTGGTTTGAATAAGGAGAAAGTGTTTCTGGCCTTGAAGACCCAGAAGAAGACTCAACTTAAAGGAATAACTCATATTTTCAAGAATGTAGAGTTTCTCTTCCGTACATAAAATTTCCTCCATTAGACAATTTCCTACCATCTCTTAAATTCTTCCTTTAAATAGCAAGCCATTTAAAAGTCACCAAGAGTATACCCAACCCTTTTACCCCTGCATACCAAATGGAACAAAAACACAGTAAAACCAATTTTAAACATCTAGAATAGTCAGATAAGAATTCAAATCAGGAAGGGAAACTTTGGACTCTAGACACAAATTCACTTCAAATAATACTTAAGGAACTTGTAAATATATTTCTAAGGGATTGGGCCCCTCAAAGTTACAAAACATGGGGAAGAGTTAACACTACCACTTTATCATTATTGCCAGAGGTGGTTGCTTTAAGAACTGTCTTACAAAGGTCAACGTTTTATTGGGTCTTCCAAAAATCAATCCTTCACAATGAGAAATGGACATCAGTTAAATAAACTGCTAGAATAAGAACAAGTCAATATATTCATAAGCTATTCATAAGCTATTGATATTCTCAGGGCCTGAATTCTAGTGCAGGTTGGAAGATACTTTCCTGAATGTGAATTTCCTCATTTTTCTTTCCCTCATCTTTAATTGAGGGTGACTCTAAGGTCCCTTCAGTGCTAAAGTTCTATGCCTCTTTGGAAACACTGTTAAAATTGTATCTACCTTTCTTCATATATGCATTTTATTTTAAAGAAAAGCAGTATATATATACACACACACGTAACTTAATTCAAAAGTTACAAGAAGTTACAATTGAAAAGTAAGTGTCCTTCTAGATTTCAAATCCCTCTAAAGGTTTTAGAGAGGGATTTTTTATATCTTAAAAAAAAACAACAAAAAAATGAACATAACAGGCATCTACCAGCATATATATATATATAAAACATATATATATCTATATATAAAACATATATATCTATATCTATATCTATATATAAAACATATATATCTATATCTATATCTATATCTATATATATATATATATTTTCCCTGTAGACATACTTTATTCTTTCTAATGGTTGCGCAGAATTCCACTGTTACCCTGCTGAATGGTTTCCATGCTTTTGCTACTGCAAACAATGTAGCAACAAGTGTATCTAAACATAAGCACAAGTAGGCCCAATAGCCTGCACACTGTTTACTTTGATATTGTGAAATTACCCTCCAAAATATATGTACTTCCAATGTGACTCCCACTTGAGCATCTACCCTCCTTGATACATTCAGGATGGTCAGAGATAGTCATAGAAGAGTGGGTACAAAAAAAACCTTTAAGTAGAAGAGCCAGTGATATTTAGACCAAAAAAAGAAAAAGTCAAAAATGCCTTTTATAAATACAAATATATAATATAATATACACAATATATAAGTATATAATAGATATGATATGTGGTACTTTGTTTACAAGATCTAAGTGTTGATGCTTCCTTGCGGAGCTCTGAACGAAGATATAGACAGAAAAAAAAGCTTTTTCTATTCAAGGAGAGTAGGTGAGCAACTTGTATTGCAAATCCTATGAATCCCAAGAAGGCCTAATTCTGTCTTAGATCAGGACGTGAATTTAAATGTACAACTAAATTCCACTACATACAATCTGGCCTCTTTCACCCAGAAATGGTTATCAGCACAGCGAAAGTGAATTTAGTTCCTCGTCTTTGTCCCTGACAAAGGATACCTATTAATGCAGCCATTAACCCCCAATTAAATAGGACAGTGCACGATTCCAGAGGTGATAAACATGTTAGTAAAACACACAGACAACAATTCTTCGGGCATTTTTAAAACTGTTTTTTACTAGTGACAGTGTCTCGCTATGTTGCCCAGGCTGTTCTCAAACTCAGGGGCTCAAGTGATCCTCCTACCCTGACCTCCCCAGAAGCTGAGACTACAGGTATGCTGCCACCACACCCAACTAAATGTTTAATTAAATAACTGTTACAATGTCTGGCATGCAGTAGATACTGAATAAGTAATTATTAAATTAATTCATGGCATCCACTTTGGAAATTGCATGTTAGTTTCTTTTTTCTTTTCTTTCTTTTTTTTTTAAAGAGATAGTAGCACTTTGTGAGGCCGAGGCCAGTGGATTGCCTGAGCTCAGGAGCTCCAGACCACCCTGGGCAACATGGTGAAACCCCATCTCTACTAAAATACAAAAATTAGCTAGGCGTGGTGGCGCATGCCTGTAGTCCCACCTATTCGGGAGGCTGAGGCACAAGAATTCCTTGAGCCCCGGAGGCGGAGGTTGCAGTGAGCCAAGATCGTGCCACTGTACTCCAGCTTGGGCAAAAAAAAAAAAGTAGCCTGGTATGGTGGCACATGCCTGTAGTCCCTGCTACTAGGGAGGCTAAGATAGGAGGATCACTTGAGGCTAGGAGTTCAAGGCTGCAGGTTGCTATGATTGTGTCTGTGAATAGCCATTCTAGCCTATGCAATACAGTGAGAGGTATCTTTAAAAAAGAGAGATAGACAAGGTACTCCTATGGTGCCTGGGCTGGACTTGAATTCCCGGGCTCAAGGGATCTTCTAGCGTCAGTCCTCCTAATAGCTGGGACTACAGGCACACACTATTGAGTATCATCTTAGTTTTAACTGAAAGTATTTGCAAAGGACTATGTAAACACAAGGCAATTCTAGGAGTGGGTGTGTATGTATGTGGTGAGGAGGAATATATGAGTTCCTAAAATCAAAATAAATGTATGTGAAGTTCCCATTTTCCTTTCCTGTAACTTGCTATTATAAATATTTATTACATCTTTGATTTTAACATGCTATTAATTTTGAGGAGGAAAAGAAAAAAGCAATACTTTGCTCTTAAATTGCAATACAAAAAAACCTGCATATTTTAGAATCAGAGAAACTTAGTATATCTAAAGTGGTATATTTGTTTTCAACTGAAGCTCCCTCTAATTTTGTAAGTAGGAAAATACAATTTATGAAAATTCATATGAGACTATTCCCAACACATTATTTCTTCTCCTCACCCAAGTATACCAACTACACCCAACACTAAATCTCTTAAGAAAACTGCCCCCTACCGTGCCCAGCTATGAGAGAGACTGAGGCAGGGGGAATTTCTTGAGCTCAGAGGGTCAAGTCCAGCCTGGAAAACATAAGAAAACCCCCTCTCTTAAAATAAATAACTAAATAAAACAACAACAAAACTTGGTCCCAGTTTCTTCTACTATCAGGAGTCACTGAAACACAAACCTCACAATTTTAAGCATCAGTGGGAAGAACTCAGAATCAAAGCCAACCTTATATACACCTACACATAAAACCAACTGGTATTATGCTGAGAACCAGAAATCTCTCTTTCAAAATGAAGGCGGTCTTCTAGTCTTTGCTCTGACTACACCACAATTTATTGGTAGGGCCCAACTGCAGACACTGGGCTCAGAGCAAATACTTCCAGGTATCCAACAGGGCACGAACTGGAAAGGGGAGGGTGAGCTGAATTAAACGGGATGGAAAGCCAAATATTAGAGTTACTTTGGGGCCAGGCACGGTGGCTCATGCCTGTAATCCCAGGCATTGGGAGGCCAAGGTGGGTGGATCATGAGGTCAAGAGATTGACCAACATGATGAAACCCCATTTCTACTAAAAAAATACAAAAATTGGCCGGGCATGGTGGTGTGCGCCTGTAGTCCCAGCTACTAGGGAAGCTGAGGCAGGAGAATCACTTGAACCCAGGAGGCAGAGGTTGCAGTGTGCCAAGATCACACCACTGCACTCCAGTCTGGCGACAGCAAGACTGTGTTTCAAACAAACAAACAAACAAAAGAATTACTTTGGGCCAGGTGCAGTGGTTCATGCCTGTAATCCCAATATTTTGGGAGGTCGAGGTGGGAGGATCACTTCAGCCCAGGAGTTCGAGATAACCTGGACAACATGGCAAAATGCGATCTCTACAAAGAAATACAAAAATTAGCCAAGCGTGATGGCTCATGCCTGTGGTCCCAGCTACTTGGGAGACTAGGGTGGAAAGATCACTTGAGCACAGGAGGCAGAAGTTGGTAGTTATCTGGGAGGTCCCCAAATTCTATCACTAATAAAGAAACCCTTACCTGCAGGCATATGATTTGAGTTGCAGCTGAAGAAAAATTAAAATCTTCTAGGTGCTTGAAAATTCTACTTATGGCCGGGCGCGGTGGCTCAAGCCTGTAATCCCAGCACTTTGGGAGGCCGAGACGGGTGGATCACGAGGTCAGGAGATCGAGACCATCCTGGCTAACACGGTGAAACCCCGTCTCTACCAAAAAATACAAAAAACTAGCCGGGCGAGGTGGCGGGCACTTGTAGTCCCAGCTACTTGGGAGGCTGAGGCAGGAGAATGGCGTAAACCCGGGAGGCGGAGCTTGCAGTGAGCTGAGATCCGGCCACTGCACTCCAGCCTGGGTGACAGAGCGAGACTCCGTCTCAAAAAAAAAAAAAAAAAAAGAAAAAGAAAATTCTACTTATTACAGTCAAGATCCCATTTATCAGACTCAATTCCACAGATTAGTAAATAAAAATTTTAGATTAAGTGTTTTCAAATAAAAATTTTAAACAACACCAAAACAAAACAATAAAAACCACAAATATTCCAACCAACAATTAAACAAACAGGCCTCGGACTGAGGAAAAGGAATCACACCCCTCAATACAATCCACTGTTTCCAAGACACAAGAATCTGTTTCTTGGACTTGAGATTGGTATTAAGTGGCAGTGGACCAAGGAGAAAAAAATAAATGACATGAAACAAACCCAAAAATCAAATCCAAAGACAATTTAACACTGAGCTTGCTCGTACTGTCAAGAACAAATTAAAGCAATGTTTGCTGGGGTTGCCATAGCAAACTACTATGACATAAAAGAAAACAATAGCTCACAATAGGCTGTAAACAGTCTAGTAATCAAAGTGCGTATTTATTGGTTACTGCCTATAGCTGTCAGAAAAGTTTATCCAATCAGATCAGGTAATACATATAACTTTCTTTCTTTTTTTTTTTTTAAGAGATGGAGTCTCGCTCTGTCACCCAGGCTGGAGTGCAGTGGCGTGACCTCCACTCACTGCAACCTCTGCCTCCCAGGTTCTAGCAATTCTCCTGCCTCAGCCTCCCAAGTAGGTGGGACTACAGGCACACACCGCCATGCCCAGCTGATTTGTTGTATTTTAGTAGAGATGGGGTTTCACCGTGTTGCCCAGGCTGGTCTCAAATTCCCGAGCTCAGGCAATCCACCTGCCTCAGTCTCCCAAAGTGCTAGGATTACAGGCATGAGCCACTGCACCCAGCCATACAAATAACTTTCCAAAGTAAGTTTTTAAATTGTTGTCCAATGTTCTTGAGATTTATAATTAACCCAATCACTTCCATAGGTATTGCATGTCTAAAAACTTTGACTTTCATGGCCGGGAGCAGTGGCTCACACCTGTAATCCCAACATTCTGGGAGGCCAAGGCGGGTGGATCATTTGAGATCTTGAGTTGGAGGCCAGCCTGACCAACATGGTGAAACCCTGTCTCTACCAAAAATACAAAAAAATTAGCCAGGCGTGCTGGTGTATGCCTGTAGTCCCAGCTACTCAGGAGGCTGAGGCAGAAGAATCGCCTTAACCCGGAAGGCGGAGGTTGTAGTGGGCAAGATCGTGTCACTGCACTCTAGCCTGAGAGACAGAGTGAGACTCTGTCTCAAAAAAATAAATAAATAAAATAAAATGGCATTCTGGTTTATTTTGTCAACTGTTAGTGAGGTTAGTTAACTACTTTCCCCAAGACCAATTAACTCTGGTAACAATGAAGAAACTGAGTTTACTTGCAAAACAGGAACAGATCTGAATCTTCAAGATCCCACCAAGTTAACAGCATCCCAAGAGGGCCTGTCAGAAGAGCCAGTCAGTCACCTATGGTGCCTTACATTGGTCAAAAGTTGTATAATTTAGTGAAAAGAATGTAACGCTAGGAAGGAGATACTTAAAGCATGCCCCTGAATTAAGCTCTGAACATGGTTATATACTTTAAAAAGAAAGTTCCTGAGTTTAAAAAAGTACTAGTCACTTCTCAATTATCCATACTAAAGGATGTAAAAAGTGATATAAATATTCCAAAACAGGTATTAAAAAATAAATCCTTAACATTTTACTTTGGAATGCATGATGTAATTTTTCCTCTAGATTTACATCCAAAATTCTATCTTGGCTAAAATAATAGTAATTTTTTTTTTTTTTTTTTTTTTTTTTTTTTTTTTTTTT